>NC_092711.1:277845999-278156156 GCF_047496885.1 Scyliorhinus torazame | reverse complement strand
GGGCCGAGCGGCCAGGCCAAAACGGCGGGTTCCGCCCGGCGTCATCCACACCTGGTTGCTGCCGTCGGGAACAGCGCGGGAATGCTGGGGGGGGGCGGCCTGCGGGGGGGGGGGGGGACCCTGCACCGGGGGGTACCTCAAATGTGGCATGGCCCGCGATTGGTGCCCACCGATCGTCGGGCCGTCCTCTCTGAAGGAGGACCTCCTTCCTTCCGCGGCCCCACAATATCCGTCTGCCATCTTCTTGCGGGGCGGACTCAGAGAAGACGGGGGTGCATGCGCGGGTGACACCAGTTGTGCGGCGCCGGCCGCGTCATCTATGCGGCGCCGCCTTTACGCGTCGATGAGGCCTGGCGCATGTAGATGATGCGGCCCCGATCCTAGCCCAGTGTCGGGGCCTGAATTGGTCGGGATCGGGGCCGTTTCGCACCATTGTGAACCTCGACGGCGTTCACGACGGCGTGGGCACTTCGATGCGGGAGTGGAGAATCCCGCCCATGGTCTTGAGGATGCGCAGGGGTGAAGTGGACTCCCATCTGAGTGGACTCCTGTTCAGATGGAATTCCACATTGGCCCAAAGCCCCGAAACCTCCATCGGGAGCCAGAGCCTCACTACCATAGCCGCCTTGCGGAAATACCCCCCATTCCGTTCTCACTGCATGTAGCGGTTTCCTATATGGGCTGCTGCTGCACACCTTTTACCTCCTTGACCTCACCCAATGCCCGGACACGCCTTGGCGTGCATTGTTGCCATCTGACAGTGGAGGTCCCCACTGGAGGCCTCTCTATGGAGGAGTCCTCCCCCTTAATCTTGGGGACCTGGGTTGGAGGGTGTTGCACACAGCAGTACCATGCAACCATCATTTGCACTGGTTCACGGACTCCCAAGATGCCTGCCTTTTTGCGGCCTTGTGGAGTCCATGGGCCCTGCCTACATTATGTGTTTTAGGCTGCACCCACTTTTTAGTTTATCAAACCTTTTATTCAAATTCTGTTTGCACTTCAGTCCCACGCTCCTGATCTACAGGCAGCCGGTGTGGGCGGGGTGGGGAAGGAGGAGGACCTCCTTGTGAACCTTCTCCTGGGCCTGGCAAATAATTAACATGTCCAGGCAGCAGGTGATCGAGGGGGTCATCCAACCTAACTGTCTGCCCCTCATCTGCGGCTTGATTCGTGGCCGGGTGTCCCTGGAGAGAGAGCATGCGGTGTTCACTGGCATTATCAAGGCCTTCCATGCCTTGTGGGCACCGCAGGGTCTGGAGTGCTTTATTAACCCCTTCAATTGCCTTTTAATTTGATGTTTTCAAGTTTCTGTTGAGCTTTGTTCTTGTTTGGGCAGTAACCCTTTAAGGAGCAGCACATTTTGATTTGTCCCTTAATTTGTTTACTTTAGTTTAATTGGTTGAACTTCAAAAGAGTTCAAAGTCAATTTCATAGAATTTACAGTGCAGAAGGAAGCCATTTGGCCCATCGAGTCTGCACCGGCCCTTGGAAAGAACACCCTACTTAAGCCTACACCTCCATCCTATCCCCGTAACCCCACCTAACCTTTTTGGACTCAAAGGACAATTTATCATAGTCAATCCACCTAACCTGCACATCTTTGGACTGTGGGAGGAAACCGGAGCACCCGGAGGAAACCCACGCACACACGGGGAGAACATGCAGACTCCGCACAGACAGTGACCCAAGCCGGGAATCGAACCTGGGACCCTGGAGCTGTGAAGCAACAGTTCTAACCACTATGCTACCGTGCTGCCCAAGGAATGTGATGAATACTTAGGGTTGAGGGCTAAATGCTAGAGTGCACAGGATCGAGTGGCACTGAGCTTGGTTATGTGCTGAACTCCAACTTACGTGTGCCAGCCATGATCCATTAGCCCCCAGGCGGACATCACCATCCAGTTGACCCTGCCCATTATGGGGTATGTGACCTTGTCTCTCTTTCTCTCCCTGTCTCCGTCTCTCTGTCTCTTTTGAACAGCAATAGAGGCCTTACAAGCCATGCAGGAGACATGAAGGCACAGAAGGAGACCTTGGGTGTACACGAACCAAGTGTGCTTCATGGATCTGTTGGACAACATGTTCCGTAAAAGACTCTGCCGCACCGGAGAGACTGTGCGGTACCTGTGCCACATCCTAGCCAACTTGGCACAACGTGGAGGTGGAGGAAACCCACACCATGTGGCCGTAAATGTCATGGCAGCCCTCAGCTTTAATGTGACGGGGTTGATCCAGGGCTCCATGGATGACCTGTATACCTGTATGGCATATCGCAGGCATCCGGCTGTAAGTGCGGATACACTGTATATGAGGGTTTTGGACTTCATTCATCTTGATCTAAACCTGCCCTAGCAAGACAAGAGGGTTATGGGCTTCGGAACTATATCAGAAGTGCAGGGGGCGATCAACTGTGCCCATGCTGCTATTTGCGTCCCATGACATGAGGGAGCCACCTTCATGAACAGGAAGGGACTCCACTTGCTCAATGTGCAGCTGGTGTGTGACCACCGGATGCAATTCATGCACATGTGTGCACATTTTCCATGGAGCGTGCAGATCACAGGCATTTTCACGAGTACCCCAGGCTTCAGAGATAGGTTGCAGGGGACAAGGTCTTGGCTGATGACGGCAGTGCTGAGGTCAGAGACCACAGGAGAGGCCCAGTATAACGAGGCTCGCTATGCCACCCGGTCTGTGATAGAACAGTGCATCGGCCTTCTAAAGATGCATTTCTGCTGTCTCGATAAGTCCGGTGAGGCCCGCCAGTTCATCCCCCAGAGAAGTCTCCTGCATTGCGGTGGTCTGCTGTGTCCTACATAACCTGACTCTGCAGCAGGGCGACGATCTTTATGAAGAAGACCTCAAGGAGCGACACATCCTCGGCTGAGAAAGATATTCAGGAGGGATTTGATGAAGAGGCCCCTGAGGATTCAGAGGATGGAGGCCACCATCACCCCTCCTGGTGCAACTTCCTACTCGTGGGAGGACATGTGGACGATGAGGGTGACTTCTCTCGTCAGATGCACTGCGTAACCGAGGCATGAGTGGCCCTGATCCAGGTGATGCTGTGGGCAAATGGACACTCCATCAATATGGAACTCGATACAGGAGCGGCGGTCTCAGTCATTAGCTGCCGCACATTGGATAGAATCCAGACCAGCCTCCAGATGTTGGCTCTCCTCAGTACTGATGTCAGGCTGGCCACATACATGGGGAAGAAATTGATCATTGCAAGCACCTCTTTGGTCCCAGTGATTAATTGGCAACAATCGACATGTCTGCCGTTGGTGGTAGTCCGTGGTGGGGGACTAGGGCCGGGATTCTCTGAAAATGGGGGTATGTCCCCACGCCCGTCGGAAAATGGGCACAAATCACTCCAGACTTTTTTCAAAAAGTCCGGAGTAATTCTCCGGTTTTAAGAGGGATAGCAGGGCCCCAGCGTGCACCACGTACCTCCTGCTGCCGATACGGGGCCCCGCACTTCCGGCCGCGGGTCCACACATGCATGCGGTGGCCGTTTCCGTGCTGGCCCCCGCGCAACATGGCAAAGCCACACAGCGGGGCCAGCGCGGAAGAGTATAGGCCCCCTCCCCCCCGGATCGCGCACGCCCACTGATTGGTGTCCCCCGATCGCGGGCCTGTCCATCGTAGAGGCTCCCCCTGGAGTCTGATTCCCCCGCCCCCCCACCAGGACGGCCAATTCGGCCATGAGTCCAAGCTATACGGGAACCACACTGGCGGAACTCAGCGTGAACTCGGCCGGTCAACCACGGAGAATCCCCGCGGGGGCCTCTTTCAACGGTCACCCACCGGTGCCGCGTCAACCGCACATGCGTGGCTGGCGCCGATTCTCTGGTCTGCGGAGAATTGCGTTCCGGCTCCACGGGTCTGAGACCGCATTCTCCGCCCCACGCCGAGCGCGATTTCAGCGCAGAGGCTCGGAGAATCCTGGCCCAGGTTTTTTAGGCTCCTGAACTGGACCGGCAGACTTTGCCGTATTTGCTGGAATAGCGCCAAAGGGATTCTGATGAAATTCTGCGGGGTCGTTGAGGAAGGCTTGGAAACCATCAAAGCAGAGGTGGCTTGGATCAGCGTGGAGCCGTTAGCGCTGCCCTGCTATTTCCAATCTCAACTGTCCCCATATGCCATATGACTGAAAGTGGACGCAGAGTTGGGCCAACTGGAGCGATCGGGCATTATCTGTTTAGTTCGCTGACTGGCTGCTCCTGTGGCCAATAATATTTTTCCAATTAAGGAGCAATTTAGCATGGCAAATGCACTACCCTGCACATCTTTAGGTTGTGGGGGTGAGACCCATACAGACACGGGGAGAATGTGCAAACTCAATACAGACGGTGACCAGGAGCCGGGATCGAACCGAGGTATTTGGCGATGTGAGGTCCTCATACTGAAATCTGATGTTTCCGTATTTCTTTGTGGCGACTACAAGATGATGGTCAACCATATCTCCGTCTTGGAACATTACCCAGTCCCTTCCAAGGACCTCTATGTCAACCTCAGTTGCCGCAGAACCTTCACAAAGCTTGACATGGGTCATGTGTACCTGCAGTTGCTCGTGGACCCCGCCTCCTGGTGGTTCTTCATTGTAAGCACCAACGGGCGTTATAAGAATACACCCGGTTGTTGTTTGGAGTTTCCTCGACATGCGCGATTTTCCAAACAATGATGGAGGACATTCTGCAGGGCTTACCCAGTGTGGCTGTCTACCTTCATAGTGTCCTCATCACTGGATCGTCCGACCAGGAACATTTGGAAAACATGGCTGAGGTCTTCTGGCACTTTGAGAAGGCTGACGTCCATCCCTGTCGCAAAAAATGCGTTTTCAACGTCCCTGAGGTCATCTACTTGGGACATAGGGTAGACTGCCACAGCCTCAACCCTGTAGAAGGCAAGGTACGGGCTATCAAGCAGTCCCCCGTCCCTGGAGGTAAAACGGAGTTGCTTTCTTCCTTGAGTTTAGTTATCTATTATGGGAAGTTCATCCCAAACCTGGCGACGCTACTCAGTCCCCTCCATTGGTTTTTGAAGAACAAACACCCTTGAGAATCAGCCTAGCCGCAACAGGAGGATTTATCTGTGGTGAAACGACAGTGGTCTTCCTCCAAGGTGCTCACCCATTTTTACCCTTCCAAGGAGCTACTCTTGACTTGCGATGCATCACCCAATGGGGTTGGGACACATGGGTGAGGCCTCGGAATGGCCCATTGCCTTCACATCAAGAATGCTCACGAACGCGGAGCGAAACTACACGCAAGTTAAAAGAGAGGGACTTGCTGTTGTCTTTGGTGTGAAGAAATTTCACCAATATGTCTATGGCATGCATTTACGGTCTACACTGACCACAAACCGTTGCTGGGTTTATTTAAAGAGGATCGGGTGAGCCCCCCGATTGCATTGGCAAGGATCCAACGGTTGGCGCTGCTGCTCGCGGTATACGAATATATTTTGGAGCACCAGACAAGTATAATGATTCCCCATGCAGATGCACTTAGCCACCTCCCCCTCTACACTAGACTGCCGGCACCTGTGGCAGCCAAGGAAGCTGTTGCCGTTCTCCATTTTATGGACACCCTGCCAGTCATGGCAGCACGCTTACAGGGCTGGACTCAGACAGACCCGCAGCTGTCCCGGGTCCGCCTCATCGTATGTACTAGGCCCGGCACAGGGCGTTACCTAAACACCTCAAGGCCAATACCTCAACAATCTCGGAGCTAAGCATTGAGGATGGCTTCATCCTGTGGTGGACTCGAGTGGTCGTCCTGGAGCACGGATAGGCTCCCATTCTTCACGACCTCCATAATAGGCACCCGTTTATGCCTGTCCTTTTCAGGGGGAGATGTTCCTGGTCATAGGACCTCCTCAGAATACGAACTTCCCCCACGTATTGGGCGGGGCTTCCCCCTTAACAAGGGGAGCCATGGGCAGCACGGCGGTGCAGTGGATGGCACTGCAGCCTCATGGCGCCGCGGTCCCAGGTTCGATCCGGGCTCTGGGTCACTGCCCGTGTGGAGTTTGCACATTCTCCCCGTGTTTGCGTGGGTTTCACCCCCACAACCCAAAGATGTGCAGGCTAGGTGGATTGGCCACACTAAATTTCCCTTTAATTGAAAAAAATGAATTGGGTACTCTAAATTTATAAAGAAAAAACAAAGGGAGCCTCTCAGTATATAAACCCGACCTGGGTTCACTTCGGGGAGTGGAGATATTGCTCTATGTGTTTCTCAGTCATGTGCTGTTTGCTGCTGTGGGATTCTATCTTCCCGGTGATTGTTAATGGGATTTCCCATTTTAACCACCTAATACTGCTGGGAAACCCGATGGAATGGCTGTGAAAATTGAATCGCAACAAACGTAGAATTCTGGCCAATGGCTGCCCAGGTACACCTAACACACCTTAGAAATACAAAATGGGTGAAATATTTCAAGACAGGGCTGCTGGCCACGAGAGAAAAATAGCGAGTGACACAGGCATGTCCAGAAAGTCTAGAAAGCACCATTGCCAGCTACAAATGATAAAACAATTGGAAATGAGATATAAATCAGTTGGCTGGACAGTTGATTCGTGATGCAGAATGACACCAACAGCATGGGTTCAATTCCCATACCAGCTGAGGCTATTCGTGAAGGCCCTTCCTTCTCAACCCTGCCCCTCGCCTGAGGTGTGGTGACCCTCAGGTTAAATCACCATCAGTTAGCTCTCTCTCAAAGGCATGAGCAGTCTATGGTCCTCTCGGACTCTGGCGACATTTACATTTAAGGTTTTTAAATGATGTTCAGAAGTGGATATTTGAATATGCAGCATTTTATTCATTACCAACTATTTTCACAAGGACGAATAACTATTAAATTGCATTATTTGATCAATAACTTTTTACATTTTAAAGAAACCATATTTGTCTGTCAACATCTGTGCTATCCAGTTCTAAAATGTTTAGCATCTTTTAGTTATACAGATTCCATGTTAGTACAAAATGAGCACGACATGAAAGTAGGCTTTTTTTGAATAATTGATTTGTAGGTCTTCAGGATTCTAACTAATTGCTGCAGGCTGTACTTACACAAATACAGCACGGCATTTACAATTCAAAGCACCAATCTAAATCAACTGTAATGTCCTTATAGAACAGATGTCTACTTTCTGATACAGGAACCCACATTTAAAATAAATATTTCTCCTTAAGAACTTAGCATGACAAAACAAATCATCCTTCAAATAAAAAATTCATTTTGTTGGGATGCATTGTAATCGTGTTCTGCACACCAGGGAACCTGAAAACGGCACAGAATCTGGAAGGTATGAATACTTGAATATTGGTCCTTTCTTTAAAGGTTTAGGCCTGTGCAGTATGCCTTTAGCCTGACAGCTGATGTGATTTAAGGGCAACAAGTAAAATTATTAACTAGAAACTCTGAGGGGATGATATAACATGAATAAGAAGTGGAATGACCACCCACTGGAATGAAGCTAAATCTAATGTTGGCTGAAATTAGATAATGTGGGGTATATTTTTGATAAAGGATCCTTGATGTTCCAATTAAATGGAAAATATACTCAGTTTTCAGCTGTTTCACAATTGGAAATAATTATTTGATTAAAAAAAAATGTCACTAAGATATACTTGTAAGTAAACTAAGATTTTAACACATCCAAATATGTGAATATGAAGCTTAAATACTAAGCATAGAGGAGGTTGGCAGGTCAGGCTACATTCAGGTCAACAATTCAGTTTGATCTCAAGTCAACAGCGTCCAGCACTAAAACTGGGTGAGATAACAACCTCAAATGATGCATGTTGCATCCTGACCAGTCTCCACCATGTGTCCATGCTTCCAGAGGTTCATTTTAAGATCTTTGCCCCATCTTTGAATCTCTTTTTTACTCATGGACTCTTCCTGCATACCTGTATGCAGCTTTCACTCTTTTGGTGTTGACCCAATCTTTACTTCCTACTTCATCCACCATGTGCATCTCCAACCCTCAATATCTTCACCTTATGTCCGTTCTTGCTTTCAAAACTGTCAACCATGGCTCAGTTGGTTGGTAAGTGAGATTGTCCCCCACTTTCTGGCTTGTGGACAGGACCACTGTTGGGACCGATAGGCCTATTAAACTGAGGTCATGCCTGTCCTGAGTCAGAATGCTTTGCATTAAGTCGCATTCTGGGGTAGGATTTCTCTGCCGCAGGTTCAAATTGGATCAGAAGCCAGCAGTGCCTGGCTAACATTAAACCACCTATAATATTCCCTGGATTGGCCAATTAATGGCCAGAGGATAGGCTCACATTCGATTCAGGATGCCAGGTGGGCTGTTGAAGCTAGAAGACCAGTCAGAGGCCTTTGCTTTGAAAGCAGCAACAGGGTGCCATAGTTAGACGTGAGAAACAGGATGGCCCAAAATCGAGGCAACCTTTCCCCAATTATTTTCGCCTTTTAAATAAAAAATAGATTTAGTAGCCTAACCTCTTGTGCTAAAGGTGGGGGGACTCCTCTACAGGGTTGCTGCTGGACCCATGCAGACAGGGTGGGCATCTAGCTGGAGGGCTGGCTCCTGGTATGTTGTCAGCAAGCCACCTCCAGATAGCATAGCTTTCCCTTAATCCGGTGGGGCTTGGGAGGATGACTGAAAAATCCCAGCCTCCATTAACATGCCTTAATAGGCCTTTTAATGGGTCAATTAACTATATGCCACTTGCAGGTGGATAGCCCAGCTGCCCCAGACATACCATGTCACTCTGCCCCACCCCCCCACCCCCACCTCCCACCATCCATACCCCAACAATCGTGCCTCTGGGAAATTGATCCAGAGGTGCAATGGAGTGGGGAACCATCACAAAGGCAAGCAACACAAAATTCTGCACCTTTTTCATCCATTCCTGTCCTCAGCAGGGCCTATAGATTCAGTCTCATAACTTGAGCACAAAAATCTAGGATGGATCTCCAGTGCAGTATGAGGGGAATACGTCACTGTTATAAGGGGAGGCAGTGGCGCAGTGGTATTATCATTGGACTAGTAATTAAGAGACCCAGGACAAGATCTGGGGACCAGGGTTCACATCCCCTCCCCACAGCAGATGGTGAAATTTGAATTCAATAAAAATGTGGAATTAAAGTCTAGTGATAACCATGAAACCATTGTCGTAAAAACCCATCTGATTCATTAATGCCCTTTGAAGAAGGATATTTGCTGTCCTTACTTGATCTGGCCTACATGTGGTTCCAGATCCACTGCAATGTGGTTGACTCTCAAGTCCCCCCCCCCCCACCCCCCCAAAGACACAACCCCGGCACACCAACCCACCCTCCCCACCTCCCCCATTCTCCGTGATCATGAAGAATCCACACCGAGTTTGTTGAAATAAAACTATTATATACAGCTCCAGTTCCCTATTCGGTCTTCTTTTATCAGTGCCTTTATTTATACATAACCAGAGATTGTTAATGGTCCTCTGCCCCCTTACTGAGATTCATGGGGTAGTTAATCATCCCTACCCTGTAAGACTCATGCTGGTTATAACATCCCTGCCCCCCGCCCCCACCAAAGTCAGAAGAAACCTGGTTGGTGACACAGCTATGTCTGGAAAAATCATACTAAGGTGGGTACGAAGTCTCCTGCCCATCAGCAGTTCTGTGAGGGCTACGTTAGTCACTGCGTGCGGAATGGTCCTGTGGCAATAATGTTATTCTGTATGTTTCACCATTATATTTGCATTCAGCCTTTGTGGTTTCCAACAAAATTGCTGATATCTGTCACATCGGGCTACAATCTGCAAGCTGCCTGGGATTTAATGCTGAAGGCAAGGGAGTGCTATCAGGAGACAAGATTATCCTGTCTTTTTTTCACATTTATTTGATTTCTACAACTTTTTTTCCAATGAAGGGAAAATGTACCATGGCCAATCCACCCACCCTGCACATCTTTGGGTTGGCCGGGCGAGACCCCGCAGACACGGGGAGAATGTGCAAACCCCACACGGGCAGTGACTGAGGGCCGGGATCGAAATTAGATCCTCGGCGCAGTGAGGCAGCAGTGCCAATGACTGCACGACTGTGCCGCCCACATCCTGTTATTTTTTTGCAGGAAATAATAATCTTGATTAAAAAAGAAGCTATTGGTGCAATTGTTTTTTTCACATCTTCCAGCAGCGAAATGCTTGGCCTCCACTTTGTAACTGTTCGCAGTATCAAGATTGAAAACTAGGGTTCACGGTCTGAAAGAGTGTTAGTTTACATACCACCATTCTGCAGTGCAGTGCTTTATGACAATCCAATTGCTTCATTGTGACTTTTACTGATAGCAACTTATTCTTTCCAGATGTTGCATATTAAATTGAAATTTCCACTCTGCCATATGGCGCGATTTGAATTCCTGTTCTCTGGATTAGTAGTCCAAACTGCAGGATTATTTCTCCAGTAACATATCCACTACATTACCTTAGCTTTACCTGTTATACTGTCGAGGGATATTCATCAAAACAGAAAGAGTACTCCCCATTTCTTCTTTGAATAACATGGCTGAGAGAACAGACACGGTTTTGGATGAAATGTTCAGCCAAATAAACAACTCTGACAATGCAGCGCTCCGTCAGTACTACACTGAAGGCTCATCCGAGGTTATGGGCGGAACTTTCCCATCTGGCAGGGGTGGGAACATGTTTTCTGCTGACCAGGCCGATGGCAAAACACACCAAAACTACTGGGCTTGATCTCACCTCGACCAAACAACATCACCCTGTCTGCTCAAACACAGTGGTCTGAAATGTATTTGTTTCAATGCCAGAAGTACTGCAGGTAAGGCAGAAGAACTGGCTCAATACATAGATTGTCCTCCCTTTAATCGCATTTCTGTGATAGCCACAACATCGTAGAAGGTGCATAAGCAGGAAATTAGGAGGGCTAGGAGGGGGTCATGAAAAGTCCTTGGCAAGTAGGATTAAGGTGAATCCCAAAGATTTTTATTCATATGTAAAAAGCAAGAGGGTGACCAGGGAAAGGATTGGACCACTTAAGGACAGTGTGGGGAAATCTATGTGTTGAGCCAGAGGAAATGGGCGACGTACTAAATGAATATTTTGCATCAGTGTTCAGCAAAGAAAAGGACTTTGTGGGTGATGATTCTTGGGTAGTATGTGTGGACAGTCTAGGTCATATCGACATCAAAAAGGAGGAGGTATTTGGTGGTTTAGAAGACATTAAGGTAGATAAGTCTCCTGTGCCGAAAAGGATTTACCCTAGAATACTGAGCGAAGCAAGGGAGAAAATTGCTGGGGCCTTGACTGACATCTTTGTACCCACTTTGGCTCCAGGTAAGATCCCAGAGGACCGGAGAATAGCTAATGTGGTACAGCTGTTTAAGAAAGGTAGCAGGGATAGTCCAGGAAACTATAGGCCGATGAGCCTTATGTCGGTAGTAGGTAAATTATTGGAGAGTATTCTCAGGGGCAGGATATGTACCCATTTAGAAACAAATGGACTCATTAGCAATAGACAGCATGGTTTTGTGAAGGGGAGTTCGTGCCTCGCTAACTTGATAGAGTTTTTTGAGATGGTGGCAAAGATGATTGATGAGGGGAGGGTGGTGGATGTTGTTTACATGGACTTCAGTAAAGCCTCAAGGTGCTTCATGGCAGACTGGTACAAAAGGTGAAGTCACACGGGATCAGAGATGAGGTGGCAAGATGGATACAGAACTGGCTCGGTCACAGAAAGCAGAGGGTAGAAGTAGAAGGGTGTTTTTCTGAATGGAAGGTTGTGACTAATGGTGTTTCCACAGGGATAGGTGCTGGAGCCTCTGTTGTTTGTAGTATACATAAACGATTTGGAGGAAAATATAGCTGGTTTGATTAGTAAGTTCACGGATGACATTAAGGTTGGTGAAATGGCAGATAGTGTTGAGGATTGTCAGAGAATACAACAGGACCTTGATAGGTTGGATACTTGGGCAGAGAAATGGCAAATGGAGTTTAATCCGGACAAATGTGAGGTAATGCATTTTGGTAGGTCTAACCTGGAGGGGAAATATAAAGTAAGTGGCAAAACTCTTAGGAAGTAGGAATATAGAAAGTCAGAGAGATTTGGGCGTACAGATCCACAGATTTTTAAAAGTGGCAAGATAACTGGACAAGGTAGTCAGGAAAGCATATGGAATGCTTGCCTTATTGGACGGGACATCGAGTATAAAAACTGGCAAGTCATGCTACAGTTGTATAGAACCTTGGTAAGGCTGAACTTGGAATTGTGGTCACCGCACTATCAGAAGGATGTGGGGGCTTTGGAGAGGATGCAGAGGAGGTTTACTTGGATGTTGCCTGGTCTGGAGGGTGTTAGATATGTGGAGAGGCTTAAGAGACACGGACTATTTTCATTAGAAAGAGGGGCGACCTGATAGAGGTCTACAAGATTATGAAGGGCATTGTTAGAGTGGATGGGCAGGCACTCTTTCCCAGGGTGGGGGGTCAGTCACTGGGGTACATATATGTAAGGTCCATGGGGCAAAGTTTAAAGGAGATGTGCGAGGCAGGTTTCATACACAGAGGGTGGTGCGTGCCTGGAATGCGCTGCCAGGGTAGGTTGTGGAAGCAGATACATTAAGTCGTTCAAAAGGCATCTCACCAAATACATGGATAGGATGGGTATAGAGGGATACGACACAAGGAAGTGCTGAGGGTTTTGGCCAAGAGTGGTATCATGACCGGTACAGGCTTGGAGGGCCAAAGGGCCTGTTCCTGTGTTGTATTGTTCTTTGGTCATTAATTAAGCAACTGGGTGTTTTGTGCTGTCATCTGTGGCGGTGTAGGCCTGTTGGCGAGTACTCCCTCGTCCTACCCAGGTGCCATATTGAAAAGATTCCCAACATCACTGACCCACTATTTAAAAAAGAAGATGGGCTTCCTGAAAACTAAGATAGATCTCCGGGAGCACTCTGAGGCTGGAAGGGCTTTCTGAGAAAGAATATAGGACTCCAGGAACATTCTGAGGCAGGAAGATTGACCCCTCCAGAACAGCAAATCTGGAAGGTCCACCTGTAGATGCTCTTCCCACTCACTTCTATGGTGTTCCAGGGTTCTGAGGCGTCATTCTCCGACCCCCCAGCGGGTCGGAGAATGGCCGTTGGCCGCCGTGAATCCCGCCCCCACCGGTTGCCGAAGTCTCCGGTACCGGATATTCGGCGGGGGCGGGAATCGGCCCGCGCCGGTTGGCGGGCCCCCCCCGCTGGATTCTCCGGCCCGTTTGGGCCGAAGTCCCGCCGATAAATTGCCTGTCCCGCCGGCGTAAATTAGAGTACCTATTTACCGGCGGGACAAGGCGGCATGGGCGGGCTCCGGGGTCCTGGGGGGGGGTGCGGGGTGATCTGACCCCGGGGGGTGCCCCCACGGTGGCCTGGCCCGCGATCGAGGCCCACCGATCCGCGGGCGGGCCTGTGCCGTGGGGGCACTTTTTCCCTTCCGCCTCCGCAACGGTCTCCACCATGGCGGAGGCGGAAGAGACTCTCCCCACTGCGCATGCGCGGGAAACTGTCAGCGGCCGCTGACGCTCCCGCGCATGCGCCGCCCCGACATGTCATTTCCGCGCCAGCTGGCGGGGCAACAAAGGCCGTTTCCGCCAGCTGGCGGGGCGGAAATCCCTCCGGCGCCGGCCTAGCCCCTCAATGTTGGGGCTCGGCCCCCAAAGATGCGGAGCATTCCGCACCTTTGGGGCGGCGCGATGCCCGTCTGATTGGCGCCGTTTTGGGCGCCAGTCGGCGGACATCACGCCTTTTGGAGAGAATTTCGCCCCAGGTCTGTCATCAGTCTCCATCCTGAACTCTGGATGCAGCCCCAGGCATTGTTCAGGTGCGTCTTGACATCTGCATTGTCCTGGATGCGTTTGGCTCCGGCATAATTTGCTGTTGACGCTGTAGAGAATCATGCATGGCTTGTTGGCCGTATGCCTGCATCCCATTCGCGGGATGTAAATGAGTTTCGCGCAGGGCCTCCGGTGCATTTCCCGATCCACCGTGGCAGGCACCAGCAGAAGATCTCCCTGTACATTCACAATCTGTCATTGAACCTACCAGCGGGGGCTTGGGAGAATTATGCTTCACATCCTTAAGTGAGGTTTGAACACAAAGTGCGAAATCTCGTTGAGACATCGTTAAGGTCTCACCTGCAGGCTGGAGAATTGATGAGGGGTCGGAGAATCGCTGGGGGCTGGCGTGAATCCCGCCGCCGCCGTGTCCCGAATTCTCCGCAACCAGAGATTCGGCAAGGGCGGGAATCGCACCGCACCGGTCTGCGGGAATCGCGCCGGTCGGCGGGCCCACCCCCGGCGATTCTCCGGCCCGCGATGGGCCATAGTCCCGCCGCCGTCAACCCTTTCCAGCCGGCGTGGATTAAACCACCTACCTTACCGGCGGGAGCAGGTGGCGCGGGCGGCTTGCCTCGGGGGGTGCCCCCACAGTGGGATGGCCCGCGATCGGGGCCCACCAATCGGCGGGCGGGCCTGTGACGTGCGGGCACTCTTTTTCTTCCGCCTTCACCATGGTCTTTACTATGGTGGAGGCGGAAGAGACCCCTTCCCATGCGCATGCGCGGGGATGCCATGAGCGGCCGGTGACGCTCCCGCGCATGCGTCACCCGGCGATGTCCTTTTGGCGCCGGCTAGCATGGCGCCAAAGGCCTTTCCCGCCAGCTGGCGAAGCGGAAACCACTCTGGCGCGGGCCTAGCCCCTCAAGGTGAGGGCTTGGCCCCTAAAGGTTCGGAGAGTTCCGCACCTTTGGGGCGGCCCGACGCCGGTGTGATCCGTGCCGTTTTTGGCACCGGGTAGTGGACATTGCGCCAGTTTGCGAAGAATCCCGCCCCTGGTCTGCCTCTTTTTGCAAAGGCCCGATGAACCACAAGCCACCCAGGAAGAGGTAAAGCCAACGGTGCCCTTCCCCTGGAATCAATTCCCCCGGCGTAGAAGTCTAGCCTATAGAGAGCTGCCAACCAATCAGAGACCGCACACTCTTGGGCTCAGCATTGCCACTGAGGAGGCTGTGGCTGCTTCCAGAGGAAAGGTACTCGACTCGAGTCCCAGAACCACAGAATGATGTAGGCCACAGTTAAGGAATATGGAATGGGGTGAAGTGGGGAGGGCTTCGCGGGGACAGGGAATAGGGGGGTCAGCAAGAAGGACAGAAGAGTGGCTCTCAGCAGTTCTCCCCCCCCCTCGGTCAGGTCCTGAATGCGTAGGATTGAGGGACACCCACCCCCGCCCCATGCTGATGACAAGCTGGCTGAATGGATTTAGCTACCATGCATGCTGCAGAGTGACCGGCCTACCGGCAGCTGGGTTAATACCAGTGTTGGTGGGATGAGGCCATTCAGTGGACAGTAATTCATCACTAAAGCACATCAACTGGTGGCAGGGTGGAATGGTTGACCATGGCCCTTCCCACTCAGAACTTTAGTCTCGCAGAGACGGGAAGGCTGGGGGTTCAGGTAAGGCCAGCAGCCTGCCTAATTAAATGCCCTACCTACCTCCAAGCTCACCACCAGAGAGAGCACAAGGTTCCTCCCAAAATCTTCTAATTGAAAGACACCTATTGTAAAATATTTAAAAATGGGAAAGATTGAGGCAAATCAAGCACCGTGGCTGTTTTGTTCCAACTAATGCTACAAAAGAAAATATAGAAACTCAGATTAATTCAACATTTAAAGGTCATTTCATTCCTTTTATTCCAAATACATCAAAGTCACAAATGTGGCCATGGTAAACTATCCTTCATTATTCCTGTCCTCTCTGTGGCCTTTGACACAGTTCACCAGACTATCCTTCAATCTTTCCAGGGTCGGTGCAGACTCGATGGGCCAAATAGCCTCCTTCTGCTCTGTAGGGATTCTTTGAATCTATGACTGCCTTATATTTCAAAGCACATTATAACCAATTCAGTAATTTTGAGATGTCACTGTTGTAACATGGGAAATATGGCAGCCAATATGCATACAGGAAGCTCCCATAAATAGTAATGTAACAATGACTATATAATTTGTTTTTGTGATGTTGATTGAGGGATAACTATTTAAAAAAAAAAATTGAGTGTATCCAATTCATTTTTTTCCAATTAAGGGGCAATTTAGCGTGGCCAATCCACCTACCTTACACATCTTTGGGTTGTGGGGGCGAAACCTACACAAACACGGGGAGAATGTGCAAACTCCACACGGACAATGACCCAGAGCCGGGATTGAACCTGGGACCTCTGCACCTTGAGGCAACAGGGCTGACCCACTGTGCCACCGTGCTGCTCTAAGGGATAACTATTTAAGAGAACTCCCTTTCTCTTCTTTCAAAATGGTGCATAAAACCTTTTACATTCATCTGAGGATATACCGTTCATTATTATTGTCCATTTTTGCCCATGGCTCAGCCTTTCACCTGCTTAAATTCAGACATGCCTGTTAAAGCTCTCGGCTTGAGTCTTCCATTGCTCCAGGATGACTTCCCACCTTGCACCTTTCTTAACCATGACTAACCTGTATATATCCTTCAGATTTTACAACTTATTGATTTTAAACCTGCTAACCTTATTTTCAAATTCCTCTCTGGTCTTCCCTCATGAAATGTCCTCCAGCCCTACAACCCTGTGCGATCTCTGTATTCCTTCAATTCTGACTTTGTTTTTTTTCTCACTCTACTATCGGTGACTGAGCTTTAACCTGCTATGAATCCTGGGCGGGATTCTCCGTTGGCTGATACCAGAATCGCAAAACGCGATCGGGCGGAGAATTGATTTTGAAACCAAAATCATGGCCGGCGCCGGTTTCACGCCAAATCGCAATTTTCCGTAGTCCGGACAGTGTCGTTAATGCGTAACAGAATGCATGTACAGTAAACGGCGTTGGCATATCATTATCGGGCCTGACCTGACATTCTCCAGGGCCTCCGCGATTCTCCGCCTCCACCGGGGCGAATTCCTGATGGCGAGGTTCACTTGTGCTTTTAAGAATTGTGAAATTGAGGGAGACAGTGGGGGTATGGAAAGTGTCCAACATCGCCATAGTTTGCTAACAATTGTGCCGCTGGCCGGAAGGTTTCTGCCAGGGCCAGGGGAGTAGTGGGGGTGGCCAGAAGGTGGGCTGTGGGGTCGGGGTGGACAGGCACGGAACAACATTGCCAAGGCAACCATGCAGCTGCACATGCCGCTGACTGCCCACTGTGCATTTAGTGCCACAGGTCCTACAGGTGTCCTCCCCACCAGGCCACCCCCTAAAGTTCCCTTTGGCCCCAGCCAACCCATCAGCGGGATGGACACGCTCCAGCGCAACCACTGCCATCTTATTAGCTGGGATGAGTGTGTGTGGGGAGTGTCTATGCGGCTGCAGCTTGTCAGCCTCCCGAGTATCAATCATGGATCCGGCGAATCCCATTGGAATCGATTGTGGGAAATTAAGAAGGTGAAGAGCAATCAATCAGCTGCGCCCATTGTGGTCATTCAAAAATCAGACGTGTCCATTCAGATTTTTTGAGATTATAAGCAAACAGCAAATAAGGAAATAAAGTGATCAAAGATTAGAGTTACCCACAGTCAAACAGTGAAGATTTATTTTCTAATTCAACAAATGGAAAGATATTGAATAAGATAGGTCTATCAATGCATATTTACAATTAGAGTTAATTGACAAGAGGAAGGAAATGTTCACCATTCATAGACACAAGGGGTTGTACCAGTACAAAAGGTTTGGGTGTCTACTGCTCCACAGTGTTTCAGAGCATCATGCATCAGGTACAAAGCATGATCAAGGAAGTGTGCTGTTTCTTAGATGATATTCTAATTAGCAGTAAGACAGAGAAAGAGCACATTGTAAGGGTGGACAAAGTCCGAGATCGACTACAAGACTATGCATCTAAGCAAACAGCAACAGCGTTGCTACATGATGTCATGCAGAATATACCTGGGTCACTGGAGGGAGATAGATCACTTGGTTGCCTGGTGTACCAAAAGCAACCTCTCTCTAAATGCCGGAAAGACCAAGGAACTGATCATCGACTTCAGGAAGCGTAGCACGACACACACTCCCGTCTGCATCAATGGCTCCGAAGTTGAGATGGTCGATAGCTTTAAGTTCTTGGGGGTCACCATCACCAACAGTCTGTCCTGGTCCACTCACGTTGATACAACAGTCAAGAAAGCCCAACAACGTCTCTACTTCCTTCAAAAATTAAAGAAATTTGGCATGTCTGCATCGACTCTCACAAACTCTACAGATGTGCGATAGAGAGCATCCTATTCGGCTGCATCACAGCCTGGTATGGCAATTGCTCGGTCCAAGATCGCAAGAAACTGCAGAGTGTGGTGAACTCAGCCCAGCGCATCACACAAGCTTGCCACCCCCACATTGATTCTGTATAGACCTCCTGCTGCCTCAGGAAGGCAGACAGCATTATCTGAGACCCCTCCCACCCAGGCATTGCCTTCTTCCAGACCCTTCCATCAGGCATAAGGTACAGAAGTCTGAAGACCCACACATCCAGACATAGGATCAGCTTCTTCCCCACAGCTACAAGACTCCTCAACGACTCCCCCTCG
Source organism: Scyliorhinus torazame (assembly GCF_047496885.1). NCBI lineage: Eukaryota > Metazoa > Chordata > Chondrichthyes > Carcharhiniformes > Scyliorhinidae > Scyliorhinus > Scyliorhinus torazame. The sequence goes on along the minus strand of NC_092711.1, from coordinate 278,137,584 downwards.
GACTGATCTGTTCCCTGTAAGAATACTATTCCCTGTAAGAACACGATGGGCTCTTACTCATGTGTTTGCTTTGTTTGGCCCCTTGTTCCGCACTGCAACCAATCACTGTTTGTCGATGTACCATTTGTCAATGTTCTCTGTTGATTATTCTCTTTGTCTACTATGTACGTACTGTGTACGTTCCCTCAGCCGCAGAAAAATACTTTTCACTGTATTTCGGTACATGTGACAATAAATCAAATCAAATCAAATCACTAAGTGAAAGTTGAAGGTATCAGGGCAGCATGGTGGCGCAGTGGGTTAGCACTGCAGCCTCATGGCGCCGAGGTCCCAGGTTCGATCCTGGCCCTGGGTCACTGTCCATGTGGAGTTTGCACTTTCTCCCTGTGTTTGCGTGGGTTTCGCCCCCACAGCCCAAAAATGTGCAAGCTAGGTGGATTGGCCACGCTAAATTGCCCCTTAATAGGAAACAATGAATTGGGTACTCTAAATTTAAAAAACAAAGTTGAAGGTATCCACCGAATGCAGGAAAATGTCGAGGGGATTTTGGAAGCAAAGAGATCAGTGAACAAAGAAGCACTGAACAGATGCAGGAATTGTTGTGTAGTATTCTAACTTCTTCCCCAACTGACTAACACATTTTCTCCACTTTATCAACTGCTCGAAGATGGAGCAGCTTCGGAATGATCTGTGGAGTGCCAGAACGTGATGACGTGAAGGAAGTATGACTAGTGGTGCTGTTTTGATCCACTGTGATCCAAAGAAATAACTGGTTTTAGCGTGCATTGCCTTATCTTAAGGATTAGATGTGGTGCTATCTCACACAATGGAAGATGGTGTGGAGAAACCTGTGGTACATACTTCACACACTTAAACAAAGTCAGGGAAAAATCCTTGGAAATTGAGAAGGAAGCGTGAGATTAGATTTAGATTAGATTTAGATTTAATGTCACGTGTAACGAGGTACAGTGAAAAGTATTGTTCTGCGTACAGTTCAGACAGATCGTTCCATGCATGAAAAACATAGAACATGCAATAGATACACAATGTAAATATCTAGACATAGACAGCAGGTGACGCATACAGAGTGCAGTGCTCCACAGCAGAGAAGATCAGTTCAGTCCATAAGAGGGTCATTGAGGAGTCTGGTAGCAGTGGGGAAGAAGCTGTTTTTGAATCTGTTAGTGCATATTCTCAGACTTTTGTATCTCCTGCCCAATGGAAGGGGTTGGAAGAAAGAATATCCCAAATGGGGGGGGTGTCTTTGATTATGCTGCCCGCTTTCCCGAGACAGTGGGAAATATCGACAGAGTCAGTGGATGGGAGGCAGGTTCACGTGATGGACTGGGCTGTCTTCGCGACTCTCTGTAGTTTCTTACAGTCTTGGACCCAGCAGTTGCCATACCAAGATGTGATGCAGCCAGATAGGATGCTTTTTATGGTGCATCTGTAAAAATTGGTAAGAGTCAATATGGACATACCGAATTGCCTTAATTTCCTGAGGAAGTAGAGGCTTTGTTGTGCTTTCTTAGTTGTAGCACCAACATGGGTGGACCAGGACAGATTGTTGGTGACGTGTACACCTAGGAATTTGAAGATGTCAATCCTCTCCACCTCGGCATCATTGACACAGACAGTGGTGTTTGCAACACTTTGCTTCCTGAAGTCAATGACCAGCTCCTTAGTTTTGTTGACACTGATGGAGAGATAGCCATCACATATGGCGTTACAAAGCTCCGAAAATACCTGCATGGTGAGAAATTCACGCTGTTAATGGACCATCAAGCTCTTACAATCATAATTGATTCAAAGAAAGGGATACCATCCCTAATGGGAGCATGACTTGAGAAATGGGTGTTGTTTGTGATGTTCCATCAATACAATATTAAATCTAGCAAATGAGCTGATCATGCTGAAGCAGAAGTTCTTTCATGATTTTTCATGATGACTGGTGCACCGTCTTTGGGTTACTTTACAAACGACATGCCAGTGTCTGCCAGAGAAATTAGAGAATAAACAAGCAAGGAGGTGTTGTGGTGGAGCATTGGGATGAGAGGGGTGGGGAGGATTGGTGGAGTGTGGGGTGTGGTGGGGAGGATAGGTGGAGTGTGGGGTGGGGTGGGCTGGGTTCTGAGGGGGTAGGAAATGGTTGAAAAGTGAGGGATGGCAGTTGGATGGAGTGTGGGGTGAGCCAGTGAGAGGGGTCGGAGGAGTATTGTGGAGGGTGGACTGGTAGGGGGAATAGGTGGCGGCTGGGTAGGGTCGATGGTTTGGTGGTTGATGAGGGAGCAAATGCATTTGAAATGTTAAAATATCTTTGAAATACTTTTTAAAATATTTTAAATCTTTTAAATACACTTTGAGGCCTACCCGATACAGCTCATTGGTCTGAAGATCTCGCCAATGGATTTGGGAATGGATGGGATTGGAGGCAGGTCTTTTAACATGGCCACTCTGAAAGTGGACCCCCTCCACTTACACCTCAGATCTGCCTAATTGGTCGACAGATCCACAATTAGGGGCCTGAGGACTGCAAAATAGCACTTCCCAGCATACTGGAGAACAGATGTGGGAATGTAATGCAAGTTCAGTTCTGGCACCCAATTCCCGCAACCCATGGAATAACCCTCGGCTTAATGTTTGAAGAGCAGGGTTCTTCTGATGTCCTGACCCACATATGCCCCTTGCCAGTAATAAAGAAACAGACTGACTGATCATTTATTTGCCAGTGCAAACTGGCATCTGCATGTACACATGTAACAGTGGTTCGATGCCAGAATGAAGTCATTATTTGAAAGATCCTCAAGATACCGTGATATGGACAGCATGATGGTGTAGTGGTTAGCACTGCTGTCTCACGGTGCTGAGGTCCCAGGTTCAATACCGGCCCTGCATCGCTGTCTGTGTGGAGCTTGCACATTCTGCCCAGGTCTGCGCGAGTCTCACCCCCACAACCCAAAAGACCCAATAGATGGATACTCTAAAAAATGTTTTAAAGATACCGTGATATGGGAAAGGACTACGTAAACACAAGTACAGTAATTCCACATATCAAATTATGCCAAGCTGAAATCCAGCTGTTGTATTTATTATTTTCACTATCTGGTGAATGCAACAACTTCAATCAAAATTATACGGAGAATTTATATTCAATGAACCAGTAATACAAAACCTTTCAAGGAATGTAAATTCCTGGCACTTTCATTGTATTAAGGTTAATGGAAATAGAACTTTCTATATAGAAAATAAATTAATCTGTTGTGCTCTGAAATAATACAAAGTTAAGATGTGAAAGGTTAAAGATGTTTATCCAGCTATGGTGTGCCAAGAGTCTAGAAAATGGATTATGCCTTTCCCCTCCATAGTGTGCTTAATATGTTAAGACAGGATAGTGAATAAATGGAACTATCAGAGGAACAATTACGGAATAAAGTCTGTACAATCAGTGTGCATTATTGTACGCCATTGAATTCCAGACATTTGAAAGCTAAAGGAGAGGTTCTCTGCCCGTGACATGGAAAACAATGGATCGGATTTTAATGGAGGTAGGAAGACTCAGAAGAGCTTTAAAAATTGTGGGTGGGATCCAGGTGTAAAAGTCTTGCCCCCATTTCAGACAAGTCCAGTTTTTTCCAGCAGGGTTAAGTGTAGAATAGAATCCCTACAGTGTAGAAGGAGGCCTTTTGACCTATTGAGTCTGCACCAACTCTCCAAAAGAACACTCTACCGAGGACCACTCCCCTGACCTATCCCCATAACCATAACTATCCTGGACACTAAGGGGCAATTTACCATGGCCAATTCACCTAACTTGCACATCTTTGACTGTGGAAGGAAACCTGAACACCAGGAGGAAACTTACGCAAACACAGGGAGAATGTGCAGACTCCACACAGTCATCCAAGGCCGGACTTGAACCCAGGTCCCTCGTGCTGTGAGGCAGCAGTGCTAACCATTATGCCATCATGCCACCCCGATGGGTGAGAGCTGTACTGGATTGTTAGAAGTTTTTTTTCCATCACCATATGGCTCCTGAGGTCTGACCATGATGAATACTGGGTGAGTGGCTATGAAAATTGCTTGGGGTCTTAGAAGACATAAGGGTGGTTGGGGGCATGAGTTACCAGGGAGGTAGCATGGAACGTATGAGGGGGATGGGTGAAAATTGAGGGATGAAAGCTAGTGGACCTAACAATTTCTAAAACTACTCAGCTTAAGTTCCAGAGAACCAAAGCTATCCTTCTAACTAGCCCTCCTCAGCACGTTCCTGCCCCCATAGTCACCAACTCTGGATCTCACTGTATGCCACACGGGCACCCCTGTCTCCCCCTGGAGAGAAAACTGGGTCTAGCGGTGGCCCGAGTTGGTAAATACCATTTACCAACTCGGGCAACCTCCCTCGGTAGTGCAAATCCAGCTGATTCATGGAGAGAAAAATCCAACCCTAACAAGGCGGAAATCAGGATAGCTCAGCATGAAGAGAATCAAAAACAATGTCGGGATGTGTCATGAACTGTGTGGTCAGGGTCTCATTACATTCACTGATGGCAGAAATCAAGGCAACTTTTAAATGACCAGGTTAACTGTTGTACAGGAGAATTTGCGGCTTTATGCTGTCCTACTTGTTTAGTTTGAAGCCAGCTCAGGTATAGTACATCCATAATACACTCTTGCAGAGTGACTACAAGAGGAAATAGTATAATAGCCAGCATTAATCTGGAATTGTGATGGTGGTGTGTTAAAAATCACTCAGGGAACCTGGAGTTATGGATTGCAGTGGTAGAGGCTTCAACTTTCTTTCAATCTCATCGATGACCAGGAATCTCTTCCACTCTTGTGACTTGCCATTGGCTTGCATTGGAAGGATGTGCAGATTGACATTTAACCTATTTGGCCACATTATGACCTCGCCTATTTTGACCATGAAGTCCTTGGGTGGGACTGAAACACAGAGATTTTGCTCAGAGACAGGGGACACAGTGTGCCACAAGGCATCCCATTTGGGATTGGAGAGTATTAAATTGTACAAAATCTGTGCAGATTTCGGGCCTCATGGAGGAATGTGAACTCCACTTACATGAATTGAGGTTGGATCGGATATGCTGCAGTCCATGTGTATACCACTGTGCTATGAAGGAGGGAGTTCCAGGATTTTGACTCAGCGATGGTGAAGGAATGGCGATATATTTCCAAATCAGGATGGTAAATGACTTGGAGAGGAACTTCCAAGTGGTGGTGTTCTCATGTATTTGCTGCCCTTGTCCTTTTATATAGTAGTGGTTGTGTATATGGAAGGTGCTGTCTAAGGGCCTTGGTGAGTTTCAGCTGTGGAATGGTAGGTGGTACACATTGCTGCTACTGTGCATTGGTGGTGCAGGGAGTGAATGTTTGAAGGAGTGCCAATTAAACGGGCTGCTTTGTCCTGATGGTGTTGAGTTTCTTGAGTCTTGTTGGAGCTGCACCTATCCAGGCAAGTGTGAAGTATTCCATCATAATCATGCCTTCTGCCTTGTGAACATGTTTTGGGGATTCAGGAGGTGAGTTAGTCACCGCGGAATTCCTAGCCTCTGACACGCTCTTGTAATCACAGTACTTATATGGCTAGTCTAGTTCAGTTCCTGGTCAGTGGTAACCCCCAAGGTGTTGATAGTCAGGGATTTGGTGACGGTAATGCCATTGACTGTCATGAGATGATGGACTCATTCTCTCCTATTGGAATTGGTCATTGCTTGGCACTTGTGTGGCACAAATGTCATTCGCAGTACTCCAGTTGTGGCCTAACCAGCATTTTATACAGTTCCAGCATGACTTGCCTGCTTCTGTATTCTATGTCTTCGCTAAGAAAGGCAAGTATCCCATATGTCTTCTTAACCACCTTATCTATCTGCCCTGCCACCTTCAGGGATCTGTGGATATGCACTCCAAGGTCTCTCGGATCTTCAGTACTTTTCAGAGTTCTACCATTCATAATATAATCCTTTGCCTAGTTCGCTCTCCGCAAAAGTTCCTCACATTGCTCTCCCCAAAAGTTCCTCACATGGTTGAATTCCATTTGCCAATGCTCTGCCCACCTGACCACTGCATTGATTTCTTCCTGCAAACACAACCAAATGTGTTGTGCGTGAAATTCTGGATCCTACTCCATATATTTAAGTCCAAATCATCAATGCACACCACAAATAGCAAGGACCCCAGCAACGGACCCTGCGGAACCTTACTGGAAACAAAACACCCCTCTACCATCACCCTCTGCGTCCGGCTTCACAGTCACTTTGGATCCAATGAGTCACTTTGCCTTCGATCCCTTGGACCCTTTCTTTCTTCACCACCTTATCAAAAGCCTTGCTGAAGTTCATATAGACTTTTTAACTTTATTAGTGTCACAAATAGGCTTACATTAACACTGTAATTAAGTTACTGTGAAAATTCCCTAGTCGCCACATTCCGGCACCTGAAGGAGGCATAGAGGGAGAATTCAGAATGTCCAATTCACCTATATGCACATCTTTCGGGTCTTGTGGGAGGAAACCGGAGCACCCGGATGAAACCCAAGCAGACACAGGGAGAATGTGCAGACTCTGCACAGTGACCCAAGCCGGGGATCGAACCTGGGTTCCTGGTGCTGTGAAGCACCAATGCTAACCATGCCGCCCTATGTCCCTTGACATGGAGCGTTCTCTCTCTTGGTCCTACCTTTTTTTTTATGGGAACATATTTGCCCTGTATTCTCGCTTTCACCCCCTTGAAGGCCTCCCGGTGCTCTGACACAGCTTTATCAGCAAGTAGCTGCTCCAAATCCGCATGGGCCGAGTCTTATCTTAGTAAAATTAGCCTTTCTCCAACTAAGAACTTTTAGTCCCGGCCCATCCTTATCGCTTTCCAAAACTATTCTAAGGCCACTTTGCCAGCAATGGACATTCTGCAGAAATATTTGATGAAAGGTACACGTTTGGCAAATATTTACTTGATACTTAGGTTATGGTCCCTTACTTCACCTCCTAGCTTAATGCAATAATCTGTTTAAGTGCTAAGTGTAGATCGGGGCTGAATCATATTTCCTCTCAAACCCATCTACTTTGTTTATGTATGTATTCATTTGAGACATGAAATGCATACTTCGCTGAAACTCTTTACAGGAACTTGTAGTCCTGTTACCCCTCTCTTGTTATCCTTAGGCATTTCAATGTCAGGCACAAAGTATTATTTGACAGGGAAACTATAACCCTTTGATCCAGCCACAATGTCCTCATTCTCGTAAAATGTTAACTGCAACTATTTTTACGTCTTTAAGACTTCACCTTTCCCCTCATTTACTAAAATTCTAAGTGTACAAAATATATTCCAGAAATACATATTTCACAATATGTAGACTCAATGGGCCGAAGGGCCTGTTTTGTGCTAATTTATTCTGTGAATAACACGATTGAATAAATCCCATGGATTGTGATTGTGTTCATTTAGTGCATTCATTATAATTTATTTCCCTCGAGTTGTGATGCTCTGGGTTATTATGGATTCTATGGTTTAAGCATGTGGAGTATACCTAATGGCCAAGCAGTCAATTTTAATACTGGTGTAAGAAATACTCATTCTTCAACCTCTAGCAGTTTTGAAACAAGTTTAGGTAAAGAAAGATTAGAGGATAACAAAGGTTGGAGATAATAGTTTTGTGAGAGAAACTGCAAGTATATGTGCAAATCAAAATAACTGGATGAAAGAAACAGAAAAGAGGGCTAAGTAAGGATGGAGAGAAAGGGTGATAGTAACATGCTTGATGCAGTAATGAGCACCAATTCTGGCACCCATCCACCACCTGGAACATTCATTCCCTAATCCACAGAAGTACAGTGACAGAAAATGCATTGTAGCAACTCGCCAAGTATCCATCAGCAACGCCTTAGAAACCCAGAACATCTACCAAGCAAGAAGAATAAAGCAGCAGGCACATGGGAACACCATCACTTGCAAATTCCCCGACAAGTCACACACCATTCTGACTTGGAATTATATCTCAGTTCCTTCACTGTCACTGCAACAAAATCTTGGTGCTCCCTCTGTAGCAGCACTGTGAACGTACCTATACCATGTGGAGAGCAATGGGCAAGAAAGCAACGCACCATCACCTACTCATGAGCAGTTCGAGATGCTCAATAAATGCTGGCCGATTCAGCAATGCCTACATCCCATGAAATAATTTTTTAATAGTTGCCTGACTTAAAATGTCTTGGGCGGGATTCTCCGTTACCCGACGCCGATTTCGTAATCGGCGATCGGGTGGAGAATCCCTTTTTACGACCAAATTGGTGACAGCACCTGTTTTCAGATGCTCTGTCCTCTCCAAAATGCCGCACGCCATTGGGACAGCCTCAGGACGTTACCTGAAGGCCCTCCCCCGATGCTCCGACCCCGATGGGCCGAGTTCACGACAGCGCGGTTCATTTGTGCTCTCAGTTTTCGTGAACCTGGCGTGGCAACTGCGGACTGTTGTCCAGCGGCGCCACAGTCACGGGTGGGGGGGGGTGGAAGCCGTGCCGCTGGCCGGGGGGGGGGGGGGGGGGGGGGGCTTCGGCGAGGGCTGGCGGGACTGGTGAGGCATGGTCCGGGGGTGGCGAGGGGGTCTCCAGGGGGCACTATCCGGCAGGTCGGGTCTGCGCGAGGCTGGCGCCATGTTATAAGACTTTTGAAACTCAGACAAACATTCATGATGACGTAATGATAGCTTTTGGAGAAATGTCAACAAAGAGTTCTTCTGAACCTGCATGACTGAATCTCATTTTCTTTTTAACCTATAGCTGTCATTCAAAGGAGTCCAGCAGGGCTTTTGGGAATCCTAAGAGCTGTAGCCTAATTATTTTTAAATTTAAAGAATAGGGGATTAAAACTATTTCATTTCGTGACAGCGATACAGGCATTATCCTCTCATCAAGAGCATTTACATCTACCCTATAAATGTGTGATTTATAGGGTAGATGTAAATGCTACATCCGCATTGTAGATGAAGACCCTTGGTACAGCTAACATGAGTTCTGTTTGAACTCAATTCAAATAGGCCAGCTGAGTTTAGGTTCCCATTCTGTGTGATTTATGCCCCGGCTATCTTCCCCTACGAGTGGGGAGGTGCTGGTGTAGCAGTATTGTCTTGGACTAGTAGTCCAGAGACCACGGGTAATGTTCTGGGGACCTGCGTTCCAATCCCACATGGCAGATGGTGACATTTTTATCCAATAAAATCTAGAATTGAATGTCTAATGACGACTATGAAACAATTGTCGATTGTCATACAAGTCCATCCGGTTCAATAATGTCCTTTAGGGAAGGTAATCTGCTGCCTTTACCTGGTCTCCCTGACATGTGAGTCCCGACACACAGCAATGTGGTTGACTCTTAAATGCCTCAATGTGGTTGACTTTTAAAAGCCATTCAGTTGAAGGGCAGTTCGGGATGGGTATTAAAATGCTGGCCCAGTCAGCATGAATTAAAAAAAAAAAATTGGACCTGCCAGAAAAGAGGGTGGACATCAACATTCAGGTCCGACCTGCCATTTTAAAAATCTGGGTCTGGAAAATTCCGGCCCTCGGTTTCCATCCAATGCTAACAGTTACCCCATAGCCTCCAAATGAAAAGTGTAGACATCCGAGGGATTGCGTGCCAGAAGATTCTGAAACGCATCTACGTAGCTTGTCATCCCTGTTAAGTAGTATGCAAGAGTCCCATGTCCATTACTTCATCGTTATAAAGGAAAGATTCTCATTTGAAAATGAATGCCCTCAGTGCAAAGCACAGCAGGTGAGTGAAACGAGCATCAAAAATCCTTGTGTGTGTGTGTGGGGGGGGGGGTTAATTGTCATCCACAAAATTGACATTCAGGCAAATCAACCTTCAGGTAGCACCGCACAAAACAGTTTGACCAATGTAGTATCTGCCTCAGGAATACCTTATTGCAGCTCAAAATGAGTGGAATTATTTTCAGTCTGTCTAAAGTTTTTCCATGCCCTTTTTGGATGCAGCTGATTGGGTTCCAGCAGTCCTTAAAGAGGAGAGGAGAATTGTCAATCTTTTCTATTGAATAATTTTAGTGCAGTTTCAAACCTTCAGAATCCTACTTTACTCATCCAAGTAAGTAGCAATTGAAAAGAGATTGCACCTCTTTCTCTCTGGGAATAGTGTTCACTCCAGTTTCAAGCTTTCAGAATCCCATTTCCTTCAGCCAAATAAGTGGCAATTTAGGGGAATTTGTAGCCTTTTCTTACTGGGAATAGAGTTCACTCTTTGTGAACAAATATCCACACCCAGAATGTATGTTGCTTGCTGCACTCGCATTCTGCACCTACTGCTTCACTGGCAGCGCATGCACGGCCACAGATTTCCCAGCAGCGTGGGGGTGGCCGCAATGTGAAACCAACGGGGAGGGGTGCCATGCCAGAAAACGGGTCTGGCGAGATGAAGAATCCCACCCTTTGTCAATGACATCAGCAAGGTGCTTTGTTTTGTGCTCCAATGGGTTAGCTACATAAGAACATGGGCACTAAAAGAAGCCCAGATGTAATACAGCTTCTATTTTTATTGTGAAGTGTATGTTGTCCAATTTGCTGTTATTCCTGTTCTTCCTGTCTGATGTTACCTCTAAACAACATGCAAGGGAAACTTCATGCTGCTCAGAATGTAATTAATTAGATTTAGTTAGCATTTAGTCTGGAAACAACAATTAAATTAGCATGTTCTGGTCACAGGAACTCCTGATTTATCTTTGCTAATTCTCAAATTGTATAACTGTTAGTTCAGAAAATAACTTTCACTTTTTGTTTCGATCTATAGATCCGGATAGGGTACCGTTATTATTAAACTTTTAACCTATTGTATAAAATGTTGCTGAATATAATTATGTAATGAAGACAACCACCTCGTATGTCTTCACTTTAGTTGAAAGTGCTCTCAGTTCCTCATGGTTCTCCAAAGACAACTGGCGGAATTTTCCGTTTGAGACACAAAGGGCGGAATTCTCCGGTCGTCGATGCCAAAGTAGCATTTGGCGATCGGTTGGAGAATCACCGTTTGCGGTGAAGTACGGGGAGCCACCGCTTTTGCAATGCTCCGCCCCCTCGAAAAGTACGTCGCACGCCGTCAGGACGGCTTCAGGCGTCAACTGAGGCCCTTCCCCTGACCCCTTTCCCAACCCCTTTCATTATTGTGAACCCGATGTGGCGGCTGCGGACTGAGCCAGCACCACCACAGTCAGGTGCGAGCCGTTCCGCAGGCAAGGGGGGCTTTGGTAGGGGCTGGGGGCTGGTGGGAGGTGGTCCGGGGGTGGCAAGCCTGATCAAAGGGGGGCAGTGTTTGGCAGGCCGGGTCCGCAGGCCTGCCGCCGTGTGCATGCGCGACCACGGACTCGGCAATTCCCCGGCCGTATCAGCAGGTCAGGCTGGGGCCTTTACGCTGCGTGCTTGCTGAACCCCACCAGATGGAGGATCGGTGCAGCTTTGGCACCGTTTTTTCGGACGTGAAACTCCACTGTTCCCACGCTGGCATCAACACTTAGGCCGGGATTCTCCCGCAATTGGTGGGATGGCCCGACGCCGGTGCCAAGTGCGGCGCGAACCACTCCGCCGTCGGGCTGCCTGGAAGTTGCGGAATCCTACGCACTTTCGGGGGTTAGGCCGGCTCCGGCAGGGTTGGCGCTGCGCCAACTGGCGCCGAAGGGCCGGCGCGAGTTGGCGCATGCGCAGAACCGCCACCGTGTTCTGGCACATGCGCAGAACCGCTGGCATGTTTCCTGCGCATGTGCTGGGCGTTTCTTCGCCGCACCGGTAATGGCGGAGCCTTACAGAGGCTGGAGTGGAGGGAAAGAGTGCCCCCACGGCACAGGACCGCCCACAGATCAATGGCCCCCGATCGCGGGCCAGGCCACCGTGGGGGCGCCCCCCACCGAGGACTCCGCTAGCCGCCCTCCAAGCCAGATCCCGCCGGCCTGGACCATGTCCATTTCACACCGGCGGGACTGGCCGGAAACGGCCTGCCGCTCGGCCCATCGAGGCCCGGAGAATTGCCGGGGGGTGCTGCCAACGGCCCCTGACCAGCGCGATCCCCGCACCTGCCCGAAAGCCGGCGCCGGAGAACTCGGAGTGGCGGGGCGGGATTCATGCCGTCCCCCGGTGATTCTACGACCCGGCGGAGCGTCAGAGAATCACGCCCTTACTCTTGAAATCAGAGAATCCAGCCCCAAAAAGCGCGTGATTCACCGTTCCTCAATGCCGATTTGATTATCAGCGTTCCCACAGAGAACCCATTCTGACGCGTTTTGGATGCCCGGTTTTGTATCCTCCCCCCTCCGAAATGGCATCATCGCAGCATGCGCCGCACGCCGTTGGAGCGGCGTTTGTGCGTCACCTGAAGGCCCTGCCCTGATGCTCCGCCCCCGATGGGACGAGTTCCCGACTGCGTGGTCTCAACGGTCAGGAATATGGCGTGGCAGCTGCGGACTGTGGCCAGCGCCACCACAGTTGGGTGGGAGCCGTGCTGCTGGCCGGGGGAGCTTCCATGAGGGCTGGGGGGACTGGTGGGGGTTGGCAAGGGGGACACTATCTGGTGGGTCAGGTCTGAGCAGGGGCGTGGCCATTAGCCCCTCACTGGTCGCAGGACTGGTGAGAGGTTGGCACCGATTTTATTATCGCAAAACGCCACAATTCCTCCGCTGGTGTCAACACTTAGTCCCAAAAATGGTGAATCCAGCCCAACGTGCCGACTCTGGGACTGAATCACGTGAGTTCTACAGCCCTCGCCCGGAACTATTCAGGACATCTTAATGGGCTAGCACTGACGCCATGTGGAACTAGTGCAATTCCAACAAACCCTATCATGTGATTCATCGGGGTTGGGAGCAGCACTCGAAACCTGACAAGCTGCAGCTGCAGATAAGCACCCCAGTCCCCACTTTCATTCCAGCCAAGAAGGTGCCGCCATGAAGAGCAGTACTGAGGTTTACTGATGCCAAGCTTGAAATGCTACTGGATGCCGTGGAGGAGAGGTGGGACCCGATATACACAAAGCCTGATGCACGCCTCCTTCCTACTTCCTTTCTAGCCTGTTGGATGGCCAGCTCACTGGCCTCACTGGTTGGCGCCAGCTCCTCTGGGGTAGGTAACTGTTCTGCAGGGTCCTACGTGAGCAGCACCTGTTCGTGCAGCCTCAGTACGCATGCAAGCACTGCCACGGCCAGGTAGATGCTAACTATTCCTGGCTGGACTCCGAAATCCTTTGTCTGCAGAGGGTTAAGGGCATGGTGCTAGCATGGTGAGTACTCTCATGCCCATCCAGGTCCAATGGGCTACACGGTGGCCCTGGCTTGCACTGCATCCCCTGCCCCCGCCTGCCCCCTCCTCCCTCCCAATCCCACGCTCGGTCATTCACTCCAATACTCTGCCTTCCATAACACACCCCTGGCCCCACTGGTGCCTGGCACTGGGGGGGCCTCTAACCCTGCCACATGTTCTTGCTGGCAGGAGCACCAGTGGCTGGTGCTACCAATGCCAGTGATGCACTCTTCAGCCCCTGTCCTGCGCCTTCCTGTGGGTTCTACTGTGGGTGTCCTCCTTGTGTGGGCTGTGTGATATCTCACCAGTGGGGTGGCACATGATTGTGGGCTGGGAGTGGGGGAGGCCACCCTGTGGCACCGACCGGTGCCATGCTTTGTTTCATGCATGCAGGCTGGGTGAGGGAGGTGTACCTGTTGGGACCATAGCTGTAGCATACCGTGGGTTCTGTGTGCGACACACGGGTTGTGACTACCTGTCTGGGGGCAAAATGGATGGGATCAGGGGCGCAGTGGGCAGTTGGGGATTGGTGATGGCCAGTGGTCCTGCAGGGTGGTAAGGTATTTGTCCTGTGATGGGTTTTGTGCCAGGCTGGATGCAGAGGGCCACAGTGCATGCATCCGCTGTTTGGGGCGTGCTCTGCTCTCCCCCGTTCCCTCTGCAGTGCCAGCACTTGGTGGGCCCTGGCTGCGCTGGACTATGCACATCCTGTTGGTGGGGCAATTGGGGCCAGAGAGCTCCTAGGGCAATGGCCCAGGTGGGGGGACACCCGTGTGGCTGGTGACGCTCCACACAGGTACATGACACAGTAGGCAGTTAGCGCAGTGTGCAGCTAGATGGCTACCTTGCAGGCTGCGGCAATGGTGGTTCATGCCTGGATATCCTAATCCTGGTCATCCCCGCACCCCATGGCACTGGTGGAGGCGCCCCAGCCAGTGGCACAACTGTCCGCTGTCCACCACTGCGCCTTTGGAAACTTTTCTTAACTCCTCCCTCTCCTTCTGCAGCCTCAGCATCCAGGCCCCATTTTTAAATACTACAAGTGAACAATGCCAACATCACTTCTGCCTGACGGAGGAGGCCGGACACTACCAGTCGAGCCCGTTAATTATATGCTAAGGAGTGTTACTGTATGTCTTGCATGCCCCCACCATCGCGGGACGTGACCACGCCGTCATCGAGGCGCTAGAGCATGACGTTCCATTGGGTGCCCGTTTGAAGACATACGGCATGCTTGCCTTCATTGGCTGGGGCATTGAGTATAAGAATTGGCAAGTCATGTCACAGCTGCATAGAACCTTAGTTAGGCCACAATTTGAGTATTGTGTTAAATTCTGGTTGACACACTACCAGAAGGATGTGGAGGCTTTAGAAAGGGTGCAGAAGAGATTTACCAGGATGTTGCCTGGTATGGAGGGCACTAGCTATGATGAGAGGTTGAATAAACTCGGTTTGTTCTCACTGGAACGACAGAGGTTGAGGGGGCGACCTGATAGAGGTCTACAATATTATGAGGGGCATAGATAGAGTGGATAGTCAGAGACTTTTTCCCAGGGTAGAGGGGTCAATTACTGGGGGGCATAGGTTTAAGATGCGAGGGGCAAGCTTTAGAGGAGATATACGAGGCAAGTCTTTTTACACAGAGGGTAGTGGGTGCCTGGAACTCGCTGCCGGAGGAGGTGGTGGAAGCAGGGACGATAGTGACATTTAAGGGGCATCTTGACAATTACATAAATAGGATGGGAATAGGGGGATACGGGCCCTGGAAATGTAGAAGATTTTAGTTTAGATGGGCAGCAGGTCGGCACAGGCTTGGAGGACCGAAGGGCCTGTTCCTGTGCTGTACTTTTCTTTGTTCTTTGTGCTGACTTAATTTTTCAGCTGACACCCGATTCTCTGCCCGATCGCAATCCGCGATTCCAGAGTTGCTGCGCAGGGAATCCCTCCCAATGTTGGCCTTAGATATTCTAAAATTGAATTCATCATCACTGTGAACTGGAGAGGATGCTGCCAAGGTGGGTGAATTTGTCGATTGTGTCCAGCCTTTGACCTTTGGTTGTAATAGTTGACTTCACATATTTTGTGTGGGAGGTTAGTATAAGACTTCAATCTTTTTGATGATGTCGGTGAAACTGAAGTTAACACATGCAGGTGAAAGGTTATCGCTGCTAGGTTGACATTTCTTGGGCGAAATTCTCTGGAAACGGCGCGATGTCCGCCGACTGGCGCCCAAAACGGCGCAAATCAGACAGGCATCGCGCCGCTCCAAAGGTGGGAATGCTCCGCATCTTGGGGGGCCGAGCCCCAACATTGAGGGGCTAGGTCGGCGCCGGACGAATTTCCACCCCGCCAGCTGGCGAAAAAGGCCTTTGGTGCCCCGCCAGCTGGCGCGGAAATGACATCTCCGGGCGGCGCATGCGCAGGAGCGTTAGCGGCTGCTGACAGCATTCCCGCGCATGCGCAGTGGAGGGAGTCTCTTCCGCCTCCGCCATGGTGGAGACCGTGGCGGAGGCGGAAGGGAAAGAGTGCCCCCATGGCACAGGCCCACCCGCGGATCGGTGGGCCCCGATCGCGGGCCAGGCCACCGTGGGATCACCCCCCGGGGCCAGATCGCCCCGCGCCCCCCCAGGACCCCGGAGCCCGCCCCCGCCGCCTTGTCCCGCCGGTAAGGTAGGTGGTTGAATTTACGCCGGCGGGACAGGCATTTTAGCGGTGGGACTTCGGCCCATACGGGCCGGAGAATCGAGCGGGGGGGGCCCGCCAACCGGCGCGGCGCGATTCCCGCCCCCGCCGAATATCCGGTGCCGGAGACTTCGGCAACCGGCGGGGGCGGGATTCACGCCAGCCCCCGGCGATTCTCCGACCCAGAAGGGGGTCGGAGAATCTCGCCCCTGGTTCTGAACAGGCATTTAGAGCACAGTCATCAATGAAAAGAAAGTAATTAGCCACAACATTAGGACTTTGTTTTGCCTTGTCATCTCCTCAAATTGAAAACTTTACGATATCTAATGTGGCTGTTACTTCTGCTGTTAACGTGCTCCAGAAAGCATGGCAGAGAGAATAAGATGCTGGACAAGGTAGAAGCTGCTACATAGCTTTGCTTCACTACATTTGAGACTTGTGCAGCAGTAGAAGAGTCAGTTCCTTTCAGGACATGGACAAGCAGCCCATGCCATAGTGTTTCTGGACAGCACAATTTTGCCAAGTTCTTCCAAAGACAGCAACAAATAAGCAGATTGCAAGAGTACTGCTGGATAATGGGAAATGAAAGAGGAACAACAAATGTGTTCTCCCCAACAAAAAACTTACAAAGGAACGAGACAAAACAATGTTAACATTTCAGTGACGAGGGCAGTACAGTGGCGCAGTGGTTAGTATTGTTGCCTCAAGGTCCCAGATTCGATCCCGGCTCTGGGTCATTGTCTGTGTGGAGTTTGCACATTCTCCCCGTGTTTGCGTGCGTTTCGTCCCCACAACCCAAAGGTGTGCAGGGTAAGTGCCTTGGCCACGCTAAATTGCCCTTTAATTGGAAAAAATGAATTGGGCAAAGAACAAAGCCCCCTCAACTCTCCCAGAACAAGAGGTCAATTGCCCTGGCTTTCAAGTTGTGCTCCAAAGATAAAGGTTGTATGGCAAAGGTATCTGGAAAAGTTTGAGTCTCAAATAAAATTAGAGGACCAATTCTACTGACTCAGCTGATTTAAACTTTCAAGCCCATGAAAAGAGAAAAGCCGATAATGAGGAAAGAAACTCCCCGCTGTAACCTCATGTCACTAATACCAGAGATTCTAGGTTATGCACTGAGTTATGTGACCTTAAGTCCAAAGACTAGGAAGGATCAATGTTTGACTTGAGCACATATGGGATGAAATAAAGAAAATTCAGTCAATGTACTAGCTCATTGATTGATATGTAATGCTCTGGTGAAAAGTGGATAAAGTTGGACATTGGATGCAAAAGTAATTGGACTTCACTGTGATGCCCAACACTTTAATAAAGACTGGTAACACTCACTGTTCAGGCATCATATTAAGCAAGGGATTTAGCTGACACAAATGGAACTTTGTGAGTGACAAGCAACACCTTGAGGAACTCATAAAAGAAAATCAAGCAGCAAACTCTAACACATTTTTCGCCTTTGAAAGTTATTTATTCCTCTTCTTCCTCCCCTACCACCTCAACCCGTCATTTAGGTCTATGATTAGCCAATTACCATAGCCCATCTTAAAGAATGGCAATGCAATGATACTGTAAGTGTCTGCTTGGAGATGAAAGAACTGACCTGAGGTAACTTCCCATTTATTACCTTCCTTAAGGGAAATATTTGATTTTGGTTTGCTTTATTTGATCTTAACCAACACACACTCACTCTTTATGTGCACATTATATTTAATTGAGGACCAGATGAAGGGCTAAGGCTCACACGGGCAGCACGGTAGCACAAGTGGATAGCACTGTGGCTTCACAGCACCAGGGTCCCAGGTTCGATTCCCCACTGGGTCACTGTCTGTGCAGAGTCTGCATGTTCTCCCCGTGTCTGCATGGGTTTCCTCCGGGTGGCTCCGGTTTCCTCACACAGACCAAAAATGTGCAGATTAGGAGCATTGGCCATGATAAATTGCCCTTAGTGACTAAAAAGGTTAGGAGGGGTTATTGGGTTACGGGGATAGGGTGGAAGTGAGGGCTTAAGTGGGCTGGTGCAGAATTGATGGGCTGAATGGCCTCCTTCTGCACTGTATGTTCAATGTTCTATGTACTACAAGGCATAGTAGTAGAAGGAATGGATAATTAGCATGGCCTATTGATTAATTATGCTCTGATAATAAATGCAAGTTTATGCCTGTTAAGCAATATCATTACCGATTTTTAAAACCTAGGGAACACTGAAAGAAGAAAAGACCAAGGGCCACAAGGAGTTATATTGGGCTGGATTTTACAGGGCGATGTGGGGGAAATGTCTTGCTTCCCCAGAAGAGGCTGCATTGGAGAAAAGACTGCCGGCTGGTTCGACTGGGGGAGAGAGACACTGAGGCCTCTCATTTGGGGTAATCCCACCTCGAGTGCAGCCAGACAATCTGATTGGCCTGCAGCTTCAACAGTCCCTGCAGCACCAGAGCTCAGTAGTGGGCACTGCTAGGGCTACAAGCAGGCACAGGAAGATAAAGGTGGCTACCCAAGACAGCTAAATCCCAGACCTTTAGCGCAGGGATGGATCTGAGAGCACAGGGAACGGGTAGAGGTGGGTGGGGTGGGGGGGGGGGCATGTTTTGAAAATGGTGAGGAAAGAAGGGGTGACATCTTATGGAGAGGGGATGATGCCATTGCGCACAGGGAACCCTCTGAATGAATTGCCTAACCGTGCTCCCCCACAACTCCTGTCCTTACTCAACTTGGCCTCATAAAAAGTACTGTCCACTGCTGCCCACTTGCCCGTGGCTCTATGATTATTGTATGGCAGCCTAATATGCCAGTCAATTGGCTTGCTAACAAGTTGAACAGGGAACAGTTGAAGGGGATGCGCTTGGCACTCCTCATATACTCCACGTAAAGTACTGAAAAGAGGTCTGGTAGGGGCTATAAAATCCAGCCCACTGTAATATCCTGGAAATGAATCAATTAAAACAAGGGGCGCTATTCTCCCCTCACACGCCAGGTGGGAGAATCGCCGGGGCACCACGCGAATCGCGCCACGCCGCCCTGTTTGCACCATCGTGAAACGCGACAGCGTTCACGACGGCCAGAACACTTGGCCTCAATATCGTAGAATCGCCCCCAAGAGACCGTGGGCGCTTTTCTCCCCCCCCCACCCCACGGCGGGTGCGAGAATCGCCTAGGTGCCGCAGAATCGCGCCACACCACCCTGACACCCGCACGGGATTCTCCCACCACCCGTAAACCAGCGGCGCGCGATTCGCACCGGGCCACTCGGAGAACCGGCGAGCGGCGATTCTCTGGCCGGAGCGGCCGCTACGGCACGAAAGGTTCCCGCCGGCACCGCCCACCCCTGGCTCCATGTTGGTGAGGGGCCGGCGTGCGTAAGACGATCCCCGCACATGCGCAGGATGGCGTGGCCCAACTATGCATGCGCAGGATTGGGATGCCCCAACTGCGCATGCGCGGGTTGGCGCAGCGGCCATTTGGTGCCGCATAAGGACGCTGGAGCGGCGTGAACCGCTACAGCGCTGTGCAGGGCCCCTGTGGGGGCCAGAATAGGTCGTGTCCGGGCCCTGTTTGCGCCGTCGTGAAACGCGATGGCGTTCACGACAGCGCGAACACTTGGCCTCAATATCGGAGAATCGCCCCCCATGTGTTAAGCCTTGATTTTGCTACTCTGAGGAAGCGATGAAGATGAAAACAAACTTAATCGCAACTAGGAAACAAGAGACAGAATTTCAGAGTAGCACCAAACCAATTTTAAGTAAAAGTTGAAAGGCTGCGATGTGACTGAACAAAACTCTGGAGGTAAGAGATGGACAGATTACCTGACAGAACATAAGAACATAAGAACTAGGAGCAGGAGTAGGCCATCTGGCCCCTCGAGCCTGCTCAGCCATTCAATGAGATCATGGCTGATCTTTTGTGGACTCAGCTCCACTTTCCGGCCCAAACACCATAACCCTTAATCCCTTTTTTCTTCAAAAAACTACCTATCTTTATCTTAAAAACATTTAATGAAGGAGCCTCTACTGCTTCACGGGGCAAGGAATTCCATAGATTCACAACTCTTTGAGTGAAGAAGTTCCTCCTAAACTCAGTCCTAAATCTACTTCCCCTTATTTTGAGGCTATGCCCCCTAGTTCTGCATTCACCCACCAGTGGAAACAAACCTGCCCGCATCTAACCTATCTATTCCATTCATAATTTTATATGTTTCTATAAGATCCCCCCCCCCCCCGCATCCTTCTAAATTCCAACGAATACAGTCCCAGTCTACTCAACCTCGCCTCGTAATCCAACCCCCTCAACTCTGGGATTAACCGAGTGAATCTCCTCTGCACACCCGCCAGCGCCAGTACGCCCTTTCTCAGGTAAGGAGACCAAAACTGAACACAATACTCCAGGTGTGGCCTCACTAACACCGTATACAATTGCAGTATAACCTCCCTCGTCTTAAACTCCATACCTCTAGCAATGAAGGACAAAATTCCATTTGCCTTCTTAATCACCTGTTGCACCTGTAAACCAACTTTTGCGACTCATGCACTAGCACACCCAGGTCTTTCTGCACAGCAGCATGTTTTAATATTTTATCATTTAAATAATAATCCCTTTTGCTGTTATTCCTACTAAAATGGATAACCTTACATTTGTCAACATTGTATTCCATCTGCCAGACCCTAGCCCATTCACTTAACCTATCCAAATCGCTCTGCAGACTTCCGATATCCTCTGCACTTTTTGCTTTACCACTCATCTTGGTGTCGTCTGCAAACTTGGACACATTGCACTTGGTCCCTGTTATAACCTGCCTACTTACCATTGGCTGAGGACTAATGACAATCCCACAATCCTGTGGGAGTATGAGCTTCCCCAATGATGGGGGCGGAGAAACTCCTAGTATAAATAAGCTGGCCAGTTCAGGAACCAGGAGGAAGGAGTATGTAGCAAGGGAAGTTACTGCTACTGTTATGTATATATGTTATAGTAAATAAATGTTATTACTTTGTATCCTTAAAACTTGTGCTGGATTCTTCGTGGCCCTTACAAAAGTCCCCAACTCCAAATCATCTATGTAAATTGTGAACAATTGTGGGCCCAACACTGATCCCTGAGGGACACTACTAGCGACTGATTGCCAACCAGAGAAGCACCCATTAATCCCCACTCTTTGCTTTCTATTAGTTAACCAATCCTCTATCCATGCTACAACTTTACCCTTAATGCCATGCATCTTTATCTTATGCAGCAATCTTTTGTGTGGCACCTTGTCAAAATGCTTTCTGGAAATCCAGATATTCTACATCCATTGGCTCTCCGTTATCCACCGCACTGGTAATGTCCTCATAAAATTCCACTAAATTAGTTAGGCACGACCTGCCCTTTATGAACCCATGCTGCGTCTGCCCAATGGGACAATTTCCATCCAGATGCCTCGCTATTTCTTCCTTGATGATAGATTCCAGCATCTTCCCTACTACCGAAGTTAAGCTAACTGGCCTATAATTACCCGCTTTCTGCCTACCTCCTTTTTAAAATAGTGGTGTCACATTTGCTAATTTCCAATCCGCCGGGACCACCCCAGAGTCTAATGAATTTTGGTAAATTATCAGTGGTGCATTTGCAATTTCCCTAGCCATCTCTTTTAGCACTCTGGGATGCATTCCATCAGGGCCAGGAGACTTGTCTACCTTTAGCCCCATTAGCTTGCCCATCACTACCTCCTGAGTGATAACAATCATCTCAGGGTCCTCACCTGTCATAGCCTCATTTTCATCAGTCACTGGCATGTTATTTGTGTCTTCTACTGTGCACACTGACCCAAAAAACCTGTTCAGTTCCTCAGCCAATTCCTCATCTCCCATTATTAAATCTCCCTTCTCATCCTCTAAAGGATCAATATTTACCTTAGCCACACTTTTTGTTTTATATATTTGTGGAAACTTTTACTATCTGTTTTTATATTCTGAGCAAGTTTACTCTCATAATCATTCTTACTCTTCTTTATAGCTTTTTGAGTAGCTTTCTGATGCCCCCTAAACATTTCCCAGTCCTCTAATCTCCCACTAGTCTATGCCACTTTGTATGCTTTTTCCTTCAATTTGATACTCTCCCTTATTTCCTTAGATATCCACGGTCGATTTTCCCTCTTTCTACCGTCCTTCCTTTTTGTTGGTATAAACCTTTGCTGAGCACTGTGAAAAATCGCTTAGAATGTTCTCAACTGTTTCACCATAAAGTCTTTTCTCCCAGTCTACCTTGGCAAGCTCTTCTCTCATCCCATTGTAATCTCCTTTGTTTAAGCACAAAACACTAGTGTTTGATTTTACCTTCTCGCCCTCCATCTGTATTTTAAATTCCACCATATTGTGATCGCTCCTTCCGAGAGGATCCCTAACTATGAGATCATTAATGAATCCTGTCTCATTACACAGGACCAAATCTAGGACCGCTTGTTCCCTCGTAGGTTCCATTACATACTGTTCTAGGAAATTATCGCGGATACTTTCCATAAACTCCTCCTCAAGGCTACCTTGACCAACCTGTTTAAACCAATCGACATGTCGATTAAAATCCCCTCTGATAACTGCTGTACCATTTCTACATGCATCCGTTATTTCTTTGTTGATTGCTTGCCCCACCATAATGTTACTATTTGGTGGCTGATAGACTACTCCTATCAGTGACTTGTTCACCTTACTATTCCTGATTGTCGTGTTGGGTGTTCTGGTTCACAAACAAGCCAACAATGCTGGCAGTGGTGTAACATAAGAACATAAGAACATAAGAACTAGGAGCAGGAGTAGGCCATCTGGCCCCTCGAGCCTGCTCCGCCATTCAATGAGATCATGGCTGATCTTTTGTGGACTCAGCTCCACTTTCCGGCCCGAACACCATAACCCTTAATCCCTTTATTCTTCAAAAAACTATCTATCTTTATCTTAAAAACATTTAATGAAGGAGCCTCTACTGCTTCACTGGGCAAGGAATTCCATAGATTCACAACCCTTTGGGTGAAGAAGTTCCTCCTAAACTCAGTCCTAAATCTACTTCCCCTTATTTTGAGGCTATGCCCCCTAGTTCTGCTTTCACCCGCCAGTGGAAACAACCTGCCCGCATCTATCCTATCTATTCCCTTCATAATCTTATATGTTTCTATAAGATCCCCTCTCATCCTTCTAAATTCCAACGAGTACAGTCCCTGTCTACTCAACCTCTCCTCGTAATCCAACCCCTTCAGCTCTGGGATTAACCTAGTGAATCTCCTCTGCACACCCTCCAGTGCCAGTACGTCCTTTCTCAAGTAAGGAGGCCAAAACTGAACACAATACTCCAGGTGTGGCCTCACTAACACCTTATACAATTGCAGCATAACCTCCCTAGTCTTAAACTCCATCCCTCTAGCAATGAAGGACAACATTCCATTTGCCTTCTTAATCACCTGTTGCACCTGAAAACTAACTTTCTGCGACTCGTGCACTAGCACACCCAGATCTCTCTGCACAGCAGCATGTTTTAATTTTTTATCATTTAAATAATAATCCCTTTTGCCGTTATTCTCACCAAAATGGATAACCTCACATTTGTCAACATTGTATTCCATCTGCCAGACCCTAGCCCATTCACTTAGCCTGTCCAAATCCCTCTGCAGACTTCCAGTATCCTCTGCACTTTTTGCTTTACCACTTATCTTTGTGTCGTCTGCAAACTTGGACACATTGCCCTTGGTCCCCAACTCCAAATCATCTATGTAAATTGTGAACAGTTGTGGGCCCAACACTGATCCCTGAGGGACACCACTAGCTACTGATTGCCAACCAGAGAAACACCCATTAATCCCCACTCTTTGCTTTCTATTAATTAACTAATCCTCTATCCATGCTCCTACTTTCCCCTTAATGCCATGCATCTTTATCTTATGCAACAACCTTTTGTGTGGCACCTTGTCAAAGGCTTTCTGGAAATCCAGATATACCACATCCATTGGCTCCCCGTTATCTACCGCACTGTTAATGTCCTCAAAAAATTCCACTAAATTAGTTAGGCACGACCTGCCCTTTATGAACCCATGCTGCGTCTGTCCAATGGGACAATTTCCATCCAGATGCCTTGCTATTTCTTCCTTGATGATAGATTCCAGCATATTCCCTACTACCGAAGTTAAGCTCACTGGCCTATAATTACCCACTTTCTGCCTACCTCCTTTTTTAAACAGTGGTGTCACGTTTGCTAATTTCCAATCCGCTGGGACCACCCCAGATTCTAGTGAATTTTGGTAAATTATCACTAGTGCATTTGCAATTTCCCTAGCCATCTCTTTTAGCACTCTGGGATGCATTCCATCAGGGCCAGGAGACTTGTCTACCTTTAGCCCCATTAGCTTGCCCATCACTATCTCCTTGGTGATATCAATCCTCTCAAGGTCCTCACCTATCATAGCCTCATTTCCATCAGTCACTGGCATGTTATTTGTGTCTTCCACTGTGAAGACCGACCCAAAAAACCTGTTCAGTTCCTCAGCCATTTCCTCATCTCCCATTATTAAATCTCCCTTCTCATCCTCTAAAGGACTAATATTTACCTTAGCCACTCTTTTTTGTTTTATGTATTTGTAGAAACTTTTACTATCTGTTTTTATATTCTGAGCAAGTTTACTCTCATAATCTATCTTACCCTTCTTTATAGCTTTTTTAGTAGCTTTCTGTTGCCCCCTAAAGATTTCCCAGTCCTCTAGTCTCCCACTGAACTTTGCTACTTTGTATGTTTTTTCCTTCAATTTGATACTCACCCTTATTTCCTTAGATATCCACGGTCAATTTTCCCTCTTTTTACCGTCCTTCCTTTTTGTTGGTATAAACCTTTGCTGGGCACTGTGAAAAATCACTTGGAAGGTTCTCCACTGTTCCTCAACTGTTTCACCATAAAGTCTTTGCTCCCAGTCTACCTTAGCTAGTTCTTCTCTCATCCCATTGTAATCTCCTTTGTTTAAGCACAAAACACTAGTGCTTGATTTTACCTTCTCACCCTCCATCTGTATTTTAAATTCCACCATATTGTGATCGCTCCTTCCGAGAGGATCCCTAACTATGAGATCCTGAATCAATCCTGTCTCATTACACAGTACCAGATCTTGGACCGCTTGTTCCCTCGTAGGTACAAGGGAACACTATTGTATTAACTGTTCAGCTATGCTGACATACTGTAAACGTGGGGATAAACAATACCAGCTTAACTGTGACCCTTTCCTGTCATTAGCTATGGTGAGGCACTCAGCACATGGTGAATGTCTGTGATGCAGGCTGTGAGCTCTGTGCTCTGAGCTGGCTGCTGCTAGAATGAGCGAGAACTCTCCTGTCCCCTGTCTTTATAGTGCTTGTGCTCTCACTGGTGATTGGCTGTGGTGTTATGTATGCTGGTTGGTCCTACTGCATGTCCATCAGTGTGTGTATGTGATTGCACCATAATGTACTGATGTATATTATGACATCCCCCTTTTTTACAAAGAACATGTGCCTATGTGAGAATAAATAATGTGTAATGAGTGTATCTGACCATGTGTGTGCAGTATTTACATAACTATGTACATGAGGCTCGTCTATATACACGGGAAGGTGCCTGGTGCAGAGAAAAGAAAAACAAGGTATTACACCAACAACAAAACTAATAACGAATGCTATAAACAAACTAGTGAAATGCTGAAACAGGATGAAAGAACAAAGCATTGAGTCCAACATTGTAAGGCTCACAAATCAAGTCTCTGAGGTGGGTGATGAATTCGGGTTGACCGTCAGGGTGGCACACCACTCGTCGTCCGGATCAATGCTGTGTACCAACAGCAGCTGGTGCTTTTGATTCGGGGACAGCCTGTTCTTGGTTACGACAGCGACTCGAAAAGGCTCCCTGTCCTCGGAGTCACTGGTCTGCATGAAGTCAGGATCGGACTCGGTGAAGGTGGGTTGGATTGCCCGAACATTCCTGCGAGGGTGGTTAAATCGTTGCGAGTTGGCAGGCTGGGCTGCTCGACAGCAGGCAGCATAGTGGCCAAGCCTGCCACAATGTAGGCTGTCACGATTTTGCAGGGCATTGCCGCTTTAAGTGGGCGGAGCCACAGTTGCCGCACATCGTGACGTCAGTGCGTTCGTTGTGCCTCTGCGCATGCGCAGTATGGTCTTGCATGGTGCGGGCCTGCGCATCGCGTTCCTCCACGTCACCATCCCCTCGTTTGGCGCGTACAAGCGCGGCAGGCCTCGGAAAGCGCGCAAAATGGTCGCCCTCCTCCAGACTGCGGCCCGGGAGGTGTTCGATCGTTTGGACCCATTCCGCCTCATGGGCCCTTGCCATGCCACATCAGCTGCCTGTATGTAGGAGTACCGGCTGGTGGCATTCTCATGCAGGACACAGGTCTTGATGGCAGTCGCTAACATTAGTTGCTTAACTTTAAGGAGCTGCTGACGCAGGATGTCCGACATGACCCCAAACACAATCTGGTCGCGTACCATGGAGTCGGCGGTGGGCCCGTAGCCACAGGATTACACGAGGATGCGGAGGTGTGTTAAATAGGATTGGAAAGGCTCGTCCTTACCCTGCAAGCGCTGCTGGAACAGGTACCTTTCGAAGCTTTCATTGACTTCAACACTGAAGTGTGTGTCAAATTTGAGGAGCACCGTCTTGTACTTGGTCTTGTCCTCATCGTCCGCGAATGTCAGGGAGTTTAAGATGTGGATGGCATGTTGCCCAGCCGTGGAGAGAAGAAGGGCTATTTTCCTGGTGTCCGATGCATTCTCCCTGTCCGTGGCCTCGAGGAAGAGCTGGAAGCGCTGTTTAAATATCTTCCAATTTACCCCGAGATTGCCAGCGATGTGGAGCGGTGGCGGCGGGTTGATGTTCTCCATGCTGTAGGATGTCGGAATGCTGAGAAGTTGCAGGTAGGTCTCACAAGTGCTAGATTGCGGCCACTCCTTGTACCATGTCGTGTTGGGTGTTCTGGTTCACAAACAAGCCAACAATGCTGGAAGTGGTGTAACGCTATTTTATTAACTGTTCAACAATGCTAACATACTGTAAACGTGGGTATAAGCAATACCAGCTTTCTGTGGACCCTTTCCTATCACTAGCTATGGTGAGGCACTCAGCACATGGTGAATGTCTGTGATGCAGGCTGTGAGCTCTGTGCTCTGAGCTGGCTGCTGCTAGAATGAGCGGGGGAACTCTCCTGTCCCCTGTCTTTATCGTGCTTGTGCTCTCACTGGTGATTGGCTGCGGTGTTATGTATGCTGGTTGGTCCTACTGCATGTCCATCAGTGTGTGTATGTGACTGCACCATAATGTACTGATGTATATTATGACACTGATTTCCACCCAAATCGATTCAACCTTGTCCTCCATAGCACCGATGTCATCCCTTACTATTGCCTGGATGTCAGCCTTAAATAACAGAGCTACACCGTTACCATCCACTCTGTCCTTCCGTATAGTTTAATACCCTTGGATATTTAACTCCCAGTCTACCATCCTTTAACCATGTTTCAGTAATGGCCACTAAATCATAGTCATTCACGATGATTTGCGCCATCAACTCATTTACCTTATTCCGAATACTACGAGCATTCAGGTAAAGTACACTTATGTTGGCTTTCATACCTCTGTTTTGAATCTTAACACCTTGATCAGTAACCTCTTGTAAGTTATTTTTCCTTTTAACTTTTCTCCTAATTTTCCTAGTCTTTGAACTCATATCTTCATGTAACAACCTGCCGCGTCGCTTTCCATTTGTGTTTTTACTTCCCGTTTTACTGCTTTTCGTATTACTGGGCCTATTCATTGAGCTCCCCTCAGTCACTGTACCCTGTACTGTCGTCCTTGTTGATTTTTGACTGTGGTCTCTCTGCCTTACACTTTCCCCCTAACTGGCTTTTGTTTCTTTCCCTGTTTTACACCTTCCGACTTCCTGCATCGGTTCCCACCCCCCTGCCACATTATTTTAAACACTCCCCAACCGCTCTAGCAAATCGCCCCCCTAGGACATCAGTTCCAGCCCTTCCCAGGTGTAACCCGTCCAGTTTGTACAGGTCCCACCTCCCCCAGAACCGGTCCCAATGCCCCAGGAATCTGAAACCCTCCCCCTAACACCATCCCTTCAGCCACGTATTTATCCTATATATCCTGTCGTTTCTACTTTGACTGGCACGTAGTAATCCTGAGATCACTACCTTCGAGGTTCGATTTCTTAACTTCCTTCCTAGCTTCCTGTATTCTGCTTTTAGGACCTCATCCATTTTTTACCTATGTCGTTTGTACCGATGTGTACCACGCCGACTGGCTGTTCACCCTCCCCCTCCAGAATGTCCTGTACCCACTCCGAGACATCTTTGACCCTAGCACCAGGGAGGCAACATACCATCCTGGAGTCTCATTTGCGGCCACAGAAACGCCTGTCTATTCCCCTTACTATTGAATCCCCTATAACTATTGCACTGTCACACTTATCACCCCTCCCCTCTGCAGCAGAACCAACCATGGTGCCACGAGTTTGGCTGTTGCTGTTTTCCCCTGAAAGGCCATTCCTCCTAACAGTGTCAAAAACGGTATATCTGTTCTGCAGGGGAATGGCCACAGGAGATTCCTGCACTACCTGCCTCGCACTCTTGCTCTGTCTGGTGGTCACCCATTCCCTTCCTGCCTGTGGAGTCTGAGCCTGCAGTGTGACCACCTCTCTATACGTGCTATCCACGATACTGTCCGATTCGCGGATGCTCCACAATGTCTCCAGCCGCCGCTCCAGCTCTGAAACTTGAGCTTCCAGGAGCTGCAACTGGAGACACTTCCTGCACGCATGCTGACCCTGGGGACTGGAACTGTCCCCAGCCTGCCACATGGAGCAAGAGGAGCAGACCACACCTTGGAGCTGTCCTGCCATGAATTATTCCTTTAAATTAAACCTTTGAAATTAAAATTTAGAAAGTTGTTTTTGTGTCAGATTAAATCCAATCCCCGTATACTATTTAATTAGATTTTTTTAAAAACTGAGTATTTATCCCTCTTGATCTGACAACAAATTAAAAATAGTTATTTAATTGAAATTTAAAAAAGTTATTTAAATCAAATTAAAAATGTTAATTTAAATCAACCCAAAATAGTTATTTAAGTCAAATTAAAAATATAAAAAATAATAATTCAAATCAACTTAAAAATGGTATTCTAAGTCAAATCAAAACTAGTATTTAAATCAGTAACTCCAGATCTTCAAATTTAGCCCAATCTGACTTTCAGCCAATCAGGTGACAGTCTCCTGTGACGTCACTTTACTGTTTTTTTTTCAATTTTGAAACCGACAAACAGCTGTCTTACCCGAGAGTGCTCTTTACTGAAGTCTCGCCCTCTCTCTCGCACTCTTTACTGAAGGCTCGCCCTCTCTCTCCGCGCTCTTCACTGAAGTCTTGCCCTCTCTCTCTGTGCTCTCTACTGAAGTCTCGCCCTCTCTCTCGCCGTGCTCTTTATTGAAGTCTCACTCTCTCTCTCCGTGCTCTTTACTGAAGTCTCGCCCTCTCTCTCTCTGCGCTCTTTAGTGAAGTCTCGCCCTCTCTCTCTCCGCACTCTTTACTGAAGTCTCGCCCTCTCTCTCTCTCTGCGCTCTTTACTGAAGTCTCGCCCTCTCTCTCTCCATGATCTTTACTGAAGTCTCGCCCTCTCTCTCTCAAGTCTCGCCCTCTCTCTCTCCACGCTCTATACTGAAGTCTCGCCCTCTCTCTCTCCGCGCTCTTTACATTTACAGAAGATTTACATTTGTCTGAGAGAGTATGTTAGAAGATCCTACTCAAACATGAGAAGAGTATGACTTTCTTTTTGGTCGTTGTTTTTAAAAAAGTCTAATTTAAGAGAATGGGTAGCCAGGAGCGAGCCTTGTGCATGGTACAGAGCAGATAGTTGGATATATACTGGCCTTGAACCAGTTGTCTATGTTCCCTGCTTCTTTACACACAACCTTCCATTGTCAGGCTTTCGGAAATGGCTGTGACTCACTCCATCGTTGCCAAGGTTAGGGACGAAAGAAAGGTCTGCTGTAAAAATTAATGGTTTCATAATGTTTGAATTTTCTTTCCTGATCTCAGCTTGATGATAATATTTCAGCTGGCAGACTTTGGGAGAGCTGCGGCAGAATTTTATTGCCCTACCGCGGACAGGTGACGAAAACTGCGGCGAACCATTCAAAGCTCCATTGACTGCAGCAGGAACGGAAGGGGCGGCAAGGTGGCACAGTGGTTGGCATTGCTGCCTCACCACCAGGGATCCGGGTTCAATTCCGACCTTGGGTGACTTTCTGTGTGGAGTTTGCACTTTCTCCCTGTGCCTGCATGGGTTTCCTCCGGGTGCTCCAGTTTCCTCCCACAGTCCAAAGATGTGCCGGTTAGGTGGATTGGCCCTGCTTAATTGCCCCTCAGTGTCCAAAAGGTTAGGTAGGGTTACGGGGATAGGGTGGCGGCATGAGCTTAAGTCAGGTGCTCTTTCCAAGGACTGGTGCAGACTCGATGGGCCGAAAGACCTCCTTCTGCACTGTAGGAATTCTGTGACAATTCCACCCCTGAGGGTTGAGCTAAGCATGGTAGCACCCAAACGAACAGGAAAAAAAGCATAGGCTCAAGTGATAGCATTCAATTAATATTCTGCACTCTATTAAATAGCTGATACTTGCCAATCCCTCTTGGAAGAAGAGTTTCCTGGATACTGCCATAAAATGAATGCATTTCAATTAAAAAGCTGGGCAATTCGGCAGCTGGCTGAGACCAAGATTGTCCGAATTTCTTTCTCAAACTGAAAAACCATGTTTTAAAATTCATCCCGAAGGTCCAAATAAAATGCGATGAATATTGTAATGGATTTTCACCATTCTTTATTCATTGTCTGGTGGCATTAATCTCATTTCAGAAGTTATTTTTCCTCAGGTCTATTTGTTTGAATAAACGGAATTTTCGATTCAGCCAAGTGGCAATTTGACAGGACAGGTAATGAATAAAGAATGGAGCAATCTTGCATGATCAAGTTCTTTATCATTCTGTTTGTTTCAGCAACATTTGAAACTGACAAACCATTCCCAGCTTCTATTGACTCCAGGCCTACTTTGTGTCACACTTTGCCTTTACTAAGGTAGACAAAGTAATGAATTTGTTGCAGGGAATTAATCTTTATATTCATTTCAAGATTCATATACAAAGATCCAAATTACATTCATTTCTCTTTCAAAATAAAATGAATCCAGGATGCTACCTCAAGCTTTCCTTTGTTATAAGTCACAGTTATTACTTGAAGTTACAGTTAAGGATTTTGTGAGCTGTATCTAAAACTTCCGAACTGAATTCAGTTACTCATTTAATCTCCTTAGACTGGTTATGTTTATGCTCACCGAGTGAGAGATGGAATAATGCTGGGAAATGGAATACTTCATTTTAAATACTGAACATCTTAACCAAATAGCCCCAGATCAGAAATAGTATGCTTAGGTGCTTGGATGCAAATCATGCAAGTTCCCATTTCTCTGTTAAACCTACTCTTCGTCAAGTGATATTTTCCCATTTACAACACTAGGCCCCTCCCACATTAATGACTTTATCAGTGGTGTTTCTTGCTCTCACCCTGAACTGGAAAATTACATCAACTTGTCTTCCAATATCCTCTTCTCTCCTCTTCACACTGTCCATCTGTGACTCTCTCTTTCCTCAGCTTTTATATCTTCATTTCTGGGGATCAGCTATCAACCAATGCTCACTATAAAGCAGAAAATGCTCGAAAAATTGCATGTCTGACAGCATCAGTGGAGAGATAAACTGAGTTAATGTTTTGACTCCATATGACTCTTCTTCAGAGCTTCTTCACTATAAACTCACTAGGCTAGATTCTCCAATTCTGGGGCTATGATCCCATGCCGTCGTGGGAACGGTTATGCCAGGTAAACTGGCGCAAAACGGTCACCGATTCCCCGTTTCCTGGGGGCTAGAAGGACGGCAGCGTAGAGTACCCGGCTCTAGCTGTCAATATGGCCCGGAGAATTGCCGGGCCTGTGGCCGTGCATGCTTCATGGCAGATGCCGCTCATGGACCCAGCCCACAAAATAGTCCCCCCCTTCGGTCAGCTCCCAAGTCCAGGAACGCCCCACCACAGTGCCCCTAGTCACGAAGAATGTCCCCCCAACCTGTGAATCGGCCCTCCCCCGACTGTGGCGGCACTGGACTGAGTACGCAGCTGTCTCGCTGAGTTGCTGGCAGATGAGACCACACGTGTCCTGCGCCGTCGGGAACTCGGCCGGTCGGGGCAAGAGCATCGGGGGCAGGCCTCAGGCCACGATGATAAGGCACGCAAGTACGTCGCTTTGAAGGGGGCGGAGCATCACAAAAGCAGCGCCGCCCCCAATTCAGTCGGGAAATGCGATTCTCCGGCCGTTCGCCGAGCGCGATTTCGACGTCGCCGACCGTAGATTCCAGCCCAGTGACTCTGAAAGCTGCTTTGACTACATCTTCCCTTTTTTCCTTACCCACCTTTGCCCTTTCTCTTACTTAAAACTTATTACACCTCCAATTTCTTTCAGTGATGAAGGGTCATTGACTTGAGACATTCGGTCAGGTTTTCATCTTTGAGGCAGGAAGCAGAAGGTATGAGTCAGGAAAGCTCCCAAAGTTATGATCTTACCATTTTGGGAGCGTCTGCCAATGCTATTTTCACCAGGTGGGGACAGGCTGTAGGCAGGGCCCCTGTCTTCTGTGGCAGGCCAAAACTGGAGATGGAGATGGGCCGATGCCGAGGTTAAAAGGCTTACCTCTGCTCACATCAACCCAGTTCTGAAGAAGAATGTGATGCCCCCTTAAGCCTCAATCCACGCCCTTCAGACTCCCATCAACACCAGACCTCAGTTTTTAAAAAAAATCTTGTTTAATGTTGTGCCAAGCTTTATCATTCTGAAATTTGGTCATGAACCCCTTGAGTGAACAAATTTTGAAATGTGCCCTCTTCCCCAACCCCACACAAAAAGGTTGGACAAGCCTGCTTTCATGGCTTGCCAGTTGTCAGAAATAACAACCTGATAATCACAATATTTAATGCTCATTCCCTTTACAAGACAAAGCACTGTGGCTAATCACTGTATCCGAAGTAGGTATAGCTTATGATGCAGCTTTTTAATATAACAAGTGGGCAACATCCCCTCATACTTGGATACCATATTGTTCCTGCCTCCAAACCCTAGTTCATTCATGATTCACAACACGTCTGTGCTGGACTGATTCACATCACTGACCAAAGTTTACCCTCTTCCATCAACAGTATAGAAGTTTAAAAATGTCCACTGCGACAATGGTGCTGGCATCAGGATAGCAGCATGTGGCCTTCCAACTGGTCCACGTATCCTGCACTGATGAAACTTGCTGGTGCCAGGAAGATCTCAATTAATATCCCAGATAATGTTCCTATGACTCAAGCCCCTCTGATCTAAATTTAACTTCATAGCAACAAAGAAATTAAAACCAAAGTCTTTCCCAGAACGACTGGCAAAAATGCACATTGTGGCAAAATTTATATCAATTTTGTTGAAAGTTGCAATATTTTCCACAAGCAATGTACATAATGTTGACAGGGGTACATGTGTATACCATCCATTGCAGAAGAACAAAACAGGCAGCCAGTCTGAGTAATCAGCAGCAGTGCAAGCTGGAGCACTGGGTATTGTACTTCAGGATGTAAGTTGCAAGGTGTGATATAATTGGAAAGCTAAATACAAATATAGAATGGTATGAGTGATCTTTGAACAATTTAAGTCCATTCACACAGAGTTGGGTTTGTTTTAAATTGAAACATAAATAAATACTGGCAATGACACAACAACATCTGGAAAACAGAGACAGGTTAATGGGCCAGAAATTACTGGAAAACCAAGGGTGGATGACTGCTCATCATTATCTGTGCACAAATTGGACTGTGTTAAATGGAATAAATTTGGAACAGATATAGCAGTTTAAACAAGGAATCCATGAGCCACACTGGGCCATCCACAGTGACAGAATTGTATTCGATCACAATCTGTAACCCTCATGGCCTGGCATATCCTTCACTCCACCGTTAAGCCAAGAGATCAATCTTGGTTCAATGAAGTGTGCAAGAGGGCAGATCAGGAGCAGCACCAGACAGACCCAAAACTGGGCTTCAACCTGGTGAAGCTACAATACAGGACTATTTGCATGCCAAACAGTAGAATCAACATGCGATAGACAGAGTTAAGTGATCCCACAAGATCAACTGATGTGATCACACAAATCTGTAGTGTTTCCACATCCCATTGTGAATGGTGGTAAACAATTAAACAACTCACAAGAGGAGGAGGCTCCACAAATATCTCCAACTTCAATGATGGGGAAGCCCAGTGCATCACTGCAAAACACAAGGTTGAAGTATTTGCAACCATCTTCAGTCAGAAGTGCCAAGTAGATGATCCATCCTCCTGTGGTCCATAGTATTATAAATGCCAATCTTCAGCCAATTCGCTTCACTCCATGCAATATCAAGAAATGGCTGAATGCACTGGATAATACAAAGCTATGAGCCCTGACAACATTCCGGCAGTAGTACTGAAGACTTGTACTCCAGAACAGGCCATGTCCCTAGCCAAGCAGATCCAGTACAGCTACAACACTGGCATCTACCTGCCAATTTGGAAATGCCCAGGAATGTCCGATACTCAAAAAGGATGACAAATCAAATCAAGCCAATTACCGCCCAATTGATCAACTCTCAATTATCAGCAAAGAGATGGAAGATGTTGTCAACAGTGCTATCAAGCAGCACTTACACAGAAATAACCTGCTCACAGACACTCAGTTTTGGTTTCGCCAGGGCCACTCAACTCTTGATCTCAATACAGCCTTGACCCAAACATGGACAAGAAATGAATTCAAGAGAGAAGTTAAGGGCAACTGCAATTGACATCAAGGCAACATTTGATCAAATGTGATATCAAGGCATCCTGACAAAATTACAGTCAAAAGTAATCAGGGGAAACTCTTTACTGGTTAGGTACAAATGAAGATGGCTGTGGTTGTTGGGGGCCAATCATCTCAGTGTCAGGGCATCACTGCAAAAGGTCCTCAGACTTGTGCCCTGCACCCAACCATCTTCAGCTGTTCCATCATCAGGTCACGAGTGGGTGTGTTCACAGATGATTGAACAATTTTCAGAACCATTCATAACTCCCCCGATACTGAAGCAGTCCATGGTCATATTCAGCAAGACTTGGATAACGTTTCAGCCTGGACAAGTAACACACAAGGGCTAGGCAAAGACCATCTCCAATAAGAAGGAATCTAACCATCACCCTTTGACATTCAATGTCATTCGCACCACTGAATTCTCCATAATCAACATCCTGGGTGGTTACCATTGTCCATAAAATGAACCAGGCCGACCATATAAATACTGTGGCTACAATAGCAGGAGACAGGCTGGGGATTCTGTGGCAAGTAACTCACCTCCTGACTCCCTAAAGCTTCTTGACCAATTGGGAGCTCACAGAAGCAGACGGCTGTCATTAATTGGATGGCAGTGTCGGCAATAGCCTCTTACTTGGTTATCACCATTAAAATCCCTTCCAGTGTCCCGCCATTTGCCCACATGGGATCAGGACTCACAATTGGTCCTGGCTTCAGGATCCATGGCATGCTGATAAAAGTCTGCCCATTGTCGTACTATTGTAACTTATATTTGCTGGTTCAGACCCTATGCTGTTCATGAATATTTCAGTTTGTTTGTTAAAAAGAATTCATGGAAATTCAAAGAGCAAGGGTTGTTTCTTCACTGATTACAGTAAATTATGGCGTAATACTTCAGATGCTGTCAGACCTGATGTGTATTTCCACCATGCTCAGTTTCAATTTCAGATTAATTATTTTTGACTTTTCTTCCTCAGTAATTTTCTTTTATTCAGTATTAGTCAGGTATCTTTTACAGCCCTATTCCAGATGGGTCTGATTGAATAAAGTGTTTGCTTCAAGTATAAAAGATTTATTTTTACCAATTATCATAAGACACACTGTTATTGTTCCATAGTTCCATTGGATCTTTGTTTAATTTTTGTGACTACTTTGGAATATATCCCAATGTACAAACACCATTGCTTTTTAATGTTTGTTTTCTTTAAACACTGTGGTTATATCCTGTGCATTGATTTGCTGCCAGCAACACCTGATTTATTTCTGGAATTGTACTCACACTCTATAAATTTTATTGTCCAACAGATTCCTGAAGTGCTGCTTAAATCCACCTTGAATCAAAACTGTAGTTATACTTCATGTGTTGTAAATAGTGCTGTCAACTTTCCAGGATTACCTTAGCATCTCAAGCAATTATAATCTTATAACTGGGACACAACTGCAAATAACCCAGGAGACTAATTATCGGGGTATTAAAAATGCTTTTCTTTCTATTTACCCATAATTTGGAATTGTCCCTATAGATTGGCAAATTGCATATATAGCACCATTATTTAAGAATTGCAAGAGTGCAAGAGGAAATGATATACTCGTTAGTCTAACATCTGGGGCGAAATTCTCCGTTATCGGCGGAAAGTCCGCCGATCGGCGCAAAAAACGGCGAAAATCCAACTTGCGTCACGTCGGAAAAATGGGTCGATAGTCTCCGGCCCGAAATGGGCTAGCAGCGACGTAACGGGATCCGCGCTTGCGCAGTGGTTCACGGACGCTGCACGGCGTGACGGCTCATAAGGCCGCGCTGCTCCCCCCCACCCGACCGGAACACCCGACCGCAACACCCGACTGGATGGCTTGCCGTCGCTCAGCCCCGAGGTTCGAGTCACGCGATGTGGAGGCGCTCCTGGACGCGGTGGAGTAGAGGAGGGACGCCCTGTATCCCGGGCACGGCCGCAGAGTTGCCCGATGCCACAGCCGGCGTCTGTGGAGGGAACTGGCAGAGGCCGTCACCGCTGTGGCCCTGACACCACGGACAGGCACCCAGTGCCACAAAAAGGTGAACGACCTCGTCAGAGCAGGCAGGGTGAGCCTCCCCATATCCCCCCTCCCCCATATCCCCCCTCCCCCATATCCCCCCTCCCCCATATCCCCCCTCCCCCATATCTCCCATATCCCCCATATCCCCCATATCCCCCCTCCCCCATATCCCCCCTCCCCATATCCCCCTCCCCATATCCCCCATATCCCCCATATCCCCCCTCCCCCATATCCCCCATATCCCCCCTCCCCATATCCCCCTCCCCATATCCCTCCCTCCCCCATATCCCCATATCCCCCCTCCCCCGTATCCCCCCTCCCCATATCCCCCCTCCCCCATATCCCCCATATCCCCCCTCCCCCATATCCCCCTCCCCATATCCCCCTCCCCCATATCCCCCCCTCCCCCATATCCCCCCTCCCCCATATCCCCCTATTCCCCCGCCCCCATATCCCCCATATCCCCGCCCCCATATCCCCCCCCATATCCCCCCTCCCCCATATCCCCCCTCCCCCATATCCCCCCTCCCCCATATCCCCCATATCCCCCATATCCCCCATATCCCCAAGTGAATCCAGCCCTAACCTTAACCTCTGCAATGCACGCGCAACCGATGGCTGCATTCATATACCTGCCTAACACTGTTGCCTTTTACCCCTGCCCCCCCCCCCCACAGGAGAAGCGCGCACACAACAATAGGGAGCATGTGAGGACTGGAGGAGGGCCCGCTGATGAGAGGCCACTGACCGTACATGAGGAAAGGGCCCTGGAACTGGCTGGCGGACCTGAGGACCGGGAGGTTGCTGATGCAGAGGTCGGGGGCGTACTAGCGAGTGAGCTATCGACAGCCCGTCCCCATATCCCCCCTCCCCTATATCCCCCTCCCCCGTATCACCTGATCACTGCCTGATGTCTAACCATGCATGCTTCATTGTGTATCGCAGGACCAAACGTCCAGGCACCCATCCCCGCAGATGCAGACCGCCCGCAGGATGCCCCTCGGAGACCACAGGAGACGGAGAGACCCGCACCCTCCAGCATGCGACGCCCGCAGGATGCCCCTCGGAGACCACGGGAGACGGAGAGACCCGGACCCTCCAGCATGCGACGCCCGCAGGATGCCCCTCGCACACCACGGGAGATGGAGAGACCTGGAGCAACAGGGAGACGACACCCCCGTCACGTGCGGGAGCGACCACCCAGCGATGAGGGGGGCAGCCACAGGCCCCCGTCACATCCGAGCCAGGACACCACTACCCAGGACACCACTACCCAGGACACCACTACCCAGGACACCTCTACCCGGGACAGCACTACCCAGGAAGACGTAATACCGGACAGTGAGTCAGAGTGGATGGGTGGAGACGAACCCCCACCCCAAAGTGCCATGGACTCAGAGTGGGCCGAAGAGCACGACACAACGCCACTGCTGTCACCAACACCCTCCACCATCGCAGAAACACTCACCACGGTTGGGCACTTTAGTGATGAGGCGTCTGGTACACTCACTGGTGCGCACAACACAGCCGTCCCGGTACAGCAGGTGGAGGTAGGAGCAGCAGAGGGACCAGGCGGTCGGAGGGCAGCCCAGGCCAAGCGAACATCTGCCGCCCAGATGGATCCCGGGTTCCTGCAGTTACCACACCCACACATAGATCCGATGCAACCACCGACCCGGAGACGAGCGAAGAGGGTGACGGGCGGCTTGCGGCGGCTGCGGTCTCAGGTGGAGGAGTCCACCCGCGTCCAGGAGCTGGGAGTGGTGCCGGTCATGCGTGCCACCCAGGCTGACACCGCATGGGTGGCGTCCGCGGTGGAGGCAATGGATGCGATGGTGTCAGACATGGGGAACGGTTTGCGAGGCCTGGGGCCTTCCGTGCAGGCGGCGTCTGTGGCCCAGGAAATGGCTGCCCTCTCACAGGAGGCCATGAGCCAGTGCCAGCGCCAGATGGCAGAGGCGCTCAACGCCATAGCCCAGTCTCTGCAGGCCATGGCCCAGTCTCAGCAGGCCATGGCCCAGTCTCTGCAGGCCATCGCTGAGGGCATCGGCGCCAGTGGCCATATGCGAGCCGGCGTCGCACTGTCACAGACAGGGTTTGCCAACACCCTGGGCTCCATGGCTGCAAACCTGCAGACCCCTGCCGATACCAGCACGGGCCTCCAGGACTGGCAGCGCCAGATGTCGGGGGGGCGTCGGATGGCCAGTCCGTTCGCATCCCCCACCCATGTAGAGGCCTGGGGGCCATCGGGCATCCCGAGGGAGGAGGAGGTGGTGTGGTCCGTCCCGGCTCCCTCTGTAGGGGAGGTCCCGGTACACTGCGACGCCTCGGACTCCCCCCCCTTCCGTCCCAGGTGAATCGGGTGGGCAACGGGCAGGACAGGCTGGCAGCTCGCCATCCCAGTCGCCCGGGCCGCAGCCTGGCCCATCTAGGCCAGGACGCCCCAGGAAACGGCCGCCAAAGGGATCCAGTGTCAGAGGGCAGAAATCACAGGAGTCCACCTCCAGTTCTGCTGTACCGTCTGGGGAACCACGTAGACGTAGTCAAAGGGCCCGTAAGGCCAAACAATTAGACACTGAGTAAGTTGGCACGGGTGCAGGGCACAGATGAGTTTTACGGGCTAGGGCACGTGCATGAACTCCTTTGGTTATTAAAGTCAATTTTACACCTACAGAAGCTGCCTTTGTGCTCTGTCCAAAGTGTGCGGGGGTGTCATGTACGTTGAGCGCAAGTGTGTGTGTGAGGGGTGGTCTTATCTCAGCCCCAGATGAGTCTGCCCCCTTCCCCCTGGGCCGCCATCAACATCCCCCGGGCAGAGGACGGGACCGTGCGCTGCAGTGTCACAGCCGCATGCAGGGATGGTCCGGGTGGATGGTGGTACTGTGGCCATGGGTCAGACATAGTCCAACGATGTAGAGCCAGGAGC
This sequence comes from Scyliorhinus torazame, assembly GCF_047496885.1. Taxonomy (NCBI): domain Eukaryota; kingdom Metazoa; phylum Chordata; class Chondrichthyes; order Carcharhiniformes; family Scyliorhinidae; genus Scyliorhinus; species Scyliorhinus torazame. The sequence continues at coordinate 278,097,697 of NC_092711.1, read as the reverse complement.
TCATCGCAGGGCGGGTTGTCATCATCCTCCATGGCCTGCGATAGACACGCATCCACCCGCAACTGTGTGAGCCCGGCCCGTTGTGCCGCAGGTGGATCGGCAATGGGGGTGGGGGGGGGGGGGTGGTGTGCATGCGGGTGGGGTGGGTGGGGTTGGGGAGGGGGGTGAGGGTGCTGGGTGGGTGAATGGGTGGGGGGTGTGGGTGGTCGGCTGTTGCCATGGTGTGCGGTCTGTGGCCATACTACCCGATTCCCACGCCCATCTAGTCAGTGAAGCGGGCGTCTATCAGTCTGTCCCGTGCCCGCTGGGCCAGCCGGTAACGGTGGACAGCCACCCGCCTGTGTCTACCCCGTCTGCCCTGACCATTGCCCCCATCCCCCTCATCTGGGGAGGACTGGGCCTCTTCCTGCTGCTCCTCCACTCCGCCCTCCTCTGCCTGCGGCACATCGCCCCTCTGCTGGGCTATGTTGTGCAGGACGCAGCACACCACAATGATTCGGCCGACCCTATCTGACCGATACTGGAGGGCGCCCCCAGAGAGGTCCAGGCACCTGAAACGCATCTTCAGCACGCCAAAGCACCTCCCGATCACTCCCCTTGTCGCTACATGGGCATCATTGTAGCGGTTCTCCGCCTCATTGCGTGTCCTCCGTATAGGCGTCATCAGCCACGATCGCAATGGGTAGCCCCTGTCACCCAGCAACCAGCTCCTCACCTGGGGATGGCGTCCCTCGTACATGCCGGGGATGGATGACCGCGACAACACGAATGAGTCGTGTACACTGCCTGGGTGATGGGCGCAGACGTGCAGGATCATCATGCGGTGGTCGCAGACCACCTGTACGTTCATCGAATAGGTCCCCTTCCTATTAGTGAACACGGCCCTGTTATCTGCAGGTGGCCGCACGGCGACATGCATCCCATCGATCGCGCCCTGGACCATGGGGAACCCAGCAATGGCAGAGAAGCCCACGGCCCGGGCATCTTGGCTGGCCCGGTCCACGGGGAAGCGGATGTAGCGGATGTAGCGGTGCGCCATGGCATATACGGCATCTGTCACTGCCCGGATGCACCGATGCACCGATGTCTGCGATATGCCGGACAGGTCCCCACTCGGTGCCTGGAATGACCCCGTTGCATAAAAGTTCAGGGCCACCGTAACCTTGACGGACACGGGGAGAGGGTGTCCCCCGCCAGTGCCACGCGGTGACAGGTGTGCCAGCAGGTGGCAGATGTGTGCCACGGTTTCCCGGTTCATCCGGAGTCTCCTCCTGCATTCCCGGTCCGTGAGGTCCTGGTATGACTGCCGGGGCCGGTACACACGGGGCGCCCTCGGGTGCCTCCGTTGCCGTGGGGCCGCGACGTCCTCCTTCCCCTCCTCGTCCTGTCGGTCAGGTGTCCCTCCAGCCTGGGCGGCTGCCGCCTGCCCCTCTGCGGCAGCCTGCGCCGCCTCTCTGGCACGGTCCTCCTCCTCATCCAGGGCAACATAGACATGAGCGGCTGCCACCACGGCGGCCAACATCGCTGGATGATCTGAAAACATGATGGCCTGGTGGGGGGGAGGGGAACGACGACATGTCATCATTGCCCATATCCCCTCCTCCCCCAGCCAGGTGGCATGGACCGCATGGGTCCAACAGTTGGAGGCTGGCACCTGGCCAGGTGGACCAACTCACTTGCCCTCCCATCCCCCTCCTCGGCACGGACCCCCCCCCCCCAACTTCCACCCCAGCACGGACCCCCCCCCAAACTCCACCTCAGCACGGACCCCCCCCAACCCCCAACCTCCACCACGGCACGGCACGGACCCCCCCCCAACCTCCACCCCAGCACGGACACCCCCCAACCTCCACCCCAGTACGGACCCTCCCCCAACCCCCAACCTCCACCCCGCCACGGCACAGACCCCCCCCAACCTCCACCCCAGCACGGACCCCCCCCCCAACCTCCATCCCGGCACGGCACGGACCCCCCCCCCCAAACCTCCACCCCAGCACGGACCCCCCCCAACCTCCACCCCGGCACGGACCCCCCCCCAACCTCCACCCCAGCACGGACCCCCCCCCCAACCTCCACCCCAGCACGGACCCCCCCCCCAACCTCCACCCCGGCACGGCACGGACCCCTTCCCAACCTCCACCCCAGCACGGACCCCCCCCCCAACCTCCACCCCAGCACGGACCCCCCCCCCAACCCCCAACCTCCACCCCGGCACGGCACGGACCCCCCCAACCTCCACCCCAGCACGGACCCCCCCCAACCTCCACCCCAGCACGGACCCCCCCCCAACCCCCAACCTCCACCCTGTCATGGCACGGACCCCCCCCCACGACCTCCACCCCAGCACGGATCCCCCCCCAACCTCCACCCCAGCACGGACCCCCCTCAACCCCCAACCTACATCCCGGCACGGCACGGACCCCCCCCAACCTGCACCCCAGCACGGACCACCCCCCAACCTCCACCCCAGCACGGACCCCCCCCCAGCCTCCACCCCGGCACGGACCCCCCCCAACCTCCACCCCAGCATGGACCCCCCCCAACCTCCACCCCAGCACGAACCCCCCTCCCAACCTCCACCCCAGCACGGACCCCCCCCCCAACCTCCACCCCGGCACGGCACGGACCCCCCCCAACCTCCACCCCAGCACGGAGCCCCCCCCAACCTCCACCCCGGCACGGCACAGACCCCCCCCTACCTCCACCCCAGCACGGACCCCCCCCCCCCCCAACCTCCACCCCGGCACGGACCCCCCCCAACCTCCACCCCAGCACGGACCCCCCCCCCCAACCTCCACCCCAGCACGGACCCCCCAACCCCCAACCTTCACCCCGACAAGGACCCCCCCCGCCCAACCTCCACCCCGGCACGGACCCCCTCCCGGCACTCCCCCGGAGCCCAGCCTACTCTAACCACCCCCCCCCGCCGCACACACACACACACAACCCGAGACACACCTCTCCTCACGCAATCAGACTGCGGCCACGCCATTGCCTGCCCAGAGCCAACCCCACAGGCCGTCACTCACCTCCACGCTGGTCGGCGTGAGCCTGGAGCACCGGGTCACGCCGATGAAAAGGAGGTTTGATTCACGTTGACGTGAACGGTCATCACGTCGACGGGACTTCGGCCCATCCGGAAGGGAGAATATCGGCAGGCCGAAAATCGACTGCCTTGCGCAGACCCGTGACATTCTCCGCGGTAGCGGCGCCATTAACGCCCCGCCGACTTTTCTCCCTTCGGAGACTTCGGCGGGGGCGGGATTCACGGCGGCCAACGGCCATTCTCCGACCCTCTGGGGGGGCGGAGAATGACGCCCCTGTTGTGGGGAAGGTATTGGAATCTATAATTGAAGATAGAGTAACTAAGCACTTGGAAAATATTAAGCTGATTAGAGAGAGTCAACATGGGCTTTGTAAAGAGAAGCCATGTCGAACAAGCCAATTGAATTTTTTCGAGGAAGTTACCAAAGTAGTTGATAGAAGAATGCCTATGAGTATAATTTATATGTATTTTCAGAAGGCACTTGATAATGTTCCACAAAAGAGACAGATAGCTAAATTTACAGCTCATGGAAATTAAGGCAAGCTATTAATGTGTTTCGATAATCAAAGACAGAAAAGTAGCGATAATGGGTATTTACTTGAATTATATTCCAGAAGGATCTTTTCTGGAGCCTCAGCTTTTCAATGTATTTGTTAGTGATTGAGAAAACACAAAAGAGAGCATATCTCCAAGACAGGGGGCGAAATTCTCCGTTATCGGCGGAAACTCCGCCGATCGGCGCAAAAAACGGCGCAAATCCCACTTGCGTCACGTCATAAAAATGGGCCGATAGTCTGCGGCCCGAAATGGGCTAGCAGCGACGTAACGGGATCCGCGCTTGCGCAGTGGTTCACGCCGTGCAGCGTCATACGCGCTGCACGGCGTGACGGCTCATAAGGCCGCGCAGCTCCCCCCCCACCCGACCGGAACAGCCGACCGCAACACCCGACTTGATGGCTGGCCGTCGCTCAGCCCCGAGGTTCGAGTCACGCGATGTGGAGGCGCTCCTGGATGCGGTGGAGCAGAGGAGGGACGCCCTGTATCCCGGGCACGGCCGCAGAGTTGCCCCACGCCACAGCCGGCGTCTGTGGAGGGAGGTGGCAGAGGCCGTCACCGCTGTGGCCCTGACACCACGGACAGGCACCCAGTGCCACAAGAAGGTGAACGACCTCGTCAGAGCAGGCAGGGTGAGCCTCCCCCATATCCCCCATATCCCCTCTCCCCCAAATCCCCCCCTCCCCCATATCCCCCATATCCCCCCTCCCCCATATCCCCCATATTCCCCCCTCCCCCATATCCCCCCTCCCCCATATCCCCCCTCCCCCATATCCCCCATATCCCCCCTCCCCCATATCCCCCCTCCCACATATCCCCCATATCCCCCCTCCCCCATATCCCCCATATCCCCCCTCCCCCATATCCCCCCTCCCCCATATCCCCCCTCCCACATATCCCCCATATTCCCCCCTCCCCCATATCCCCCCTCCCCCATATCCCCCATATCCCCCCTCCCCCATATCCCCCATATCCCCCCTCCCCCATATCCCCCATATCCCCCCTCCCCCATATCCCCCATATCCCCCCTCCCCCATATCCCCCCTCCCCCATATCCCCCATATCCCCAAGTGAATCCAGCCCTAACCTTAACCTCTGCAATGCACGCGCAACCGATGGCGTGCATTCATATACCTGCCTAACACTGTTGCCTTTTACCCCTGCCACCACCCCCCCCCCCCCCCCCCCCAGGAGAAGCGCGCACACAACAATAGGGAGCATGTGAGGACTGGAGGAGGGCCCGCTGATGAGAGGCCACTGACCGTACACGAGGAAAGGGCCCTGGAACTGGCTGGCGGACCTGACGACCGGGAGGTTGCTGATGCAGAGGTCGGGGCCCCACGAGCAAGTGAGCCACCAACAGCCCGTCCCCATATCCCCCCTCCCCTATATCCCCCTCTCCCGTATCACCTGATCACTGCCTGATGTCTAACCATGCATGCTTCATTGTGTATCGCAGGACCAAACGTCCAGGCACCCATCCCCGCAGATGCAGACCGCCCGCAGGATGCCCCTCGGAGACCACGGGAGACGGAGAGACCCGAACCCTCCAGCATGCGACGCCCGCAGGATGCCCCTCGGAGACCACGGGAGACGGAGAGACCCGAACCCTCCAGCATGCGACGCCCGCAGGATGCCCCTCGGAGACCACGGGAGACGGAGAGACCTGGAGCAACAGGGAGACGACACCCCCGTCACGTGCGGGAGCGACCACCCAGCGATGAGGGGGGCAGCCACAGGCCCCCGTCACATCCGAGCCAGGACACCACTACCCAGGACACCACTATCCAGGACACCCCTACCCGGGACACCACTACCCAGGACACCCCTACCCGGGACAGCACTACCCGGGACAGCACTACCCAGGACACCCCTACCCGGGAAGACGAAATACCGGACAGTGACTCAGAGTGGATGGGTGGAGACGAACCCCCACCCCAAAGTGCCATGGACTCAGAGTGGGACGAAGAGCACGACACAACGCCACTGCTGTCACCAACACCCTCCACCATCGCAGAAACACTCACCACGGTTGGGCACTTTAGTGATGAGGCGTCTGGTACACTCACTGGTGCGCACAACACAGCCGTCCCGGTACAGCAGGTGGAGGTAGGAGCAGCAGAGGGACCGGGCGGTCGGAGGGCAGCCCAGGCCAAGCGAACATCTGCCGCCCAGATGGATCCCGGGTTCCTGCAGTTACCACACCCCACACATAGATCCGATGCAACCACCGACACGGAGACGAGCGAATAGGGTGACGGGTGGCTTGCGGCGGCTGCGGTCGCAGGTGGAGGAGTCCACCCGCGTCCAGGAGCTGGGAGTGGTCCCGGTCATGCGTGCCACCCAGGCTGACACCGCACGGGTGGCGTCCGCGGTGGAGGCAATGGGTGCGACGGTGTCAGACATGGGGAACGGTTTGCGAGGCCTGGGGCCTTCCGTGCAGGCGGCGTCTGTGGCCCAGGAAATGGCTGCCCTCTCACAGGAGGCCATGAGCCAGTGCCAGCGCCAGATGGCAGAGGCGCTCAACGCCATAGCCCAGTCTCAGCAGGCCATGGCCCAGTCTCAGCAGGCCATAGCCCAGTCTCTGCAGGCCATGGCCCAGTCTCAGCAGGCCATGGCCCAGTCTCAGCAGGCCATCGCTGAGGGCATCGGCGCCAGTGGCCATGTGCGAGCTGGCGTCGCACTGTCGCAGACAGGGTTCGACAACCCCCTGGGCTCCATGGCTGCAAACCTGCAGACCCCTGTCGATACCAGCACGGGCCTCCAGGACTGGCAGCGCCAGATGTCGGGGGCGCGTCGGATGGCCAGTCCGTTCGCATCCCCCACCCATGTAGAGGCCTGGGGGCCATCGGGCACCCCGAGGGAGGAGGAGGTGGTGTGGTCCATCCCGGCTCCCTCTGTAGGGGAGGTCCCGGTACACCGCGACACCTCGGACTCCCCCCCTTCCGTCCCAGGTGCATCGGGTGGGCAACGGGCAGGACAGGCTGGCAGCTCGCCATCCCAGTCGCCCGGGCCGCAGCCTGGCCCATCTAGGCCAGGACGCCCCAGGAAACGGCCGCCAAAGGGATCCAGTGTCAGAGGGCAGGAATCACAGGAGTCCACCTCCAGTTCTGCTGTACCGTCTGGGGAACCACGTAGACGTAGTCAAAGGGCCCGTAAGGCCAAACAATTAGACACTGAGTAAGTTGGCACGGGTGCAGGGCACAGATGAGTTTTAGGCGCTAGGGCACGTGCATGAACTCCTTTGGTTATTAAAGTCAATGTTACACCTACCGAAGCTGCCTTTATGCTCTGTCCAAAGTGTGCGGGGGTGTCATGTACGTTGAGCGCAAGTGTGTGTGTGAGGGGTGGTCTTACCTCAGCCCCAGGTGAGTCTGCCCCCTTCCCCCTGGGCCGCCATCAACATCCCCCGGGCAGAGGACGGGACCGTGCGCTGCAGTATCACAGCCGCATGCAGGGATGGTCCGGGTGGATGGTGGTACTGTGGCCATGGGTCAGACATAGTCCAACGATGTAGAGCCAGGAGCTCATCGGAGGCGGGCTGTCATCATTCTCCATGGCCTGCGATAGACACGCGTCCACCCGCAACTGGGTGAGCCCGGCCCGTTGTGCCGCCGGTGGATCGGCAATTGGGAGTGGGGGGGTGGTGTGCATGCGGGTGGGGTGTGTGGGGTTGGGGAGGGGGGTGATGGTGCTGGGTGGATGGATGGGTGGGGGGTGTGGGTGGTCGGCTGTTGTCATGGTGTGCGGTCTGTGGCCATACTACCCGATTCCCACGCCCATCTAGTCAGTGAAGCGGGCGTCTATCAGTCTGTCCCGTGCCCGCTGGGCCAGCCGGTAACGGTGGACAGCCACCCGTCTGTGTCTACCCCGTCTGCCCTGACCATTGCCCCCATCCCCCTCATCTGGGGAGGACTGGGCCTCTTCCTGCTGCTCCTCCACTCCGCCCTCCTCTGCCTGCGGCACATCGCCCCTCTGCTGGGCTATGTTGTGCAGGACGCAGCACACCACAATGATGCGGCCGACCCTATCTGACCGATACTGGAGGGCGCCCCCAGAGAGGTCCAGGCACCTGAAACGCATCTTCAGCACGCCAAAGCACCTCTCGATCACTCCCCTTGTCGCTACATGGGCATCATTGTAGCGGTTCTCCGCCTCATTGCGTGGCCTCCGTATAGGCGTCATCAGCCACGATCGCAATGGGTAGCCCCTGTCGCCCAGCAACCAGCCCCTCAGCCGGGGATGGCGTCCCTCGTACATGCCGGGGATGGATGACCGCGACAACACGAATGAGTCGTGTACACTGCCTGGGTAACGGGCGCAGACGTGCAGGATCATCATGCGGTGGTCGCAGACCACCTGTACGTTCATCGAATAGGTCCCCTTCCTATTAGTGAACACGGCCCTGTTATCTGCAGGTGGCCGCACGGCGACGTGCATCCCATCGATCGCGCCCTGGACCATGGGGAACCCGGCAATGGCAGAGAAGCCCACGGCCCGGGCATCTTGGCTGGCCCGGTCCACGGGGAAGCGGATGTAGCGGTGCGCCATGGCATAAAGGGCATCTGTCACTGCCCGGATGCACCGATGCACCGATGTCTGCGATATGCCGGACAGGTCCCCACTCGGTGCCTGGAATGACCCCGTTGCATAAAAGTTCAGGGCCACCGTAACCTTGACGGACACGGGGAGAGGGTGTCCCCCGCCAGTGCCACGCGGTGACAGGTGTGCCAGCAGGTGGCAGATGTGTGCCACGGTTTCCCGGCTCATCCGGAGTCTCCTCCTGCATTCCCGGTCCGTGAGGTCCTGGTATGACTGCCGGGGCCGGTACACACGGGGCGCCCTCGGGTGCCTCCGTTGCCGTGGGGCCGCGACGTCCTCCTCCCCCTCCTCGTCCTGTCGGTCAGGTGTCCCTCCAGCCTGGGCGGCTGCCGCCTGCCCCTCTGCGGCAGCCTGCGCCGCCTCTCTGGCACGCTCCTCCTCCTCCTCCTCCTCCTCCTCCTCCTCATCCAGGGCAACATAGACATGAGCGGCTGCCACCACGGCGGCCAACATCGCTGGATGATCTGAAAACATGACGACCTGGTGGGGGGGAGGGGAACGACGACATGTCATCATTGCCCATATCCCCTCCTCCCCCCAGCCAGGTGGCATGGACCGCATGGGTCCAACTGTTGGAGGCTGGCACCTGGCCAGGTGGACCAACTCATTTGCCCTCCCATCACCCACCCCGGCACGGACCCCCCCCCGCCCCAACCTCCACCCCGGCACGGACCCCCCCCCCCAACCTCCACCCCGGCACGGACCCCCTCCACAACCCCCAACCTCCACCCCGGCACGGACCCCCTCCACAACCTCCACCCCGGCACGGACCCCCTCCACAACCCCCAACCTCCACCCCAGCACGGACCCCCCCCCCCCAACCTCCACCCCGGCACGGACCCCCTCCACAACCCCCAACCTCCACCCCGGCACGGACCCCCCTCCCCAACCTCCACCCCGGCACGGACCCCCCCCCCCAACCTCCACCCCGGCACGGACCCCCTCCACAACCCCCAACCTCCACCCCGGCACGGACCCCCTCCACAACCTCCACCCCGGCACGGACCCCCTCCACAACCCCCAACCTCCACCCCAGCACGGACCCCCCCCCCCCAACCTCCACCCCGGCACGGACCCCCTCCACAACCCCCAACCTCCACCCCGGCACGGACCCCCTCCACAACCTCCACCCCGGCACGGACCCCCTCCCGGCACTCCCCCGGAGCCCAGCCTACTCTAACCACCCCCCCCCCCCCCCCGCCGCACACACACACAAGCCGAGACACACCTCTTCTCAGGCAATCAGTCTGCGGCCACGCCATTTCCTGCCCAGAGCCAACCCCCCAGGCCGTCACTCACCTCCTCGCTGGTCGGCGTGAGCCTGGAGCACCGGGTCACGCCGATGAAAAGGAGGTTTGATTGACGTCGACGTGAACGGTCATCACGTCGACGGGACTTCGGCCCATCCGGAAGGGAGAATATCGGCAGGCCGAAAATCGGCTGCCTTGCGCAGGCCCGTGACATTCTCCGCGGCAGCGGCGCCATTAACGCCCCGCCGACTTTTCTCCCTTCGGAGACTTCGGCGGGGGCGGGGGCGGGATTCACGGCGGCCAACGGCCATTCTCCGACCCGGCGGGGGGTCGGAGAATGACGCCCAGGTTGTCTGAAGAGGTTTAAGAGCCCCTGTAGATGCTAATGTAATATAATTAGAGGGTTAACAATGGAGGATGTTTTGCCCCAGCGATGCAACACCTTGTTTAAACCAAGTACTGTGCAACATTTTGGGCACTGCTCCTTTGCTGTGATATTTAAGGATGAAATTGTCTCAGAAATTTGGCAAAGTTCAATTTCAGGCAGGAAAAGTGACATATGACCCGCCGGCCAATAGCGATGGTGGCTTTTTATGCCATATTGTGCAACATGATGTATACAACATGCAGAGGCACAGACTTCAGGCCGGGTTGCTAAAGGTAGCCTTCCTCGAGCAACTGCTGGATGCAGTGGAGCCCACCACGGTGTTCTGTGCCCACACTTTGGGCGAAGACCCTCATCCAAGGTGACCAATCCAGCATAGGAGGTGATGGCAGCGGTGGTCGGTGCCAATTAAGAGGACAACCACCCAGTGCCGCAAGAGGATGAATGACCTTCATTCAGCCGTGGTAAGTCACTCTTCTCATCACTCACAACTCACAAACTCACAGATCCATCAGACAGCTACAGGGATCACACTCAATGCAAGCTCAAAGGATACCACTACTAACTCTCCAACACACATCTTCATCTTCCATGTGGGTCATGTCCTCAGCACCTCCATGGATCCTCTCACCACCCACACATGACAGGCATCCCTATTGTCATGTGAGAGTACCTGTAAGAAATGGTTGTTTCAGAAATGTACCTTTAAGAAATGGAGCTGCTCATGTTACTGGAGTGATGTCAGAGTGTGGGTGGAGCTGAGATCTACTTCTGCTTTTTAGTTTCAGTTTGAGAAAAAGCTTGGGTGTGTCTGTGTTTTTCAGTGAGCTGTACTGTTGATTTCTGCCATCCAAAGACTATCTATGGATCATTTGGAACCCAGAATTGTAAAAGGTCTCAGTATTGAATGTAAACCTAATGTGCTCCTGTTTGAAGGTTTGTTAAGTATTTTGGATGTTAAAAGGACAGCTTACAGGGTTACTTAGGGTTGTAGTCTTTGCGATTGTATTTGAATTAATAGTTGTTTAGATGTTCACTGTTCGTTTTACAAAAGGTTAACTTGCGTTCATAGAATAAACATTGTTTTGTTTCAAAAAATACTTGTCCATTTTCTGCTGTACCACACCTGTAGAAAAATAAAAAGGGGGGGCCTTATGCCATCCCCTCCAACAACTTAAACCACTAAACATTAAACTATCTAACAAACTAAGAACAAAAATGGGGCAAACGCCCCTTACAATAATAAAAACAAACCAAAAATCCAACCCACCCCTCCTCTCCCCCCTGGGTTGCTGCTGCTCTTGACCTCCACCTAACGTTCTGTGAGAAAGTCTAGGAACGGTTGCCACCGCCTGGAGAACCCCTGCACAGACCATCACAAGGCAAACTTTATCCTCTCCAACTTGATGAACCCTGCCATGTCATTAATCCAAGCATCCACGCTTGGGGGTTTCGCATCCCTCCACATTAGTAGGATCCTCCTCCGGGCTACCAAGGACGCTTTCGGCTCCTATACACCCGGCTCATCTGATACCCCGAATATTGCTATCCCCCAGCTCGGTTTTACCTGAGTGTCCAAGACTTTGGACATAGCCTTTGCGAAGCCCCTCCAGAACCCCTCTAGCACTGGGCACGCCCAGAACATATGGGCGTGATTTGCTGGGTTCCCCGAGCACCTCACACATCTGTCCCCCACCCAAAAAAACTTGCACATCCTCGCCCCTGTCATATGTGCCCTGTGAACCACTTTGAACTGGATCAGGCGCAAGACGAGGAGGAGTTAACCTTGCCCAGGGCCTCCACCCACAAGCCCTCATCCAGTTCCTTGCCCAGCTCCTCCTCCCACCTGCCATTCAGCTCCTCCACCGAGGCTTCCTCCGCCTCCTGCAACTCCTGATAGATCGCCGAGACCTTGCCCTCTCCCACCCATACACCTGAGGTCACCCTGTCCTGAATTCTCCGTGCGGGAAGCAGCGGAAATTCCCTTACCTGCCTTCTCACAAACGCACTCACCTGCATGTACCTAAAAGCGTTTCCTGGAGGTAACCCAAATTTCTCCTCCAGCGCCCACAGGCTGGCAAACGCCCTGTCGATAAATAGGTCCCCCATCATTTTAATTCCCGCCTGATGCCAGCTTAGGAATCCGCCATCTATCCTGCCAGGTGCAAACCTATGATTATTCCGTATTCGGGACCAAATTGAGACCCCCAACTCACCCCTGTGCCATCTCCACTGCCCCCAGATCCTCAGTGTCGTCGCCACCACCGGGCTCGTGGTGTACCGTGTCGGCGGTAGCGGCAAAGGTGCCGTCACCAGCACTCCCAAGCTAGTGCCCACGCATGACGCCGCCTCTAATCCTTTCCACGCCACCCCCTCTCCCTCCATTACCCATTTCCGAATCATTGCCACATTGGCTGCCCAGTAATAACTACACAGGTTTGGTAGCGCCAGCCCACCCCATTCCGACTACACTCCAGAAACAGCCTCTTGACCCTCGGGGTCTTACTTGCCCACACAAACCCCATAATGCTCCTGCTTACTCGCTTAAAAAAGGCCTTGGGGATGAGGATGGGCAGGCACTGGAACACAAACAGGAACCTAGGGAGGACTGTCATCTTAACGGACTGCACCCTGGCCGCCAGGGAGAATGGCAACACGTCCCATCGCCTAAATTCTTCCTCCATCTGGTCTACCAACCGTGCCAAATAAGCTTATGCAGGGCCCCCCAACTCCTGGCCACCTGGATACCCAAATATTGGAAGCTCCTCTCCGCCCTCTTAAGCGGCAGATCCTCCAGCCCCCTTTCCTGGCCCCTTGCATGCACCACAAAGAGCTCACTCTTCCCCCACGTTAAGCTTGGAACCTGAGAAGTCCCCAAACTCCCTAAGGATCCACATGACCTCCACCATCCCCTCCACTGAATCTGCGATGCACAAAAGTAGGTCATCAGCATACAACGAGATCCGATGTTCCTCCCCTCCCCGGACCAACCCCCTCCAGTTTCTAGATTCCCTCAATGCCATGGCCAGCGGCTCAATTGCAAAAGCAAACAAGAGAGGGGACAGGGGCACCCCTGTCTTGCCCCACGGTACAACCTAAAATATTCTGATCTCCGCCGGTTCGTAGATACGCTCGCTACAGGGGCCTGGTATAAAAATTTGACCCACCCTATGAACCCCTCCCCGAACCCAAACCTGCCAAGCACTTCCCATAGGTACTCCCACTCTACTCGATTAAAGACCTTCTCCGCGTCCATTGCCACCACCACTTCTGTCTCCCCACCCTCCGAGGGCATCATAATCACATTCAGGAGCCTCCGCACATTTGCATTTAACTGCCTGCCCTTCACGAACCCCGTTTGGTCCTCGTGTATCACTCCCGGGACACAATCCTCAATCCTTGTGGCTAGGACCTTTGCCAGCAACTTGGCACCTACATTAAGGAGCGAGATCGGCCTCTATGAGCCACACTGCAGCAGGTCCTTGTCCCGCTTAAGGATCAGCGAGATCAGCGCTCGAGACATTGTCGGGGGGGAGAATCCCTTCCTCCCTCACCTCGTTGAAGGTTCTCACCATCAGCGGACCCAGCAGATCCACAAACTTCCTATAAAATTCGACCGGGAACCCATCAGGCCCCAGGGCCTTGCCCGCCTGCATGATCTAACCCAATCGGGGCCCCCAGGACTTCCACTTGCCCTTCCTCTACTCTCGGGAACCTCAATTGGTCCAGGATCCGCCGCATCCCCCCCACCCCCGCCCTCCGGGGGTTCTAACTTATATAGGTTCCCATAGAGATCCCTGAATACCTCATATTTTTGGCCGAACTCCGCACCGTGTTTCCCCCCTTTGTCCCTGATTCCTCCAATTTCCCTTGCCGCCTCCCTCTTGCGCAGCTGATGCGCCAGCATCCGGCTCGCCTTCTCCCCATACTCGTACGCTGCCTCCTGCACCTTCCTCCACTGGGTCTCAGCTTTCCCCGTGGTCAACAAATCAAATTCCGTTTGGAGGCTCCGTCGCTCCTTCAGCAGCCCCTCTTCAGGGGAATCCGCATACCTCCTATCCACCCTTAATATCTCCCCCACCAATCTCTCCCTCTCCATCCTCTCTCTCTTCTCCCTGTGAGCCCTAATTGAGATTAACTCTCCCCTAACCACCGCTTTCAGAGCCTCCCAAACCACACCAACTGGTACTTCTCCATTATCATTGGCCTCTATGTATCTCTGAATGCACCCCCGGACCCGCCCACAAACCTCCTCATCTGCCAACAGTCCCACGTCCAAGCGCCACAGCGGGCGCTGGTCCCTTTCCTCCCCCAACTCCAACTCCACCCAGTGCGGGACGTGGTCCGAAATCGCTATGGCCGAATATTCCGTTCCCTCCACTCTTGGAATCAGCGCCCTGCTCACCACAAAGAAGTCTATCCGTGAATAGGCCTTCTGCACGTGGGAGACAAAAGAGAACTCTCTGGCCGCCGGCCTAGCAAACCTCCACGGATCCACTCCCCCCATCTGATCCATAAACCCCCTGAGAACGTTGGCCGTAGCTGGCCTCTTGCCCGACCTCGACCTGGATCGGTCCAGTGCCGGGTCCAGTACCGTATTAAAGTACCCCCCCCCCCCATTATCAGGCTCCCCGCTTCCTGATCCGGGATCCGACTCAGCATGCGCTTCATGAACCCTGCACCGTCCCAATTTGGGGCATACACATTCACCAGCACCACCCGGGTCCCCGGCAGCCTACCACTCACCATCACATATCGACCCCCATTATCAGCCACAATGTTCAGCGCCTCGAAAGACACCCGCTTACTCACCAGGATTGCAATCCCTCTATTATTCGCATCCAGCCGCGAATGAAAGACCTGCCCCACCCATCCCTTTATCAGCCTGATCTGATCCACCACTTTCAAGTGTGTCTCCTGCAACATAGCAACGTCTGTCTTCAGTCCCTTTAAGTGTGTGAACACCTGGGCCCTCTTAACCGGCCCGTTCAGGCCCCACCCCTCACGTTCCATGTGATCAGCCGGATCGGGGGACTCCCGTCAACTAGCCATCTCCTTCCTTAGGTCAGCCACGTGCCCACGCCTCCCGCACTCTCTAGCCCCCCAGGCGAAGCCCCCCGCCCCAACTCTCCCTCTTATCTCCAGCTCCCCTTCGGTCAATGCAGCAGCAACCCAGTTTCCCCCCCAGCCCGCCCCAATGGAGCCAATGCAGCCAATGGAGCTCACCCATAGTGATGTTACCATAACCAGACGGTACCCAATGGTTGTGTGTGGACTACAGAAAGGTTAATGCAGTTACAAGAATGGACTGTTATCCTAGCCCACGTTTGGAGGATTACATTGAGAAAGTGGGACAGTCCACTTTTATTTCCAAATTTGATTTACTTAAAGGTTACTGGCAGGTACCTTTATCCGAAAGGGCGAAGGAGATTTCAGCTTTTGTGACTCCAGATGGTATATACCAATTCAAAGTTATACCATTTGGCATGAAAAACACCCCAGCCACATTTCAACGGTTAACTAACAAAGTCGTTTCAGGATTACCCAATTATGCGGTGTGCATCGACGATCTGGTAATTTTCAGCCAGACATGGAAAGAACATTTAAAACATCTGATGGAGTTATTCGATCGACTTCAGGAGGCGGGATAAACCTAGCCAAAAGTAAATTGGAAAAGCCCAAGTTACTTTCCTTGGCCATACAATCGGACAGGGTCGAATGGTCCCAAGGGAAATGAAAACAAAAGTTATGGGGAGTTTCAGATACCCTCGACACGACAGAAAATAATGCGATTTCTTGGTATGAGTGGATTTTACCGGAAATTTGTACCAAATGTTAGCAGTGTGGTCACTCCACTGACGGACTTGCTCAAGAAGAGTAACAAATTCCAGTGGACAGCGGAATGTCAACAGGTATTTGACGGCCTGAAGGCTGTGGTAACCACTGCTCCTGTGTTAGCCATCCCAAATTATGCCAAACCATTCAAAGTGGCTGTTGATGCGAATGATGTGGGTGTAGGTGCGGTGCTTCTACAGGACGACGACAAAGGGCTAGAGCGGCCTATTGGTTATTTTCAAAGAAATTGAATTGTCACCATGAAAAGTATTCGATGATTGCGAAGGAGACTTTGAGTTTGGTGCTGGCTTTGCAACATTTTCACATTTATGTGACCAGCAATCCGTCTGACACCATTATGTGTGTTGATCATAATCCATTGACGTTTTTGGAGCGATTCCGGAATAACAATGCAAGGCTGTTTCGCTGGAGTTTATTGTTACAGCCATTTAATTTAATAATAGTACATTTGGCAGGACAGGAAAATGTGATAGCCGATGCTTTGTCACGAACGTGATGAACAGAAGAATTTCAGTTCAAGGAAGAAGAACAAAAAAAAAATTGGACTATATTATTATACCAGTTTGTGTGTGTTGTTTTTTTAAATGACAAAGTATCTTTCTTAAAGGATGGTGCAAAGGTGAAAAATGAAACCATCTTGAAGTTGATGGTTTTTTTTTCTTGGGGGGAGGTGTCATGTGAGAGTACCTTCAAGAAATGGAGCTGCTCATGTTACTGGAGGATGTCAGAGTGTGGGTGGAGCTGAGCTCTTCTTCTGCTTTTTAGTTTCAGTTTGAGAAAAAGCTTGGGTGTGTCTGTGTTTTTCAGTGAGCTGTACTGTTGATCTCTGCCATCCAAAGACTATCTATGGATCATTTGGAGAACCCAGAATTATAAAAGGTCTCAGTATTGAATGTAAACCTAATGTGCTCCTGTTTGAAGGTTTGTTCAGTCTTTTGGATGTTAAAAGGACAGCTTACAGGGTTACTTAGGGTTGTAGTCTTTGGGGTTGTATTTGAATTAATTGTTGCTTAGATGATCAGTTTGTTTTAAAAAAGGTTAACTTGTGTTCATAGAATAAACATTGTTTTGTTTAAAAAATGACTTGTCCATTTTCTGCTGTACCACACCTGTAGAGTGGACCGTGTGCTCCCCATACCACAATCTATTAAAAGTTGTGTGTCAGGTGAACTCCATGATACACTTTGGGGTTCTCTAAACCCTGGCCCATAACACTATCATCTGCCCTGCCATGCGTATTGTTTACACTCTCCCCATTTTTCTTCACATGAGTCTGGCATAATACAAAAGAAATTCCAGACTTGTGGAGAGATGCCAGAACTAAAGATCCTCATGGACTTTGAGGAAACAGCCAATCAGCTGGCCAAGGAACATGTGGAGCATTCCTATGCTGATGATGAGGACAGTGGCACTTGACCAAGTGCGGATCGAGCACTGCACCCTCCATCAGACATCTGTGCTGTCAGTGATGTCTCCAATCTTTCAGACCCCTGCCATGCACTAATGACTAAACATATCAGTCATGACTGTATCACAATGGGAATTATGATTGCTGCCCGGGGCTGGGTTAACAGAGGTCCCTCATCCTTCCAGTGTGCTCCCAGCACCTTTGAGTTGTAGCTGGTCCCCGATCCCATCAGCTTCTGTCTCCAGTGACATAATGGTCCCCAGGGGTGCAGTTCATGAAGGATCCCAAAGAATCTGGAGAGGTTAAACATTCCCTGCTGCAACGCTATGATTATTGAGAGAAAGCGAGCTGTCAACAGCCAGACAGAAGCCAGACATCATAATGGTCTTATGATCAACATCTTCCTCCTCGAAGACCGACCACATCAACAGCATCTGTGTCAATACCCTCATCGGAGGAGACAAGGAGCTCCTGAATTTCCTACTCAGGCAGTTCCTGCCCCTATTTTTGTGCCAGCTTGTGTAGGGCACAGCAGGCTAAGATGATGCATGACACCCTCAGTGGATTGTGTTGCAGATCTCCACCAGACAGATCCAGGCACCGGAACCACATCTTCAGCATCCTTATGGTGTGATCCACCAAAGTGCGAGTTACAGCACGAACTTCATTGTACCTTGTTTCAGCTGCACCCTGAACCTTCTGCACTGCATCATCAAAAGACCATAAGATATAGGAGCAGAATTAAGCCATTCGGTCCATCGAGTCCGCTCCGCTATTTGGTCATAACTGATATGTTCCTCATCCCCATTCTCTTGCCTTTTCCCCAAAAACTTCAGGGGTGGGATTCTCTATTAGCCAAAGGTGAAATTGGGAAAGGCGATTGGGCAGAGAATCAGTTCCGACAGCAAAATTGCAACAGGCGCCAATATGACACCAAATCGCAGTGCTCCAGCACCTCAACAGCAGTATCAATGCGGTCAGGAATGCAGAAACAGCAGACACCGTTTGCATATCATTATCAGGCCCGAGCCGGTAATCTCCGGGACCTCCGTGATTCTCCGCCTCTGATGAGCCGAGTTCCCAACTGCGCAGTTCATTCATCTTTTAAAAATCGTGAAACTGGCGTGACGGCTGCTGAGGTAGAGAGAGGGGGTACGGAAAGTGTCCAACATCGCCATAGTTTGCTGACATTTGTGTCGCTGGCCGGAGGGCTTCAACCAGGGCCGGGGGGAGGAGCGGAGGGATGGCCAGGAGGTGGGCTGTGGGGTCAGGGTGGACGGGCATGGAACACCATTGCCGCAGCTAGCAAGGTTGCCATTCAGCTGCATGCGCAAACAGCCCACTTTGAACATAATGCCCCTGGGTGCCCTCTGGCCCAGCCGACCCATCAACTGTATGGGTGTGCTCCAGCACAACCAGTGCCATCTTTTTGGCTGGGATAAGTGTGTGTGTGGTGAGGGCGGAGCATCGGGGGATGCCTCAGGTGACGTCCTGTGGCCATTGCACAGATTCACGACCCTTTGGGAGAAGTAGTTTCTCCTCATCTCCATTTTAAATTTGCTACCCCTGATCCTGAGACTATGATCTCTCGTTCTAGAAAGTTTCACAAGAGGAAGCATCCACTCCACGTCTACTTTATCCATACTTTTTATCACCTTATATATCTCTACTTGATCTCCCTTCATTTTTCGAAACTCAATACAATATAAGTCTAAACTGTTCAATCTCTCTTCATAAGACAAAGTCCTTCATCTCTGGAATCAATCTAGTGAACCTCCTCTGAAATGCTTCCAATGCCACTATATGCTTCAAATAAGGGGACCAAAGTGGTGCACAATATGCGAGGTACACATCAATGGGAATCCCTTGTCCTTGAGGAGACAGCGCTGCAGCCCTTGTAGACCCTAAAAGATGTCAGGGATCTGAGATCACTTTAGAATGTAGGAGTCATGGAATTGAGCACACACCTGCAGGATGTGTTTAGTTTGGTCACAGACCAGCTTAACATTCAGTGAGTGGAATTCCTTGTTGCTCACATAGATGACAGCCCTGGAGATCTAATTGCCACATGAGTGCAGTAGATGGCACACTGCACCTGTGGAAAACCAGAGTACTGTGCAAGTCCCATCACTCTTGCCTCCTGGCTTGCCAGATTCCTATCAAAATGCACAAAGTTATATGCCCTGACAAAGATTGCATCCGTGGCATAACAACATAAGAACTGGGAGCAGGTGGAGGCCGCCTGGCCCTTCAAGCCTGCTCCGCCATTCAATGAGATCATGGCTGATCTTTGTGGACTCAGCTCCACTTTCCCACCCGAACACCATAACCCTTTATTCCTTTATTCTTCATAAAACTATCTTTACCTTGAAAACATTTAATGAAGGAGCCTCAACTGCTTCACTAGGCAGAGAATTCCATAGATTCACAACCCTTTGGGTGAAGAAGTTCCTCCTAAACTCAGTCCGAAATCTACTTCTCCTTATTTTGAGGCTACGCAACCTAGTTCTGCTTTCACCCGCCAGTGGAAACAACCTCCCTGCATCTATCCTACCTATTCCTTTCATAATTTTATATGTTTCTATTAGATCCCCCCCCCCCCCCCCCCCCGCATCCTTCTAAATTCCAATGAGTACAGTCCCAGTCTACTCAACCTCTTCTCGTAATCCAACCCGCTCAACTCTGGGGCTAACCTAGTGAATCTCCTCTGCACATCCTCCAGCGCCAGTACGTCCTTTCTCAGGTAAGGAGACCAAAACTGAACACAATACTCCAGGTGTGGCCTCACTAACACCTTATACAGTTGCAGCATAACCTCCCTAGTCTTAAACTCCATCCTTCTAGCAATGAAGACAAAACCTTCTTAATCACCTGTTGAACCTGTAAACCAACTTTTTGCGACTCATGCACTAGGACACCCAGGTCCCTCTGCACAGCAGCATGTTTTAATATTTTATCATTTAAATAATCCCTTTTGCTGTTATTCCTACCAAAATGGATAACCTCACATTTGTGACCTCCAGGATCCACATGTGCGATGACACAGTGGTTACCCGTGAAGGAGCCAGTGTATAAATTGAGTGTCATAGTCACTTCCTGCGACACGGGCATTGGATGTCCTCCCCAAGTCCCCATGGCGCCAAATCCTCAGCAAGTGGCAGATGTGACAAACCAGTTCCCTGGACATGCGTAATCTCCGGCAACACTTGTTCTTCTGCAGGAATGACAAGAGCATCTGTAGACCCTGGGTATAGCGAGGCACTTATGAGCGATGGCTCTCTGGGTTTCAGAGGCCACACTTGGAGTACTGTGTGCAGTTTTGGTCTCCTTCTCTGAGGAAGGATGTTCTTGCTGTCGAGGAGTGCAGCGAAGGTTCATCAGACTGATTCCAGGGATGGTGGCTCTGTCAAATGAGGAGAGATTGACTAGGTGGGGATTGTTCTCGCTGGAGTTCAGAAGAATGAGCGGAGGATCTCATAGAGACTTAGAAAATTCTTACAGGACAAGACAGGGTAGATGTAGGGAAGATGTTACCAATGATGGGTGTGTCCAGAACCAGAGGTCACAGTCTGAGGATTCAGGGTAAACCATTTCGGACAGAGATAAGGAGACATTTCTTCACACAAAGAGTGGTGAGCCTGTGGAATTCATTACCACAGGAAGTAGTTGATGCTAACACTTTGAATATATTCAAGTGGCGGCTGGATATAGCACTTGGGGAGAATGGGATCAAAGGCTATGGGGAGAATGGGATCAAAGGCTATGGGGAGAAAGCAGGATTAGGCTATTGAGTTGGATGATCAGCCATGATAGTGATAAATGGCGGAGCAGACTCGAAGGGCCAAAAGGCCTCCTCCTGCTCCTATCTTCTATGTATCTATGTATCCTCTGCGTGTTGAGGAGGTCCTGTCACCTCTTGCTCTTGATGGTTCTGCCCCTATTGGTGAGCTAAGCACCACTATCGATTTCTTCTTTTTCTCTCCTGCATATAAACAATAACGAAGTCAGCAAGATCAGAAGGCTCCATCTTTCTGACGGTCTATGGTATCAAAGAGAGAAACTTGACGTTCAACATTTGTCTACTAAGAACCACTCTTTGTCCATTCATTGTCTGCAGCTGCCTCTCAAAGTCCATTGACTTGTGACCAGACCACAACATGGAGGCCCAGTGTTTCAGTGTTTAGTGTGCATGATGATTGAGCAAACCCCACACCACCCCTACCTTACACCACATGACTGAGTGGCAACAGCTTCAACCACTCGACCGCACCCTGTGCTTTAACGTCAGGCACAGCATTTATAGAATTTACAGTGCAGAAGTAGGCCATTCGGCCCATCGAGTCTGCACCGGCTCTTAGAAAGAGCACCCTACCCAAGGTCAACACGTCCACCCATAACCCAGTAACCCCACCCAACACTAAGAGCAATTTTGCACACTAAGGGCAATTTATCATGGCCAATCCACCTAACCTGCACATCTTTGGACTGTGGGAGGAAACCGGAAACACCTGGAGGAAACCCATGCACATACGGGGAGGATGTGCAGACTCCGCACAGACAGTGACCCAAGCTGGAATCGAACCTGGGACCCTGGAGCTGTGAAGCAATTGTGCTATCCACAATGCTACCGTGCTGCCCCTAACCTGTCCTAACCTGTACTCCAGATCCGTGTGCTCTGCTTGGACAATGGAGTGGAGGCACTGGGAAATAGGCAATTCAGCATAGAGCAAAGGATTAGGAGCGCAATACTCAGGCAGTGTGCATTCCCACCTTTCTCAGTCACCTAATGTTACTGCCAAACAATAGCACTCATTGGATTGGAAAGCAAACATTGGCACTCTCACATATTAGTACTACTTGAGTGGGCTCAATTGGGTGACTATCATGACTCCAACCAAGAATACCAATTGAGCTCAAGTTAAACGGTCCCAACTACAACCAAGTGCTCATTTTTGACAGGTTTTTTCATTTGCCGCGTGCTTATCTTCATCTCACCTCCATATTCATCTGCCACCCCCTATCAGTGGAACCTTCAAATCATGCTTCCTGCCCACTTGCCTCCTGCCACAATAAAACCCGTGCTCTGGGATTCCCTTCGCTTCCCTCCCTTCAACCCTACATAGATGTCCACACGCCAATGTTCTCTTCCTTCAGCCCTACATTAATTACCATGGGCTGAATTCTCCGCTGTCGGGATTCTCCGTTGTCCCAGCACTGCACCCACGCCCGGGGCTTTCCCGACAGCGTAGGGCTGCCCACATTGGAAACTCTATGGAGGATCGAGGTGCCATTTTTAAAGGCAGACCTCTCTGTTCCCCACCACAGCCTCAGGACACCCTCACCCCACCTCTTATGGGCAAGGCCCCAGGGCCCAACCCCTGGCATGGGAAACCTGGCACCTGGGCACTTTGGCACTTCCAGCCTGGCACTCTGGCAGTGCCTTTGCCAGTTTGGCAGTGTCAACTGGGCACTCTGGTTGACACTTGGGTCCAACCACCCAGGACGCAACTCCCCAGCAAGCCTCCCTGTGGAGCCATCATGACTGGTCCACGACTTTGTGATGGTGCATGGTCGAGGCCTCGCTGGAGAGGCTGGTGAATCCTGGGCCAACATGCGCAGCTGGATATCGGCCGATCAGGGTGAGATACAGATCGCGATGCCTCGCGAGATTCCGTTGAATGTCATGAGACGTTTCAAGTATTGCGATTCCTGATGAAGGCCTCTCGCGAGGTTCAATGGCCTCGTCCCCAGGCATGACAAAACCGCTGAATCGTGCCGATAAGTTTCATACATGGGTAAATTTTTACACTTCAGTCTTTTTCCCTATTCAGATGTGCACAATATGTGAAACATTACATAAACCAACAATGTTAATGTTGTACAAAATTACTCACAAGATGTTGGGTGGGATTCTCCTGTCCTCCAGCCGCGTGTTTCTTGGCCGCGTGTCGGTCGTTGGCAGCAGGATTCTATCTTCCTGCCAATTGTCTATGGGATTTTCCATTGTAACCACCAAAGCCACTGCAAAACCCGTTGGCGCGGGTGCGCTCAGCGAGGAAATTGAATCGCAACCACCAGAGAATTCCGGCCATTCTTGATTCGTAACTAATACTCCCATCACAACCAAGATCTGGCATTACTATACCAGCAATTGACTTTACTGCAGTTCAAAAAGTTCTCTATAAAAACAATGTAAGTTGGAAGAACAACATTTTTATTTATTTTTATTCCTTCATGGGACGCGGGAGTCTCTGGCTGGGTCAGCATTTATTGCCCATCCCTGAGGACATTTAAGAGTCAACTCCATTGCTGTGGGTCTGAAGTCACATGTAAGCCAGACCAGGTAAGGACGACAGATTTCCTTCCCTAACGACATTAGTGAACCAGATGGGTTTTTACAACAATGGTTTCATGGTCATTTTTAGACGTTGAATTCAAATTTCACCATCTGCCGTGATGCTACAGCAGAAGGGCAGCTCTCTCCTTACCCTGGTTTCTAGCGACGCCAAGCCAGTGGTGCATCCACCTAGGAGACTTTCTGCTTCTTTACGAGAAAGATTGAAGCAAGAACTAGACCGACTTTAAAACCAAGGGATAATGTCATGAGTCACTAAACCAACTGACTGGGTCAGTTCATTGGTTTCGTAAAAAAAGTCCAGTGATCTTCTCATCTGCATTGATCCCAAGGATCGCAATAAGAACATAATAAGGGAACGCTATCCCATACCAAAAAGGCAAGGAGATCACCTGTGAGATGGCAAATGCACGCATCTTTATGAAGTTAGACGCGTCATAGGGATTTGGGCAAATGCAACTCGATAACTCGAGCAGACAACTCTGCGCATTTAACACGCCCTTTGGAAGATTTTGTTTCAATCGTATGCCGTTCGGTATCATATCTGCATCTGAGATATTCCACAGGATCATGGAACAAATGATGGAAGGAATAGAATGTGAGGGTGTACGTTGATGACATCATAATTTGGTCTATAACCAGAGAAGAGCATATTGCGTGATTAAAGCAAGTGTTTCAGCGCACCAACAAATATGGCCTCAAACTCAATCAATCTAAATGTACTTCTGGACAGTCATCACTCAAATTTTTAGGAGATACCATTTCTCAGCATGGTGTACAACTTGATGATGAAAAAATTGCAGCTATTCAGAACATAAAGATACCAGAAGACAAAAAGGCTGTGCTCAGATTTTTAGGCTTCGTCAACTTTCTTGGCAAGTTCATCTCCAACTTGTCAACAAGAACAACAGCTTTAAGAAAGCTAATAAAGAAGTCTACACTTTTTGAATGGACAGAAGACCATCAGAAAGAGTGGCAAAGTTTGAAACTCCAACTCATGACTGCACCAATACTCGCTTTCGTTGATCCGAAAAGAGCAACCAAAATATCCATTGAAGCAAGTCAGGATGGAATAGGTGCAGTTCTCTTACAAAGATTGACAATTCATATTAGGTTCCTGTAGCATATGCTTCAAGAGTAATGACAGCGACGGAATGCAGATATGCCCAAATTGAGAAGGAATGTCTAGGTCTATTGACAGGAATACTCAAATTCAATGATTATGTCTATGGGCTTCCCACCTTCACAACTGAGATGGATCACAGGATGTTTTTCCACATTATCGACAAGGATCTCAATGACATGACGCCCAGACTTCAAAGGATCATGATGAAATTACGACGGTATGATTTTAATCTAATCTACACGCCAGGGAAAGGCTTAATTATTGCGGATACTCTAACACGTTCCATCACGTCTGTCAGTCAACCATTTGAATTCATACATGATGTCGAAGCTCAGGCGAAACTCTGTGCAGAAAACCCACCTGCATCAGATCAGAAGTTAAATTTAATTAGAACTGAAACCAAGAAGGATGCTGCACTACAAAGGGTCATTCACCACCTTCGACATGGGTGAACGATGTCCTCAGTACACAAACATTCAGTCAGATTTAACGATAGTAGATGATCTACTCTTTAGACTCGACCAAATTGTAATTCCACAATGTCTTCATTCTATGATACTTGATCAGATTCATGAGGGACACCTCGGGATCGAGAAGTGTAAACGATGAGCATGACAGGCAGTCTACTGGCCGGGAATAAATAGAGACATTACTGACATAGTTATCATCTGTGAAACTTGTCAAAAACACCAACCTGCACAATGCACAGAGACTCTGCAACAACATGAATTAGTTACTTCTCCTTGGGCCAAAGTATGAATTGACCTATTTCATTCGACTGGTCATGACTATGTTTTAATTATTGATTACGACTCTAATTTCCCAGAAGTAATGAAACTTCCAGATTTGACCTCAAAATCAGTTATTAAAGCATGCAAGGAAACGTTTTCAAGGCATGGAATACCTGTCACTGTCATGATGGACAACGCTCCATGTTTTGACATTTTTGAATGGACCGAGTTCTCAAAGAAGTACAACTTCACGCATGTGACATCCAGTCCTCTCTACCCTCAGTCCAATGGCAATGTAGAGAAGGGTGTTCACATAGTCAAGCAGTTAATCAGCAAAGCTATAGATTCAGCGTTGGATGTCCATCTTGCATTGTTATCCACTATCTTCTGGACTCTCACTGGCTGAAATGTTGTTTAATCGGGATCTCAGAACTACTTTACCATCTATTCTACTGCAGAATCTAGATCACTTGCCAGTGTTAAAGAAGATAGAAAAGCAATGTTCACATCAACAGTCATATTACAACAGACATGCATCTCAACTGGAACCACTCAGCAGCACTAGATTCATGTATATAAACTGAACTCAGAGGATCTTCCCTCCTCTTTGAACCAGGAGTGACTAGACAGCAGAGTGTTAGAAAGATATGGCTTAGTTGGCAAGTGTAGTTAAACATAATTAATACTTCTTCTGATTTACTTTATCATCAGTTTTAGTTGCGGAGAGTAAACAAACTCATTTGTATTTATATTCGTTATTTATTAAATGTTATTTGCTTTAAATTGAAGACTGATAGTTTCATTGAACTACAACCATCAGACCATTCTGGGAGTAAAGCAAAGAGTAATGACGTAATACGATCACATAATATAACAGTTATGTTTTGACATATTGCAGAACCACAGTGGTTAACTGATTTGATATCTATGCAATTCTACGCTGTTGTAAATCTGAACCGTTCATGCAAGTTCGCAATGCTCCCAATATGCAATCACTATGCCAAATAACAGTGTGTAATTATGTTTATTTTCCTTTCTTTGGTATAATAGCTTCATGCCTTCCTTCATCTCAGTACACTCTTTCCAACATTTGAAGCAGTGTCGGAAATTTGAATTTGAAGAGACAAGCTATCAGGATTAAACCGTTCCACAATCCATCAGGCTTTAAATCTTACCTGTACATGGATCTGTGCAGGTTGGGACAACCAATGCCTTGAAAAACAGATTGAATGAATTATTTTATTCTTCCATATCAAAGAGACCTAACACCGAATTGAATATTCTCATACAACAGTCTATTAATTTCTGATTAGTTCAGAGCTGTGCATGTAATGAGTGCGACATTTCAAGTTTAGGCATGCACAACTCATCTCCATATCAAAAAAATGCAACCCGTCTTCTTTTAATAATTTGATAGGAAGAGCGTGATTTCACAGAGCTTTTCACATCTGAAAACAAGTGGCCTGCACTGTGAGAGATTCCCGACCTTTGCCAGAGTCCATCTCCTGGTTTGATTTATAAGAACACCGATTTAACGTAGTAAAGTGAATGGTGTTGGCTGTTCATGTTTTTGAAGATGGGCATTATCCATATCTGTGTCTGAACTGTACTCTGCATACGATGTATCAAAGAGGGATCAATTAGCATAAAGTCTTTGAAAATAAATGAGAATTTTCCAATTGTTCTTTCAAACATTCAAATGCATCATCCCAGTAAAAGGCAGAAATATTAATTTGCATGGAAGCACAACATCCTTTGAATCATGAAACTTCAAATGATCTCATTGTTTTATTAACTTAATCAGTATGAATTTCCAAATGAATTCAGTTTTCTCCTGGAATCAGGCCAACATACTCGGGAAGTTTTAGTTCTCTCACAAAAGAAGTACTTTGAAATGCTCAGAATATATTTTTAAACATCTGTTTGTCTATTTTCTCTGCTGCACACTGCAGATGTGAAGACAATGGCTGTTGTATGTAACTCTACACAAGCCAAAATGAGGTAGCTACTTTTTGTGAGCTCTGAGGAAGAAAGGCTAGTTTTATAAGTTACCGCTATTCTGACAGTGATGAGGCTGATTTTGAGTTCCGGACAGGGAGAGAGATGGGTGGCGGGGATGAGGAACAGGACACCACCCATCCCCCCACCACCCCAATCCCATTAGATTATTGGCACAACAACCAGGCAACTTCCTGGACTCCATTTCTGTTTGACTGGCTGAATGTCTGCCTAATTACATTAGGAATTTGGGATATCATCCTCCAGCCATGGGTAATTTCTAGCTTGACTAGCAAGACCTATCTCAAATCAGGAGGTACCTCTTAAAGGGAAGGTGTATCTCTTGAATATAATGTTTATTATAATGCTACTGAAAGTCTACCCCCTGTTTTTCTACTACCTCTTTGGAGGCCACAGTGCATGAAACCAGGGTAAGGAGAGAGATGCTCTTCTGCTGTAGCATCACCAAGACTATCATGAAGCAGGCCTTGATAAGAATGCCTGAAAGACTAAGGCCACCAACATCATTCCCTGGGCCTGGATTCAATGCAGAAAATGGATCAATATCTTTCCAAAAGCACAGAGGTGGGTGTGTATCGAGGGGCAGGGGGGAGGGGGGGAGTGTGTGGAGGGAGGTGTCATGATATTCAAACACACACATCATGATAGACACACCAACAGACAAATCAGAACACACAACACCACAACCAATGACAGAAAGATATAAAAGCACAGACACGACCCCCGGTGGTCAGTATTAGCTGCAGAGGAGAACCAGGACACATCTATTGCCAAACACACACAGACAACCAGCAGTGCCCAGGCATGATGTACGAGCTCCCGGTTCCGCAGGCGCTCCAGTGCCACGGCGACCTCCACGAAAACTGGCGGCGATTCCGGCAAAATTTCGAATTGTTCCTGGTGGCAGCTGAACTCAAAGACCTGGATGATAGGGAAAAAATTGAATTTCTCCTCACCGTCGCCGGTGCAAGGGCAAGAGAAATATTCAGAAGGTTCAGGTTCTTCAGGAGGCAGCAAAGGTACGATTACCAGGCAGTCCTGGGCAAATTCGCCAAGTACTGTGAAGAATACGCAATCCAAATGCACTTAAAGGTAAGAAAAGCTGCAGTACTCACCTCGTGGCTGGGATCCCGGAGCCCGAAATCCCGGGCCTGAGAGAAGGCTGGGTCGAGGTCGGTGGCCATCTTGCTAAAGGTATAACGCTAGCACAGTTGCGCGAGAAGTGCGCAGAACCGGAAGTTTCGTTTGCGCATGCGCGAGATGCTGCGCATGCGCAGTCAAGAAAACGGCCATCGGTAAAGGAACAGCGATCTGAGCATGCGCAGTCGCTTCCTACGTGCTACATACCGAGCGTCAGGATGTCAGAGGCCCCAGACTGCACCAATTTAAAAGGGAAATGTCCCAAATCCAATTTAAAAGGGAAACGTCCCAAATCAAAAAAACAAAAATCTGTTAAAGCTGTAAAACAACCTTCCCTCACCTGGAATGACAGCACAGTGCCGCAAATTGACCCAGGAGATGAATTTGACCTCCGAAGAACCCTCCGACAAGCAGTTACCTACGCACAAGCCGATGATTCCGACCTTGAATACTTCGATGACGATTTTTACAGTGTTTCCGGACCTCGCGAGCCCAATGATAGCTCCGTGGTCCTATATGACTATGACTCGGACGAACCTTTCGTGTTGCACATTGGCGGCCCCCACATTGAATCCGACGCAGATGCGGATTCATTTTTCGGATTTGAGGATCTTCAATCCAGCAGATATGACGTTCCAACTTATCAACAAAGGTTTATGCGCTGACCTTCAGGATCATTGTAGCCGAACAGAGATTAATAATGCTGCACGGCCACAGAAGGCTGCTGAGGATTTGCTAACGAAATTAATTGAATGTTTAACTTGCAAGGAGCAGACTGAGAATTGCCAGTGTTTTAGTACGGATCGAAAAAATGGACAAGACATTGATCCTCAGGTAATGGAAATAACACAACCTGAATCATATCTACAGCAGGGACAAATGTCTCCCTTCAACACAATGCCGCAAAATCCCAACTTCGGAGACCAGCAGTTAGTCAGTAATGACTCTTCAAACCTTGAGGGGAACATTAATTGTATTGAACCTATACACACTCCACTGATTATTGAGCAGAACATTGGAGCAAGAATCCTGAGGACACCGACATCGAGTAGCCTGATAACGAATTTAAAACCCACAGCAGTTTCAAGTGAACCAAGTGTGCTTTCCACTAATGGTGAAGATGCAGATAAGGTCGACCCGATTATCCATTGTACCACACTAACCCCAGTGATTAAGCAGTTATGTATGGGGAGTATAATGTGGGCAATTGAGAACAGTAAAAGAGAGACTGTGACCATGCCAGTCCCAGCAAAATCAGACCCAGAGACCATGAAGGCATGTACATTAAACAAAGTTACATATGAGGTACCTGAGAAGAAAAGTGAAACGGAATGTTCTTTGGAAAATGGTACAATGTCGATAGAAACAGTGGATCCTATATTCGAGACCATACATATGGGAGAATTTGGGGGTAATAAACAAGGTTCTGCAATGTCTGGGGGAAGATTTAAAGTTCCAAAGAAGAAAAGCCCAAATGAAGGACAATGGCAAGACAATGACAGTCCACCGACATGGTGTGCACCACCAGATGAAAACTCTGACAATTTACCCAACCCTAGTGAACAGCAAGCTGCTAATGACGATCTATCCACGGGATGTGAGACGAGTGACGACAGCATCCCACTTCCCATGCAAAAGGTGCAAGGTGACAGACCTCGCCTAGTGCGTACCGAGGCACTCGACGATCACGATGGGACCACTGACGACTGCGGTGGCGGCGCACCGCTTCCACCCTCGATGGCTCGAGCCTCTCCACTGGTTGGTGCATTCCTGCATGTTCCGACTCCAGAAGTGCAGCTTCAGGGAATCTCGGCTGCCTCCAGTGAACCTGTTGGGACTCCGGACGGGTGGCATCGACGGAAGGCAGACCGGACTCCAGATGGGGAGCAGCCAAGCGCCGACTCTGATTTGCGCACGCCAGACCTTGCTCCGGACGGGCGGTGTCGCGGCCTCGGTGATGGCACGCTCAGGGTGACGGCAGATGCCACGGCGACAGGGAATGGATCGCGTGGCAGTCCCACTGGGTCGGCAGTGGCAACCAGCACCGGCGGTCCAAGATGGACACACCAATTCGCGCCATCGCCAGACGTTGATGCGAGCAACAATTCTCTCTCCAAAGCGACATGCTTCGACGTTTCTCTGCGGAGTCGCCCTTCCGGCACAGCAGGTGGCCGGAACCAGCGTACACGGTCTCGGCCAACTTCCACATCTGGCACAGTCATCGCCTTGCATGATATTAGTGATGGTGCTACTTCGATGGCAACGACCCATCGGCTACAAGATGCCGTCCACCACAAACATAAAAAGAAAACAGACTCCACCTTGTTCCTGGCATGCAGGGCGGATGGATTGGTGCGTAGGCGCAATCAGCGGGCTTTGTGCCGCCTTCCACGCTCGCAACTGCACCGTACGCACACGCCGGATCCTCCACTGGTTCCCAAGGATGACTTCGTGGAGATGCCACGGATCATGCCCCTTCCATCGCCACCAGAACCAAACCACAGCCAGGGCACCACTAACAAAGATGTTGAATGTTATATTTGCACGAATGAAAAAACCAAGCACTGCACGAAGTACAACAAATGGTAAAGTAGAGACTTCGGCAACAGCATCACCTCCAACAGTCCAAGGTGAACCAGTGTGACCCCAAATCTCCACAGCTGAACCGGCTTGAGGACCAGCCCATTCTTGAGGCGGTCACCCATTAGACTGGACTTATAACGCTGTTCATACGTTCAAAAAGTCAAACACTTCTGTATTATAACCTGTTGTTGTTTATTGTTCCAGATATCGTCTGACCGGACCAATGTTCAAGTTTTTTTTTTCTCTCGCATCCAAGTTTTGTTATGGTACAACCTTGTTAGTGTGACGCACCCGACATCGCCCCATGTAAATAGTTACGTCATAAACACACGCTGTACACAACACACACACACACTCTTAGATGCACTCACGACACAATTATATTTATAACCACGTAGGCACTTATCTTTGTAAAAAGGGGGGATGTCATGATATTCAAACACACACATCATGATAGACACACCAACAGACAAATCAGAACACACAACACCACAACCAATGACAGAAAGATATAAAAGCACAGACACGACCCCCGGTGGTCAGTATTAGCTGCAGAGGAGAACCAGGACACATCTATTGCCAAACACACTCAGGGAGACAGCACGTGCAGAGTATCCAGAACGAACTGTATTATAAGAGTTATAATAAAATAGAGTTGTACCACATACAACTGTGTTGGCTCATCTGTGCACCAGAGCACCCAACACCACAGGAGGTACAGCTCTCCCCTCCAACAAACCTTCACTACACTATCAGCTTATTGAAAACACAAATTTCTTTCCCCTCTCTCCACCAGATCCTAGCACTATTTTCTCCTTTCTACTATTTGCACAATGACCAACTCCTCATTACACACTTTTCACACTTCCCCCTCCTCTGCTTTCCCTTCATCGCCTCACCTTGTTCCTTCCAACTTGCTTCTTCCACTATTTCTCACCACACACAAAATACCACCACATTCCCATTTAATATTTTAGCAGACATTCGCTGAATAATTGGCTGATCTCCCTTGTCTCGTACTGCAATGCCATCAGTTGGCCTTTCTTCTGCAACCTCTTCAACTTGCACTGCTGCTTTGTCTCATCCAATTGCAGGCCTCTCTTCGCATGTGGCTCTCTATTCAGTAACGGACACTCTTCATAAGAGTTCATAAGACGGGTGGCACAGTGGCCCTGTGGTTAGCACTGCTGTCCCACAGCTCCAGAGACGCACGTTCAATTCCGGCTTTGGGTAACTGTATGGAGCTTGCACGTTCTCCCCGTGTCTGCGTGGGTTTCCTCTGAGTGCTCCAGTTTCCTCCCACAGTCCAAAGATGTGCAGGTTAAGTGGACTGGTCATGTTAAGTTGCCCCTTAGTGTCCAAAGATGTGCAGGTTTGGTGGGGTTATGTAGGTGGGGTGGGTGGGGAGAGGTGAGCTTAGATAGGGTCCTCTCAAAGAGTCGGTGCAGACCTGATGGGCTGAATGACCTCCTTCTGCACTATATGAATTTTATGTTTCTATGTTACATTGGAGTGAAGCCCCACCAAGACACCAGAACCTCTATTTCGTCATCTCCTATGTGCTTAATAATGATCCCGGATCTTCAGTTATTTCTGTGTTGTTCACGCATGGTGGGATAGTATAGGGGGTGTCATGAGCCACGCCTGTATTGGCTTATGTTACCCTCTTCAACTCTACCTCACTCTGTCTACTGCAACCATATGATAGTTGGGAGGGTTGACTGTAGATTACTTCAGAATTAATGTCATAATATTTGCTTAGATATCTTGTAATTTGCATGATCCTATTTGCGCAACTTGTCACTAGTTTTACATTGATGAACAGATTGCCTTTTCTACTCATGATATTGCTGGCTCTTCTTCTGATGCCTTGATGGCAATAGGTGTGCAGTTAATGATGTCCTACAAGCAAGGATGTTAGCCAGTGCTGCAAGTCTGAGTAGACTCCTTTTGAGGTAAATTGGGAAGCTGATGGGCACGATTCTCCCGAAAGATTTCCATGTGTGGTAGCGAGCAGGAACTGTTATGAGCTTCCCGGCGCCTGCCCTGGCGAGGCCGACAACACTATTCAATGTTAATTGGTCCACTTAACAAGGCCCCATGGGCTTCACATGGCAAAGGAAGGTTCACCAGCCAATTGGTAAAGATCGCGCTCGCCAGCTCCCCCTGTTAACACGGTCGATCAGCTCTTAAACAGCACTTGCACAACCAACTGCACTCAGCTTGCAGCCATGGCGCCGCACAGAACGGCCCAAGGTTTGGAGACACAGACTTGGCGAAATTCCCAGATGCGATGGAGGCCAGAAGGGATGTCCTGTTCCTCCAAGGGTCTCAGAGGGTAAGCCACAGGACAGCCAGTGCCGACTGGGACGAAGTGGCATCAGTCATCGACTTGGGAAGCATGAAGAGGAGGACTGGCCTCCAGTGCCGCAAGAAGGTCAACGACCTACAGGGGTGAGTTGACGTCAACCACCCCCAAAATCTTCCCACCCACCGACACAACCAGTAACCCCAACCTTCCCTCTGCCCCCAACCCACCTTTCACCACCCTTCCCTTCACTCCACCCTTCCCATAACCCCAAAGTTTCCTTCATGCCCACCCCAACAATGTGAACCGCACGTGTGGCTAACGATGCACTCTCTGTGCCTCCGCAGGAGAAGTTCTCCCACAATCGCCAGGAGAGGGCCCTTACTGATGAATGGGTGCCGCACATAAGAATCCTCATGATCTTTGAGGAACGGGCCCTGGAGGTTATGGGGATGGTCAAGGACAAAGCGGTCACCAATGCGGAGGTCGACACACACCACAGAGGTGAAGATCCACCGGAATCCACCTGGATGGACTGTAACACGTGAGTTGCTATTACCATACAGATTGACCTATTCCTCTCACTGAGCATGTGTTCATTCCCCCGCAGGTCCTTCAGCTGACAGCGCTGGGACATCCAGGGTGGTCCCAGCCCACCCTGTCCCATGAGACGACCTCGGAGGAGAGCTCCGAGGATGCCACAGTCGATGCGTCACAGCTGTCACCCACCCTCCAGCAGCGCATATATGCACACACCTCGTTGGGGAACGCTAGTGGTTTGGCTTCTGGGGCACAATCTGGTGAGCACCACACAGTCGCTGATGCACATCAGATAGAGGTAGGAACACCCAAGCGAGACAGCAGTCGGAAGTATGCTGGATCCCAGATCCCAGATGGATCCCAGTCAGATACGGAGCCTCTGGAACAGGTTTACCCGGAGCTAATGGGGACATTAGGGAGCAGCCGGGACATCCAGAGGGAGATGACAGCGATACTCCAGCAGGTCCATAGCCGATTGGAGATGTCCCAGAGGCTACGGGCGCAGGAGATAGAGTCGCAATGCTTGGCACTGAGGCCAACTCTGCTAGGGTGGTGGCCGCAGTGGAGAGCCTGGTGCACGACTACAGCAGCATGAGTGAAAGTGTCCAAGGCATCATGCAGTCGGTGACAGCCGACTCATTGGGGGACGTGAAGCAGTACCAGGCTGATCTTGATGAGGTGCCGTGGGACATGTCCCGTTCTCAGATGGGCATGGTGAGGTGCTGCGGAGCTTGTCCCAGTTGCAGGTGGACATTGCTGAGTGACTGCAGAGCACGGACCAGTCACTGAGGAGCATCGCAGAGGGCATCAACACCATGGTTCAGACATTGGGGAGCTACCAGGGCTGGCAGGGCCAGATGATGTAGGGGCAACCGGGACTCGAACCAGCTGCCCCTCCATCCCAAGGTGAACCCCAGCGCCCCATGGGCTCTGACCGGGAGGAGGGGGCGCTGGGTGGCAACCGAGACCCATTCTATGGATTGGCAACGGTGGCCATCAGCTCATCCAAGTTCCACCCTCTGATGAGGCCACATCTCAGAGCCAGCACGCGGAACAGGTCATCAGCATGGCTGTGCATGTGCTACCGACATTTGCACCAGGGTCCTCTGGCCCTAAAGCCCCTAGAGGATGCCCCCCAGCGCCATTGAAGGCCACGGGATGTGGTAAGCAGCTGGCTGCCTCAACCTCTGATGTGCATCCTGGGGATACAT
The DNA here is from genome assembly GCF_047496885.1 of Scyliorhinus torazame. Classification (NCBI taxonomy): domain Eukaryota; kingdom Metazoa; phylum Chordata; class Chondrichthyes; order Carcharhiniformes; family Scyliorhinidae; genus Scyliorhinus; species Scyliorhinus torazame. Next base: position 278,062,582 of record NC_092711.1, on the reverse strand, counting down.
CTGGAAGTAGCAGTAGAGCAAGGAAGGCCAAGCACATTGAGGATCACTGAGGGCACCTGGGGAGCGAGGGTAGGTGAGAGGTAAGGAGTGAACTGCGCATTTGGGGGGAGGGGGCATTGTGGGGCTTTTGGGGGGGGGACGAGGAAGAGTGGGTGGGGATAGTGGGGCGGCACCATCGGGATAGTGGGGCAGTGGTGCACACTTGTACGAGGGACATTAAAATACCCTCACCACAACCAGTATGATGCCTCTGGATCTTTGTTCCGTGATACGGGCTGACCACCAATCTCATGCCCCATCCCGCCAGACATGTCCATCGCCTGCCTCCCCAACCGAGACATCTTGCCCACGCACACCCGGCCGCAAACATGTGCCCAGGGCTGGGGCCATCCCCTCAGTGATCGAAGGCTGGCTGTTGTGTGTGTGGTGCTGTCTCCCGCAGTGTTAAAGCACAGTGTCCATGCATCCATGTGCGATTGGGATGCTAGGCAATGAGCCCCACATGCTACATGGCCCGCCCACTCATGGGGGTCCACTTGGGATGTGTGAAATGCTCCCTTAACCATGATTGCCAATTCCCTATTAGCAACAGCCTTCAGTGCAAGGCCTCTGCGGTCAGTGGGAATTATGGGTGGTCGGTGGGACAGATAGGCAGGGGCTAGGGTTGCCCCTGGTATGAGAACACATGGTACAGGGGTTGGCATGGCGGACCTGGGCATGCCTGCCCCCCCCCCCCACTGCCTCTCAGGGCCCCACCCCAAGCCCGCTACCCCAAACCCCATGGCAGCTCACCTCCAACTGGGGTTGTACCCACAGGCTGCACCCTAACCCCCCCTCCCCCCCCCCCCCCCCCCCCCGACCACAGGGACAGCATTCCCAGTGCCCCCGGGCTCACTAACCGTGAGTGAAGATGGCTGCTCACCTCCTCGGTTCCCCACGGCAGTCCATCAGATTCTTGTTTTACAAAAGGAGTACTAATTGATGTCAGCGTGACCACTTGTTGGGGAGGCCGCTGGATCACGAGAGGCCGTTAGATGTGGGGTGACTCCCGTTAATTGTATGGATATTGGGCTCAAGTGGTGATAATTTGTTTCTCGCCACTTTATGGTGGGATCCCGATTTTGCCCACGGGAGCGGGCCGGTTGTTTTGCAAACGGTTTGGTGCCCAGCGCGGTTCTCATTTTCCGCCTCTCCTGCTATCCACCTGCCTGGATTTGCTCGAGTGAGAACACAAGGTGGGAGAATCACACCCGATGTACTATTCAGTCCTGGCAAAGAGGGCTTTCTTTCTTTGTGTTGTTGTGTGCTGCAGACATTCCAGAAAGAAGAATTAAAAAGAACCAGTGTCCAAGAGGTCCAGGCTGTGAACAGTGATCCCTCTAAAATGTGCAGCAATCATGCAAAACCCTGATGGACTGCTTATAAGCTCCCCCCTTTAAGGTATCGTGCTTATGCAAACATGCAAACACAAATTTTAATGATTCTAAATTGGCGGCTTAAACAAAGAAAATTTGTATAGATCAGTGGTGATTGATAGCCTCTGGCAAAGCATGCCTCCCTATTCCAGCAGGCAGAGGTCTGTCTGGCGAAATGCAACTTTCTGAAGTATTGTCCTTCAGCTAGGTTCAAGAAATGATTCTTGGGCTGTACACCCTGCAGACCTAGTTTAGTCTCTTACAGGAAGCCCCCCCCCCCCCCCGCACCTTCTGTTTTGTGATAGGCACAGCTGTTTCTCTTCCGACAAGCGTTTCTCCGTCTGGAAGAAGCTCGTAATAATTGCAAACAAGATAAGCACGCAAAGCTTACTGTAGGTGATGAGGCCAAAAATGTGTGAGAAATGCAATCTGCAAGCTGAAATATCTCCTTGCAAACCAGCCAGCACGTACATGCTACGGTGCACTCAGCTGCACGTCCTTCTAAACAATGCTTCAGTAGCTCTGAGAACACAAATCCTGCCAGCTTTCATTGACATGACCAACATGGGTGCAGTTTCATGATTATTAGTTAAATTGACATTGGGGTTCTACTTGCATCATAGAACCAGGTTTAAATTTAATCACAAGGCCAAATTTTACTTCTGGCAGGTGTTTCCTCTCGAATCCTAAAACAGTACTGGTAAAATGACGACGTGCAGGAATGTGTCAGGAACATGAAGTAGGGAGCACGCAACCCTCATTTTATTCATCCTCGCCCTCCTGTCCAGCCAGGGTTGAAAACTGGCCGAATATCTTTCCAAGTGAACATTGAATCCAATTGTACATGAAAACTATACCTAAAAACACTTGTTACTGCAAAGTTTTGTTGTTCAGCTCTGATATTAATTTTAAAACTTAAATTGAAATCTGGAATTTTGCAAAACGCCCAATGTATAACTTCATTCCAATTCTCTTCCCACACCTATTGTTGCACCAAGGCAGACTTTCATTCGTCCCCAGAGCTGGTAATTCCTGGAAGGTGATTGCTAGCCTGTCACATCAAGTGTGGCTGACCGGGAGTTTTACATTACCAAGGCTGATTGGACAGCACATTCAAACCCATGACTTCTGTTGTCCAAAAGGACAACAGCAGCAAGTACAAAGGAAAAACCACTATCTGTCAGTTTTCCTTAGTCACACACCATCCGGACTTGGAAATGCATCAGTATTCATTCACCATTGCAGGGTCAATATCCTGGAACTCCCTACATAACAGCACTGTGAGAGTTTCTTCACTGCATGGATTGCAGCAGTTCAAGAAGGAGGCTCATCACTCACCTTCTCAAGAGCAATTAGAAAGGGGAAATTAATGTTCACTTTTCCAGCAAAACCTACAAATGCTCGATGAATAAATAAGTAAAGCATATACATGAGAAAGCATCAGGAAACTACTGAGGAAACAACACATTCCTGCATGTTGTCATTTTACCAGTACTGTTTTAGGATTCGAGAGGAACCACCTGCCAGAAACAGAATTTCAGTTATTTCAAGGTGACAGAGGGGAAGGGAGCCATTCAGTTCCTTGTTCTGGATTGTTACACGTGTGGATTTTAGCTCAAAACATGGGTTGAATTTTATGGGCCACCCATGGGCAGGAAAGCAGGGTGCAATGCCATTGGCAGCGAGGATGCCACCGGCCCACCCCTACACAATATTCCGAATAGTGGGGGAGGGGTCGGATGTGTTGCCCACCAAAGGTCCAATTAAGGTCTTTAAATGGGTAATTAATGTCCATTTAAGGGTGTGGTGGTATGACGCCTTTAAGGAGGTGGGCTTAGTGGACCAAGTGATCGGCTCGAGGCCAATCTTGTGAGGGTACATGAACTGTGGCCATAACTGAGTTTGCGCGGTGCCCTCTGAGCAGGGGCATGGACATTGTGGACCCCGGAGCCAAGGAGACCAGACACTTCCTATTGTGTTTCATGCCTGTATTGTTATCAGCCGTTGCCTTTCATAAAATAACCGTTTTGTTACTACTGTGATGAATGTAGAAATTGTTGTGTGTTATATTTTATATTCTGTTGCAGTAACATTATTAAAAACCCTGGTATAAAATGCATAAATCAAGTGTGGCTACAAAATCTGTAATTAAAGAGTTGTAAAAGACAAGGTGATTATTAATTCCAACTTCTTACTTGGTTACAGATAAATAACTAATTGAATATTGTTTTGATTGCTGGACATTCCCTGGAGAGTAGATAATTCATGAGGAATGGTGTTTAAGCAGGTCATGGAACTTAGTGAGATACAGATGATGTAATTAATGGGAGGAGCCAGGTCCATCTTGTAGCCACCTGGGTTGGCCACTTCCCGACTTAAAATGGAGATCCGCAAAGAATGCAGGTAAATTCAGTCAAGCCAGGAAAAACAAGCAGGTGCAACGTTTCCTGTGTATCAGAACTTGCAGAAACCCAGACAGCACTGAAACTAGCAACCATCTGCATATTAATGAGCAATCCCCGGGTACAATTGGAAACATTTAAGGTAAATAAGGCCAAGCCAGACTCCTCGGCGCCAGCAGGAGCCAAGACAAAGGAAGGCCAACGGACACTTAGGAACCGCTCAGCGATCAGGGAACGGCTCCAGTATTGGAGAAATCGATCCAAGTGATCAGAACATAATCCAATCACTTGGAACCAGGTACGGGGTCCACCCCGAAATGCGCAAAGCCCCTGGGGACTATAAAATAGAGTTCCCAATTTCAATTTGTCCTTCTTGGCAGGGTCTCTCAGCAGCTCGAAACAACCTTTGAACGTGACCTGCCTAGTAGCTACATCAACCACGTAAGTCTCCAGTCAACGCACGCTACGAGATAGGCGCTCCTAGCTACCAGTCTATACCAGCTTTGAATCCTGCAGACTCAGAATTGAACGAAAGGCCATTTGTTCCCCATACCTGATGGGCCAGTTCCAAAGCTAGGTATGGGCCTTTTAGTGTTAGAGATAGTCTAGTAAGTAGAGTTAATGCTTGAGTAGTGATTGACTGTGTATAATAAACATATTTTGATTTGAAACTTACTAACTGGTGTATTGAGTTATTGATCAGCACTTGAACCTGAACCTCATGGTGGTATCATAAAGATATCTAGCGACTCTAGAGCAAAGGTTATAGAAACAGAGCAAATTAAGTAAAGACACAACGAGCAACATTTAAGAGCCAACCAAAAGTTAGCAACATTTACTGCCGACCCAGATGGGACCCGACTTAGAAGTGGCCTAACCATTCCGGGAGAACCCAAAATTTGAATTAGAATCCAATTGGGAACAGAAACATTCGCAAGTGTTCAAGCAGTTCTGATCAATCCTCATAATTCGGAAGTGTGTTAATGCATGCATAACTAACAGGGCTATAAGGTAAAACTGATAGATTTTGTTGCGAAAAACTGTCGGGAGTTTGTATTCCGGAAAGTAGCGAACGGCGTACCTGTGTTTACAGCACCGCCTTAGTACCCCTCGTTCCAAATTTTAAAAGAGCATTCAGATAGGAAAAATGGCAATGAAGGCAATGGAACGCCTCTTGAACCCTCAAGAATTTGTGGTCGCAGCGACCAGCAGCAGAGTAGGACAGTGGCCCATTTGGGAAGAAGAGATCAGAAAATATCTTAAAGGGAAAGCTTGCCCCTTTGGAGTGAATTCTGTGATAATGAGGAAACAGGACCCGGGAGTATAGGACATACTTGGTGGGAGAACCTGTCAGAGATCCACAAGAAGAGCTTGGGAAAAGCTCGCAAGCTGATGGCAATCGTGTCCTGTCTGGCACAATTGCGAGGCACAGAGTAGGTCATTCGGATGCTCCGCAAAGAGATAGAAAAGAGACATCGAATGAGCAAGGTCGATGTTAGTGAGATCGAGAGAGAGAATGTAGAATTAAGAAGGAAGTTGGCAGCAAAGGACAGAGAGGTGGATGATGCCAAGTGGGCACACCAGTCTTGTCTAGCGCATCTGAGCAGCTTCCAAACCCAATACGATAAGGCCTATCAGGACACGCAACGTGCAGTCCTGGTAAGAGAAGAGACAGAGAAACAGGTAGAGGCATTGCAAAGGCAGTGCAGCGATCTAAAAGCAACGTTAAGAGCACTCCATGCTGCCACCACGGAGCACAGACAAAGCTCAGTGAATCATGCAAAATGCCGGAAGCAGATTGGGGAACTGCAGTCTTTGCTTTCAGTGCAAAATGGGTTTCAAAGCACCTTTGTATCCCAATTAGATGAAGAAGATGGTCCTGATTGGCAAGAACTAAACAAAACCACACATAGATATGTACAGGGAACATATGCGCAAGGAAAGCCCCAAAGGAGAAAAGCACGCCAACCCCCCACAGAGCAGATAGGTCAGGCACCCATGAATCCAGTAACTACCCACTGCACAGTCACATCGGACGGAGACGCGGAATTCCTTTACACCACCCCCTTAACCATGACCCAATTACGGGACGCGTGCGAAAAGATCACACCGTTCCTCCCCATCACAGACCCCCACAACTTCTTTGCTGGAGTGAAGCAGCAGGCGACCATGTACGGCCTGGATGAGCGTGAGCAAGTGAATCTCACAGTTTTAGGCTTAGGCCCTTCTGTTGTAGCAGCCCTTCCCGACCCACAGAATGTAGGAGGAGGCACCCTTGCAGAGATGCACACGGCGATCCGAGACGCGATTGGTTATAACAGAGGTGACCCAGTAGAAGGCCTGAATAAGTGTAGGCAGAAGAAAACAGAACACCCCACAGCGTTTGCTGGATGCCTGTGGATCCATTTTACGGCTGTTTTCGGAAACTTAGACCGCGCCCATTTGTCCCCAGACAACATGGCCAAATGGACCCGCACCCTTATCTCCCATGCCACAGAGGCAGGACAAAAAGCTTGTACCAATTATGACCCCTCGGAATAAGCGCACAACAAAAAGTGGGTTTTAAAAGGTTTGTCCCGCACCTGGGAGCAATCTGTCCAAAACAAACCCGCGATTAGAAAACCGAAGAACAGCAGGCAGAGGCAGATATCCAAGCAGTTAAAATGCACCAGAACCCCACATGGTTGAACGAAGGCAGGAACAGCCCCCCACAAAAACCACAGGAGTGTTACAACTGTGGACAATTAGGTCACTTTGCACGAGAGTGCAATGCCCCACGAAAGCCACAGAACGCCCAGCAGGCAGGCCCTCTGAATGGAAACAGGACGAAGCATAGTGTAAGCACCCGTTCAGACCAGACAGACATGAACGGAACTGACTGACGGTGTTTGGGCTCCACCAGCTGGGTCTGCGACACCCTTTGGGATAGGGCCGGCTGACCAGTCGTTGCAGCGAAAATATGAGGACAGCCCATCAAATTTCTCAGGGACACAGGAGGGTCCCGCATCACAATTAATTCCTCCACCATGTTCTAAAAAGACACGTGGCCCACTACAGCCACAATCACCCTCAGCGGCTTCACAGGCCACTCACAACAGTGACACATCACAGCCCCTGTACCCATTCAATTTGGCAACATTACAACAAAACACCCCATAGTTTTGGTCGATCTGGACCACACAGCAGAACACATTTTGGGCATCGATTTCATGAACTCCCACAACCTATCATTTGACCCAGTAAATTAATGTGTCTGGAAAATGACAAAGTCAGCAAGGGTCCCCGCAACGCTCACAGTAGGTGAGTATGCTAATAAGATTAGCGCAGTCGGCGATTTTTGGTTAGACCCGACCACGATTAGCGCAGACAAACAGGTTAGGGAAGTTCTTCAGAAAAACAGGACCGCATTTGCGAGTCATAAACATGACTACGGCAGGATGGCTGGTTCGGTTCAAATAACAGGACCTGACCCTAGATCCCAGAAGCAATATGGATTTCCCCAAGAGGCAGAGGGAGAAATCTCAAAAGTCATTGATAGTTTGTTAGAACAAGGCGTACTTAGATCAGTAGCCTCTACTAATAATGCCCCGATTTGGCCAGTGAGAAAGCCCGATGGATCATGGCGACTGACCATCGATTACCGGGAACTCAACAAAGTCACCCCCGCAGCAGCCCCCACGGTAGCCACAAGTCCCGAGACCATGCTCAAACAGGGACTCAACTCACGATATTTTACGGTTTTGGACATCAGTAACGGATTCTGGTCCATTAAATTGGCAAAAGCGTGCCAGTACAAATTTGCCTTCACTTTTAAAGGTCAGCAGTACACGTGGACATGCCTTCCACAAGGATTCCACAACTCCCCCTCTATTCTCCACTGACAGCTGGCCAATGGTTTATCAAAATGTTCTCGCCCCGAATGTCTGGTCCAGTATGTAGATGACCTATTACTGCAAACACCAAGGCAGAGCACATCATGCTTCTGGCCAAACTCCTGGAACTCCTGCAGCAAATTGGATGTAAAGTGAACCCCAAGAAGGCCCAAATTTTGGAAAACAAAGTGGTATATTTGGGAACGATTATCATGCATGGTAAACGCGATATCGAGCATAAACGAATTGACTCGATTGTCAAATTGCCCCTTCCCCAGAATGTTTCAGCCCTCCGGTTGTTTTTAGGACTGGCTGGCTACTGCCGAAACCATATGGACGGATTCGCCACCAAAGCAGCACCCCTCTCGGAACTCCTAAATAAAGGAGCCCCTTGGGAATGGTTTCTGCAGCACACGGATGCTGTAGATGCTTGAAAGCGCGCACTCATTGCAGCCCCCGCACAACAGGTTCCACACCTGCTTTCCCGCTATGCGATAGAGATAGCTCGCACAGATCGCACCATTTCGACCGTGCTCCTCCAGGAACGGCACAAACAGTTAAGACCCGTGGCTTACGCAACCAGAGTTTTAGATCCCGCGAAGCAGGGATTTTCGGCCTGCGAAAGGCACCTGCTTGCAGTTTTCTGGACAGTTCAATACTTTTCATACATCACCGGACTAAACCCCATCACAATCCTCACGGAACACACCCCCACCCATCTTTTACTAGACGGACGACTTAAGGACAGTACAGTAAGCCAGATCAGAGCAGCCAGATGGACCCTTCTTTTGCAGGGTGGGACATCACTGTTAAAAGGACCAAGACCCACACTTTCCTTGCTGACAACCTTCAGTACCCAGGCACCCCCCACGAAAGTGAAATAATCTCACCGTACCACAACACAGGCCCCTTTATCGTGAAAACACCTCCCAAAAAGATAGGTAGTTCACCCCCAAGACCCCAGCACACAGACACGTGCGCACCCTTGAGAATATATGTGGATGGTTCTTCCACTATATTAAACGGGAAGCGCATTACAGGATGCGGCATCTATGTTGAGGACGCGCAGGGACGCGCCCTAGAAGAAATCTCGTTAAAACTGCCAGGACACTTAGGCGCGCAGTCGGCAGAACTAGCAGCCATTGCATACGTTATAGATCACGTAGATTCCTTCCCCAGCCCAGCAGACATATACTCGGACGGCCTCTATGTCTGTAACAGCCTCACAGAATTCCTACCCCTGTGGAAAGCAAGAGGATTTGTTTCCGCGGACGGAAAACCCCTCCCTTCAGCCCCATTGCTCCGGCACATTTAGGACAAAGCACAGGACAGGACATTTGGTATCATTAAAGTTCAAAGCCACCACCATTCCTCCCCACCTGGAAATGTAAAAGCCGACGCACTGGCTAAAGCAGGTTCCAGACATGGACATTTTTGGAACCCTCCCGAAAGCGCCCCTGTGAATGCAGTTCAGGTCTCACAGACAAATATCGAAGATTTAGTGCAGGCCCAGAAGCAAGATAGTAATCTCAGGGAGATTTTAAAAGGAAAATTTCCAGCCCCATACGATAGGTTTAAAAATACACTGACCACACATGACGGTATAGTCTTAAAAGACACCCTTTATGTGGTTCCTGAACAGGACAGGAATCAGCCTCTTTGTTTGTTCCATGATAGTCATGGGCATCAGGGAATTGATCCCACTATAGCCCACCTCAGGCAGCTCTGTTGGTGGCCGAATTTAAAGGACGACGTCACGCACTATGTTGAAAATTGCCTTATCTGTGCCCAAAAAAATCTGGACAGATATGCGAAGAAAGTGCAGCTTGCCCCCCCCCCCCTGTTAATGGCCCCAGGACTAACCTCCAGATTGATTTTATAGGACCATTGCCCCCTAGCAGGAATGGTCACAAGTATGTGTTAGTCGTGATAGACACGTTTACGAAATGGGTAGAAGCATTCCCATCTAGAACAAACACAGCAAAGACTACAGCCAAGATTTTAACCCAACACATCTTTACGAGATGGGGACTCCCCCGCAGCATTGAATCCAACCAAGGTTCGCATTTTACAGGACGTGTCATGAAGAACGACCTCACGATATTTGGCGTTACCCAAAAATTCCACATCGCATACCACCCCCAGTCAAGGGGTATCGTGGAGCGAATGAATCGGACCCTAAAAGCAACCCTCAGTAAAATGGTCCAACAAAACAGCACCACTTGGGATTCAGTCCTCCCTTTTGCACTAATGTTTTTGCATAACAATGTTTCGAAATCCACAGGATAAACCCCACACACTCTCATGACCGGACGCCCCATGAAAGGCACAGAATTTTTATTAGGACTTGACTTGACCAGCCCCGAAGTAACGGCCCTCACACACGAGGACGCAGTCAAACAATTAGTAGAGAATGTAAAAACGGCTCAGCTAGCAGCCGCAGTAAAATTAGGCACCAGGAAGAAACAGAGCAAGGCCTGTTTCGACAAGACAGTGAGTTTGAAGTAGGACAGCAGGTCATGCACTCCATTTACAACCCCAGCACGTTCCTGTCACCTAAGTATTCGGGTCCGTCCTCCTTTGCGGACAAAGTAAGTCCCTCCGTTTATAAGATTAAGTACCCCAACGGGAAGACCGCGTGGTTTCATATTAACCAGCTCAAGGCATATGGCTCGCAGTCTAACCACGCACACCACGTCATGCTCGACGCAGCAGACCACGCCCCGCCCACAGCCAACGTATCCCCACCCTCCCCCAACACGTCCACCCCATCCATGGACTCGACCTCGACTCCACCCCCGAACTCTAGACTCCGCCCCGGAACGCCCACAGACAGCAGCAGCAGCGACAGCGACTGTGACACAGGCGACAGCCACAGCACGCCTCCCTACTATCCCCATGCAACAGGAACCACACCCAGCGAATCTGAACACGATTCGAGTGATGCCTTCCTGATCACATTCCTTGACAAATCTCACCAAGGACCACCGCCCTACGATGACGACCCCGACTCCATCTCCACAGAAGCAGATACAACTATTTGGCACCGTAACAATTCGTACAGGCTCGTCCGAAACAACGAGATGGACCCTAAGTCACACCATGCAGCTTTCGCAACCCTCATCCATTCCAGAGTATGGCATCCGGGAGAAGATGATGACATTGAGTCTGACTCCCAAAACGAGAACCCCTTTGCGACCCTTTTTGCAACTGATAACCGAGGTGTCCAGATGATGTTTTAAAGGAACTGCTTGGGAGAAACGGTGTCCTTTCTGATGTAACCTGCGCCATTTTCATTTAATGTTTGTTCGTTAGTGTTAACGTTACATGTTGTTTGAATGGAACAAGTTTGTCCCAGACAATAGTTCAGAGCTACTAGTCTGTCAACAGAAAATGGTTAAAGGTACAAGTTTGTCTCTGACAATAGTTCAGAGGAACTAGTCTGTTGACAGAAAATTGTTAGAGGATCTAGTTTGTCCCCAGACAACAGTTCAGAGGAACTAGTCTGTCGGCAGACAACAATCATAACTACTCTCCTGATTCGAAGGTAATCACAAGAGGCAGCCCCCACGATGACCACATTCTTACCCGTCTTGCCGGTTGCTCAGGCAGTGGAGAAACGGCATTGGTCTCCGCCCTGCCTGAGGACCCCTCTCTGGTCAGCTACGCTCGGGTAGAGCACATACGGCATTGATCACCGTCCTACCTGGGGATTCCATCCAAATATTACCTGCCGCAGCCCATATGCACCCTATTTTTGGCTCGTTATGTTCAAAATTCTTTTGTTTGGTTTTGGCAACCTATGGTTGCTGCCCTATGCTGTTTACATCCTCAAACACTAGGATGGTAAATCACACAGGCTGCGAGACGGCTCGCAGTACGGCAGTATTCTCTTAGATGTCTAGTCCAAATGTTTGGTTTAAAACAAAAATGAGGGAGTCACACATGGTGATAAATTATAAAGGAAAATTGGCACTAAAAGACAGACATGCTAACGTACAAGATATTAAACAAGATAGTAACAGAAACTATGCTTGATCCACAGAATTCCAGAAGCTCCAGGAGGAGGGAACTGACGAAAAGGAAGAGAAGAGAACAATGAAGACATACGTGTTTTTCGTTACCATTGGAATTTATATTCGGTTACGCGTGAAGGCGAACCCCCTGACCCCAAACCCCCCGGCCGTCAATGATTCACTTCCCCATAGCACCCAGAGCCCAGTCACAAGTAACAACATGCCATCATGGTGTGATAGGTTTATAACGTGGTACTCCCTTTCATACGTAATTGAATCCCTTCTAGCATTGGCGATATTCTGCAGCATCGTGCAGACTATCCGCATGAGGAAATGGCGAAGGAGAGCCTACCGCTCGCGCATCCCGGTATACAGGATGAGATCCCCTATTTTCAGTTTTCACCAGGCCCCCGAACCCCTTGATCTAAATAAATGACATTTGTTTTGCGTCATTTGTAAATAAAGAAAGATGTCTCATTTGCAAATGAAAGATTGTACAACTCTGTGCTTGACCGCCAAGCCAGAGGAAAATGTGAATGCTGCTATTATTTTTGTATTGTTAGGAAGTTAGTATGATTGGATGTTTAAGTGAGTGTAGTTTATGGAAGATGGTTAGAGGTTCCGTTTTTTTATGTTGTACTGCATGTCCCTGTTGTAACATAGCGCCACTTAGAATTGTCAGTTAAAAATGTTCTTGCATCGTTATGGTCAGTGTAGAGGCCATGGAAGAGTGCTCACTGGGTCAGGGAGTGAAGACGACGCAGTTACGTGATCCTTCACGCTTCGCGTTAGGGATCACAAGGAGGGAGTGTAGCCACCTGGGTTGGCCACTTCCTGACTTAAAATGGAGATCCGCAAAGAATGCAGGTAAATTCAGTCAAGCCAGGAAAAACAAGCAGGTGCAAAGTTTCCTGTGTATTAGAACTTGCAGAAACCCGGACAGCACTGAAACTAGCAACGATCTGCATATTAATGAGCGATCCCCCAGTACAATTGGAAACATTTAAGGTAAATAAGGCCAAGCCAGACTCCTCGCTGCCAGCAGGAGCCAAGACAAAGGCAGGCTAACAGACACTAAAGAACCGCCCAGCGATCAGGGAACGGCTCCAGTTTGGAGAAATCGATCCAAGTGATCAGAACGTAGTCCAATCACTTGGAACCAGGTACGGGGTCTGCCCCAAATGGCGCGAAGCCCCTGGGGACTGTAAAATAGAGTCCCCAAGTTCAATTCGTCCTTCTTGGCAGGGTCTCTCAGCAGCTCAAAGCAAACCTTGACAGTGACCTGCCTAGTAGCTACATCAACAAAGTAAGTCTCCAGTCAACGCACGCTACGAGATAGGCGCTCCTAGCTACCAGTCTATGCCAGCTTTGAATCCTGCAGACTCAGAATCGAACGAAAGGCCATTTGTTCCCCTCACCTGGTGGGCCAGTTCCAAAGCTAAATATAGGCCTTTTAGTGTTCGAGATAGTCTAGTAAGTAGAGTTTATGCATGAGTAGTGATTGACTGTGTATAATAAACGTGTTTTGATTTTAAACTTACTAACTGGTATATTGAGTTATTGATCAGCACTTGAACTTGAACCTCGTGGTGGTATCATAAAGAAACCTGGCGACTCTAGAGCAAAAGTTATAGAAACAGAGCAAATTAAGTAAAGACACAATGAGCAACATTTAAGAGCCAACCAAAGGTTAGCAACAATCTGCAGTTTTGTAGACTGTTATAGGATTTTAAGTTGAATTACAGTGTTGCCAAATGCTGTCAAGTTGAGCAGAAATATACAGAATCTGCTCTTGAAAGGAAATCTGTCCAAAGCTCTGTACTGTTAAGCAAATTACCTGTTTGTTAACTTTATTTGTAAGTGGCATTTGAACTGTATTGCATTACTTAATTGTAATTAGTGGCAGGTGTAGATAATATATACAGGCTTTTTCATTTTACTTAACTGTTTAACTGATAATTGTAAAACTATTTCTTTGATGTTAATGTGGTTAATTCTGTTTCAATTAAAGTTTGTTTTCACATACAAATTAGGGTGGCACGGTAGCACAGTGGTTAGCACTGCTGCCTCACAGCGCCAGGGATCTGGGTTCAATTCAAACCTTGGACGACTGTCTGTGTTGAAAGTTTGAGTGGGTTTCCTCTGTGTGCTCTGCTTTCCTCACACAGTCCAAAAATGTGTAGGTGAGGTGGATTAGTAATTCTAGCTTGTGCCTTAGTATCTAAAAGGTTAGACATGGTGGAATTGTGGGGTTGCGGATATGGGGCAGGGGAATGGGTCTAAGTGGGGTGCTCTTTCAGTGGGCCGGTGTAGACTGAATGAGCCAAGTGGGCTCCTTCTGCACTGTAGGGATTCTATGATGAAGCTATCTATTGGTCAGAGTCATCACTCTTGGGGTGAAACATCTTTCATCACAGTTTTACAGATTGAAAAATTGTTTGGGGCTCTCGTTAAGTATTCTAACAAAGGTTAGAGTCTGGTTCGGTATACTAACACTCCACAGTGTTTCTAGAACCACTATAAAGGGCCTCATCTCACCACTACCCTCATGTAATGGATAGCAGGACAGGCTGGAGCTCAATGCGCAGCCTTATAGATTTAACCTTACAGGCTGCTGGTCTGTTAAGGGTATGGGTGCCACTTTCCAGGCTCTTGGTGCCAATCGGAGGCCCCTCCCCACAGTTTGCCTCCCCACATACACCCTTCCCCCTGGCAAATCTAACTTGCCCACATCCTCCCTCGCTTGGGCCTCCAGCCTATATGGTCCTGAATGTCCATTGCTGAACGTCACATCCTTGGTCTACCTACAGGACCGGCTGTGCTCACTTCTCTTGTTGGCATTACTAGTGTGCAGAGGTACTTGCCTCCAATTAGTTGGCAGCCCTCTAAGACAGGACTTCCCCCTGGAGCGAGATGGAAGAGCCGCCTCATTTTAATTAAAGGGCTGAAAAATTAAAGCTGGACGAGTCGGCTAAGCAAAGGTGGGCTCGGCACCACCAGACATTTACACTGTGGGGAGCCTGGTCACAGCATATAATCCGGCCCTATGATTGGGATTAATGGTAATCCTTACCATAAACTTGTAAATTTCTGCTCGAAGAATAACCACTTAGAATATATAACTGCATCAGTGGAACTCGAGTCAGTTCCTTCAGGAAGAAAATAATAAAAGTGTAGGCATGTATTTAATAGTTTCTGTTAAATGCTATTTTCTACATTTTCCCAATAATGATTGGAGAACATTTTCATATGTAAGTGCCATTTTTGATTAATGAAAATCTTATCCCGATATATATTTTTGCCAAAATACAAGAGCTCAATATTTGTTCAGCAGTCCTACTCCCTTTTAGACAACACCCCTCTCGCTCTGACACAATTTTAATTAAAAAATATTCTCGAAAGCAATCTTACCAGGTTCATTGCACATCTTACTTTATATTAATGTGAAAGCTCCAAATATTTCTGTGTGTACATAGATTTCTGTTCCCTGAATGATCACTCTGTTGGCTTGAATATCTGTCGCACTGTGCAGAACCACAAAATTGTGAAACTGTTCACCTCCCTCCATCTTCCATTTGGACAACCAACTTCAAAATAACCAAACTATTGCCACTTGATTTTCTCTTTTTTTTGACTTTTTTCAAATTTGTTGAAATAACATAGATAAATAACTCAGCGTGAAAATAATGAAATGATATGCCAAAGCTGCAAAATGAGTTAAGAAGAAAAAAGCTCTTTTGGAGCAAAACCAATGGTGTAAGCCAGTTGAGCAAATAGCCTTCTTTTTGTATTGTTAATTGTATGTGTTGGTACTCAGCACCAGTGGCACATTCTCTTTACTAATAAACCAAAAATAATGTGTCAATTAGATGAACGGGCAGCATGGTAGCACAGTTGCTTCACAGCTCCAGGGTCCCAGGTATCGATTCCCGGCTTGGGTCACTGTCTGTGCGGAGTCTGCACGTTCTCCCGGTGACTGCGTGGGTTTCCTCCGGGTCCTCCCACAGTCCAAAGATGTGCAAGTTCGGTGGATTGGCCATGCTAAATTGCCCTTAATGTCCAAAAAGGTTAGGTGTTGTTACGGGGATAAGTTGGAAGTGTGGGCTTAAGTGGGATGCTCTTTCCAAGGGCCGGTGCAGACTCGATCGGCCGAATGGCCTCCTTCTGCACCATATATTCTATGATTCTATGATGAATCTTCTTCTCTGTACTTGGTTTGGGTCTTCATTTAAGTATTTCAATTGGAAAAATGTTATTAATCTGCAAATCTGGCAAAGGGTTTATTAATAACATCACAAATATACTTCAGTCCCAAATTTTGGATCAACACCGAATTATTCATGTGTGTGGGCACCAGCTCTTTGTCCTTGCTATCATACTTAGTTGCAACAGCTAGCGCTGTGACTGTGTTATGGTACCAGCCTTGACTGATTGATGGCATTCTCACATCAAAATCAGAATATCAATGGTTCAACCCCTGCTATGGGCTTCAATCCCATACCCCACTGAAGAAAATTATCTAGTCATTTATCTCAATGTTATTGGGCAGTGTGTTCAAATTTATTGAGACGTTTGCCTAAATTACATTTGAACAATATCTCAAATACTGTGCAGCACATTGGGATGTCCTGAGGATGTGAAAGGTGCAATATAAATGCACATTCATTGCTGATAATCAGCTGACAATAATATTTGTGCTGGTGCGTTGGTACGGAGTTAGTTCCATTACTTGCAAATTAGGAACTTGGATTTTAAAAACAGAATTTGCTGACATTATTTTCAAACAGATTTTTTGATCAGATTAGGAGAGTAGTAAAACAAAAGTTAGGAAGAAAAGAGAAACAATGGTGTTAAATTATCAAGAAACATAAACTAAAGTAGCAAATTATTACAGGCTTAACATTTTATAAAAGGAAAGTCAGGAGGCCAATAGGGTTATTAAGGGGCAGTCAGAATAAAGCCAGAAGCTGTGAAAGTGAAATGGCAGGAATATTAAGAAATTGCATTTCTTAAGCATTTACCAGAGAGGCCAGGGGAATATGACAGCATGGCATATTAGAGTAGACTAGGTATAATGTAATTACATTTTAAATAAATAGAATATTAAACAGAATTTAGGAAAGAGGTAGCAGAGGCAGTATAATGCATATTTAATAAATTATTAGAAAAGGGTGTATAGCCCAGAAGACTGTTGGATAGTTAATATTGTATCAGTATTTAAGAAGTTAGCAGCTAAACATCAGGATTATTTATATAATTTCTATTAAAAAATCTAGAAACCAAAATCATAATAATGAATAGATGATGTTGGACACTTTCCGTACACCCTCTCTCTCACTCAGCAGCCACGGCGCCTGGTTCATGATTTTTAAGTGAACCTCGCCATCAGGAATTCGCCCCGGTGCAGGTGGAGAATTGCGGAGGCCCTGCGGAATACCAGGTCAGGCACACTGATGATATACCAAGGGTATTTACTGTACTTGTGGAGTGGACTACATTGACGCCGCTGTCGAGGCACCGGAGAATTGCGATTTGGTGTGAAACTGGCGCCCGCCGCAACTTCAATGTCAAAACCAATTCTCCACCTATTGCCTTTCGATTCCGGCATCAGCTGACAGAGAATCTCGCCCAGTTCATTTTTGGCGGGGAGAGGGATGGAGGCGAGTTAATACTGAAGAAGGACTGCAAAACACATGAATAAACCTGTCGAATGGACATATAGTTGACAAGGGATTAGTACAAATATAAAGTAATTCAACTTGCTAAGGATAAAGTAAAGGTCACTTATTACTTGGTAAATAGAAATCTAAACAGGATGGAGAAGCAAAGGGACAAAGGGCTATAGGAATGTAAATACACAAATCCTGACGCAGGTCAATAACGTCGAACAAAAGCAAGCCAAGCACAAGTGTTCAGTTCGAGTGGTCAGATTGAAAAGTAGAGAATTTATGCTCCATATTTGAACCTTTAGATCATAGCTGAGGGAGTGCACACATCTTTGATCGTCATTTTATAAAAATGACATGAAGGCACTGAAGAGGGAGCAAAAACAAATTTATGAGCATGAAACCAGAAAAGCATGGTTATAGGTGAATCAGAAAAAGATGAAAAGGTTTTTCGTAATTTCATGGGATGTGGGCATCGCAGGTTAGGTCAGCATTTGTTGCCCATTCATAATCCCTTGAGATGTGATGATGAGCCACCATTTTGAACACCTGCACTCTGTAATATCCCACACGGAACAAACCGGGTGGGAATGCTTGTCTTCCCCATGTTCCATGCGGAGTATGAGCTCCACCTCTAGGGCAGGGTATCTCAATTAACCAATGTATAAAACGTTGGGCAGTAAGGCACCAAACAGATTAGGAACCAGGTAGGGATATACCAGGTAGTGTAGATATTGTTTGTGTAAATAAAACGTTGTTTCTTATTTTACTCGGTATGAACGCCCCATGTTCTTCTTAAACACTCCATGTGGAGTAGGTTTACCCACAGTGCTATCTGGAAGGGAGTTCTGGGACTTTGACCCAGCAACAATGAAGGAACGGAGATATAGTTCCAAGTCAGCTTGACTTGGAGGGGAACTTGCATGTGGTGTTTTTCCCATGTATCTGTGGCATTGTGCTTCTAGGTGGTAGAGGTAATGGATTTGGAAAGTGCTGTCAAAGGAGCC
The DNA here is from genome assembly GCF_047496885.1 of Scyliorhinus torazame. Taxonomy (NCBI): domain Eukaryota; kingdom Metazoa; phylum Chordata; class Chondrichthyes; order Carcharhiniformes; family Scyliorhinidae; genus Scyliorhinus; species Scyliorhinus torazame. Next base: position 278,044,204 of record NC_092711.1, on the reverse strand, counting down.
TTAGTGAGTTGCTGCAGAGCATTTCTTCCATGGTACACACTGCTGCCACTGTGTGTCGAGAGTGGAGGGAATGGGTGTTTAAGTTGGTGGATGAGGTGCAAATCAACAGAGTGGCTTTTCCTGGGTTTTGTTGAGCTTCTTGAGTGTTGTTGGAGCTGCACTTATCCAGGCAAGAGGAGAGTATTCCATCACACTCCTGACAGAAAGGCTTTGGAAAGTCAGGAGCTGAGTTACCAAGATGAGATTCCCATCCTCTGACCTGTTCTTGTAGCCACACTATTTAGATGGCTGGTCCAGTTTAGTTTCTGGTCAATGCTAACCTCAGGTAGTTGATCTTGGGGGATTCAATGATGGTAATGGCATTGAATGCCAAGAGGGAATAGTTGGATTATTTCTTGTTGGAGATGATCATTGCTCGGTACTTGTTTGGTGCAAATGTTACTTGCAAATTATAAGCACAAGCCTAGAAATTGTCCGGGTCCTCCTGCATTTGGACATGGATTGATTCAGCATCTGGGAAGCAGGGAATTATATTGAACATCAAAATGGCGGCTCACCATCACATCTCTATTGAACATTGCACACTTATTCAGCAAATTCCCTACTTCAGACTCTAGATGGAGGGCAGGTCATTGACTAAGCAGCTGAAGATGGTAGAGCCTCGGACATCTCCCTGACAAACTGCTGCATTGATTTCCTGGGATTAAGATAACTGACTTCGATCAACCACAATCATCTCGCTTTCTGCTAAATATGACTCCAACCAGTGGAGTGTTTCCTCCGATTCCAATTATTTAGGTTTACTTTGGCTCCTTGATACCATACTTGATCAAATGCTCCCATAGTACCGAGTTTCCTGAGTACCGAGGGCCTTCAGGCATTTCTTGGTATCAGATGCAGTGAATTGAATTGACTGAAGACTGGCATCTGTGATGCTGAGGACCTCAGGAGGAGATCGAGATAGATCATCCACTCAGTATTTTTGGCCAAACATGGTTGCAAATGAATCAGCTTGTCTTTTGCACTGGTGTGCTGGCCTCTCCCGTTAATGAAGATGGGGATATATGTTGACACTCCTCCTCCAGTAAGTTGTTTAATTGCCCACCACCATTCACAGTTGGAGAGTTTGGATCAAAACCATTGGGTTAGGATTGCTTAGTTCTGCCTATTGCATACAGCTTCTGTTGTTTAGCATGAAAGTAGTTCCAATATTGCAGCTTGACCAGGTTAGCATCTCATTTTTAGGTATGCCTGGTGCTTGTCCTGACATGCCTGCCTGCACACTTCATTGAACCAAGGATAATTCCCCAAATGAAAACAGTGTTCTTCTCCACAAGGTCAGTCATGGACAGATGCATCTGTCAAACTCGGAGGTCAAGTAGGTTTTTTCCTCTTGTTGGTTCCCTCATCACCTGCTGCAGACCCAATCTAGCAGCTATGTCCTTTAGTGCTCAGCCAACCTGGTCTGCGTTGTCATAACCGAGCCACTCTTGGTGATGGACATTGAAGTTTTCCACTCAGAATATTTTCTGTGCCCTTGCCACCCTGAAGGCCTCTTCCAATTGCCGTTCAATATGGAGGAGCACAGATTAAGCAGCTGTGGTGGAGGTTGGGGCAGGGGGCTATTCAGCTGAATAGTTCTTTGTTTATGTTTCACCTGATTCCATGAGATGCCATGGAGTCTAGAGTCAATGTTGAGGACTCCCAGCACAATGTCCCCCTGACTGTATATCATTGTGGCTCCACCACTGTTGAGTCTATCCTGCCAGTGGGGCAGGACATTATCAGGGATGGCAATGGTGGTGCCTGGGATATAGTCTGTAACATTTAGTATGACTACGTCGCACTGTTGATTGACTAGACTGCAGGACAACTCCCCAAATTCTGGTCAAATGCCCCAGATGTTTGTAGGGAGGACTTTGCAGGGTTAATTGGGTGTACCATCACAGCTTCCGATGGTGAGGTCGATAGCATGTGTTTCATTTCTTTTAACTTTATAGCAGTTTGATACAACTGAGTGGCTTGCTAAGCCATTTTATTATTACTGAGATGAGCTTTTAGTTGCAGATTTATTAATTGAATTTAAATTACATTAGCTTCCATGGTGGGATTTGATCCCATGTCCCCAGAACATTAACCTGGGACTCTGGCCTGCTAGCCCAATGACATTATCGCTACACCAGCGCCTCTCTCTAAAGAAGTTGGTTTTCTTTTTTCTTGAGAAGAAGAGGCTGAGGGAGTGGCTAATAAAGATCTTTAAAACTTTGATTTCGATAAAGTTTAGACATAGAGACTCATACTTTTGTCAAATTGGAACTAATTGGTGGATCTTTAAAAATGACAGGCCAGGTGTGGATGTCTGGCCCTCATTCCTGACAGATCCAACTTTTGCTAGCAGTTGGAGGGGCAGGATGTAATTCACAAAGGCGGGAAAACCAAACTCAACAGGGCCATTTGAACTTTGTGGTGAGTTCAAACGGACACCATTTAGGGTTTCCAAGGGACAGCTTAATATTTCAGGCATCTGACACATTAGCCTGAAGCTTCATTATGACGAAAAATGGTTGCTTTTGTGTGTTTGGCTATAAAAACAATTATGGCCATAATTTCCCACGAGTGACGGAAACTCATTGCCCACCGGAATTACAAGAGTTTAAAGTGCACTTAACTGCTTTGGAAAACTCCATTCAAACCTCAGTGGCTGGAGCAGCTCAGGATCTGCAGAAAAAGAGACCCCGTCGGCCAATGCAACTCCAGCAAACTCAGGGAGGCCATGTCCCCTTTTATACTACACTGATTGCTGGGAAGCAGATAGCTTTAAAGGCTCCAGTGAAATTGACAGGCCAGGGAGAAGGTAAGTGAATGGGAGTTGGCTGGTCAGGATGATTGTGTCAGTAGGGTGAGAGGTGAAGGGCTTAGGTGGGGAGGGAGTGGGACATCAGGGGTCAGGGAATTGGACATTCAGTGGGAGAGGATTCAAACATCAGGGGGTGGGTGCTGCGCGGGTTGTGGTTTTGAGTCAAAGGGGGAGTTCGAGAATACTGTGTGGGTGGATAATACTGTGGTGGGGTGGGCTGTCTAGTTGGTGGAGGGGTCCCTTGTGAGGTCAGGGGTGCGGGTGATGTCCTGTGCGGAGCTCGGTCTGTGTGTTTAATATAGTTACGCTGAAGTTAGAAGTCCTTTTATTTCTCCATTGCAGAGTAACAATGAGTGTAAAACTGGCAGAATCATCCAAAGTCAGTGATTTAAATCATTTTGTCGGTTGGTTTCTGGCCCAGAGCAATTGATCAGGGTTAGTCAGCCCTTCGGGACAATCGTGGGGTAAACCCTCACCTGTGAAGTTCCGAGAGAGATTCCCCAGCGCATCTTCGGTCTACCTGCTAAATCTGACACTGGGAGCCAGGAAGTTACGGACCAATGAAAGTAATGCTAGAGAATGCTAGCTTTCATTTCATCAGTGTCAGCATTAAGCTCCCTCTACTGCAAAGCTAACAATTTACTTCAGTCTCAAATGTCGAAACACTACACTCTATTGCCCCAGAATGACATCCCATTTCTCAAATCAATCGTTCTGCAATCTATCTGAGCGCAGTCACCCATTTACCAATTTTCTTATACAACATTTCAGATGTTAGGCATGACAAGGAGCTGTGTGAATGCAATTTTACTTTCCCTTCCTTTTCTTGGTGCTGAATTTAGGGCATTCAGACCCAAGTGAAACAAAGTTGAGATTGCCTACATTCTTGGGCTGGATTCTCCGTTTCTGCGACTAAGTGTTGATGCCAACGGAGAATCCGTGGACTTTTATGACCGGAAAATCACGCCACAGCTGCACCGATTCCACTACCAGTGGGGAGCTAGTACCAGTGCCGTGTGGAACACCATCGATTCCCATGAAAAACGGTACACGATTCGTCGGTCCATGATCGACACTCGCAGGCTGACAAGCTGCAGCTGCACATGCACATTACACGCCCCACACACACATTTATCAAAGCCAAGAAGATAGGAAAGGTCATGCTGGAGTGCCCATGTAGCTAATGGGTCGGGGGGGGGGGGTGGGGGGGGGGGGGGGTGATGCCACCCATACAACCCATGCCACCAGTTTTAAAGCGGTTGTCAGCAGCATGCGCAACCGCATGGCTGCCTTGCCTGCTGCGGTAATGGTGTTGTGTACCCATCCACCGTGACCCCAGAGCCCACCTCCTGGCCACCCCCCTGTACTCCCCCGGCCCTGGCAGAAGCCCCTCCGACCAGCGGCATGACTGTCGGCGAAGTATGGCAATGTTGGACACTGTTCATACACCCTCTCTCTCTCTCAGTAGCTACCATGCCAGGTTCACGATTTTTGAGGGCACACGTGGACCGCGCCGTCGGGAACTTGGCCCATCAGAGGCGGAGAATCGCGGGTGTGCCCATTAATGATATGCAAACTGTGTTTAAAGTATGAGCGCTGTGAATCACATTGACGGAGTTTTGGAGGTGACAGAGCATTCACGATTTGGTGACAAACCAGTGCCTGCTGCGATTTTGCCGTTGGAATCTATTCTCCGCCCGATCGCACGCTCCGATTTTGCCGTCGGCTAATGGAGAAATGGTACCATTAGAGCCAGCAAAGTTAACTTTCTTCTCACCAGTCAATTTGAACCCAACTCACAAAGGTGACAAGCAGGAGTCTCACTCAGTGGTATATATTGCATTATTTTTACCCATATTTCACAAAAGATTTCCCTTTCAAATGAATGCAAACGTAAAGGTTTGTTTTCTTGGGACGTGTAAGCAGTTGCATTGAATTTGTATTCAGGACAGTCCAACAGTTGTTTCAGAAGAACATTTTGCACTTTTTGGTCTTTTCAAGATACAGTTCTCTCAAGCATGGATAAATGAGAGCAAATTACAAAGCCATAACCTAATCAAAGGGTTCAGAAGACATAAACCTCAAGCTCAAAGGATTCTTAACACTTAATGTGAGATTAGATTGCAATCTATTATTCGTTGCCCACTAACTGTACAATGTTAACCCTCATCCTGCCAGCATACTGAGGAAAACTGCAGTCTCTCGGAGTTAACTGGCTCTGTAAGTTACTGACTATAATACTGAAAATAGCTTATTACAGCTAATTTACACAGAAACTTAAGATTCAACACAGGCGACATGGATTGAATGTTCTCCTTACGTGCTGTACCATTCCATCTGAATTATTGTAAATAGAAATATTCAGGCTTTGCCAGTGCCTGTCCCTTGTCCTAAGCTTGCCACTGCAACCTTTAATTGATCTTTTTAGAACATATTTTGCTTTATCAACTATTTATACATACATTTTGTTTCACCTTCCTCTCTGCTCTCGCTGTCCATGTTGAAGGCCAGTTTGTTGGATAATTACTTTCAATAAATGTGATCTACCAGAACGGGAAGGATTAATTGGGGTAACAGTAGAATTTGATGCAGTTTGCGACTCTAATAGTGTCAGTGCTATGTTTGGTATTTATATCATTGTAACTGTGAAATTGTAACTTTCATTTAAGAAACATAATAATGTTGCTTGAAACCATACTGTTTTGAAATCAAGGGCATTCAGCCTCTGATCTATGGGTAAGCGTTCTCCAAGGCAGCCTTCAGGACGCGCGACAACGCAGAATCGCCGAGCAGAAGCTTATAGCCAAGTTCCGCACACATGAGTGCGGCCTCAACCGGGACCTGGGATTCATGTCGCATTACATTCATCCCCCACCATCTGGCCTGCGAAATCCTACCTACTGTCCTGGCTTGACACAATTAACACCTCTTTAACCTGGGGTTACCCCATCTCTGGATCTGTAAAGATTTAATCACCTGCTAATGCTCACATTCCAAGCATTGTCTGGCATCTTTGAATCTGTCTTTCTATATGTTTCTGGAACCTACCTCTTCATTCACCTGAGGAAGGAGCAGCGCTCCGAAAGCTAGTGACATCGAAACAAACCTGTTGGACTTTAACCTGGTGTTGTAAAACTTGTCTGTTTTGAAATAACTAATTGATGTCTGAGACATTTGGCCAGACAGTGTTATGTAGGAGTGATGGATGTGGGAACAGTGTGCAAATGCAAAAAATATATTTTTTACGCTGAGTTGTTTGTGCAAGAGGACGATTCATGTTTTCCTGACTCAATACAAATGTTAAGGCCTGCAGTTTTGCACTTAGTGCCAAATTTTGAAGAAGCTCACGCCCCCACTCCGCTATTTCCAACTGGGCTTTCACGGGGGAGGCAGCAGACTGTCGTTTCTCATCACCTCCTTCCTTCCCCCTCAACCCTCATCCGCTCCCTCCAGAAACTGCTAAGCATAGAAAGCTTGCCTAAAATATTTAGATTACGGTCAGGCCTCAAAGTGGTTCAGGCCACTCAGTGGAATCATCGAGCAAACACTCCACATGCACTTAAGTTGAAAATCACTGCTATTCAATGTGTAATTGAACTTCAGATCTCATTCAAGATCAGGGGCGGGATTCTCCCCTACCCGGCGGGGCGGGGGTTTCCGGCGTAATGGAGTGGCGGGAACCACTCCGGCGTCGGGCCGCCCCAAAGGTGCCGAAGTCTCCGCACCTTTAGGGGCCAAGCCCTCACCTTGAGTGGCTAGGCCTGCGCCAGAGTGGTTTCCGCTCCGCCGGCTGGCGGGAAAGGCCTTTGGCGCCACGCCAGCCGGCGCCGAAAGGTCTTCGCCGGGCCACATATGCGCGGGAGCGTCAGCAGCTGCTGACGTCATCCCCGCACATGTGCAGGGGAGGGGGTCTCTTCCGCCTCCGCCAAAGTGAAGACCATGGTGAAGGCGGAAGAAAAAGAGTGCCAGCACGGCACAGGCCCGCCCGCGGATCGGTGGGCCCTGATCGCGGGCCAGGCCACCGTGGGGCCACCCCCCGGGGCCAGATCGCCCTCCAGGACCTCGGAGCTCGCCCGCGCCGCCTTGTCCCGCCGTTCAAAAGGTGGTTTAATCCACGCCGGTGGGAGAGGGTTGAAAGCGGCGGGACTTCGGCCCATCGCAGGCCGGAGAATCGCCGGGGGTGGGCCCGCCGAACGGCGTGATTCCCGCCCCCGCCGACTGGCGCGGTGCGATTCCCGCCTCCGCCGAATCTCTGGTGGCGGAGAATTCGGGACACGGCGGGGGCGGGATTCACGCCAGCCCCCGGCGATTCTCCGACTTAGTGGGGGTTCGGAGAATCGCGCCCCAGCTCATTGTAGTTGGGCACCTTCAGTGGAGTTCTGTTCAAATCCACAATTCGTCCAGCTCTTCTTGTATTTCCCAAGTTGTTTCCCACAGAACCAACTGCTACCCTTAGCCTGGTAACATCCACAAATGTAACAATTTTGCATGGAGACTTTGAATCAAAGCCATTGTGTAAATTCTAAAACAGAATTGGTTCAAATACTGAATCCACAGCACCAAGAGCCAATAATACCGACTGGATATTAAACTTATATTTTAGTTTGTTTGTTTTTTGCTATATTAGGTGATTCCTTTATCCAACAGTTATGAGGGGCATAGACAGAGTGGATAGTCAGAGGCTTTTTCCCAGGGTAGAGAGGTCAATTACTCGGGGGCATAGATTTAAGGTGCGAGGGGCAAGGTTTAGAGTAGATGTACGAGGCAAGATTTTTACACAGAGGGTAGTGGGTGCCTGGAACTCGCTGCCGGAGGAGGTGGTGGAAGCAGGGACGATAGTGACGTTTAAGGGGCGTCTTGAAAAATACATGAATAGAGGGATACGGACCCTGGAAGTATCGAAGATTTTAGTTTAGATGCGCAGCATGGTCGGCGCAGGCTTGGAGGGTCGAATGCCCGTTCCTGTGCTGTACTTTTCTTTGTTCTTTGTTCACTGTTTTTGACATCCAGAGTTGATATCATTTCTATTTTACAGGCTAACAGCTGAGAATAATGCAAAATGAGATTCACAGCAGATAATCAAAATAGTTTGTGATGCAAACACCAAAGTTTTGCCAAGAGCATTGGGTCCACAGGGAAATTCAGGGTCCGCAGAGACTACACAGAAATCTACGCTGTTGAACAAAAAGGATTAAAATTGCTGGAATTCTGATATCCGCGTTATTACAAACCAGCCTGGGGTCTGCGCCACATGGAAAGAAATCCAAAATTTTATTCTTTTGCCTTGTTCAAAAATATTGACTTCCTGCTGAAACAAGAAAGGTGGTTGTTCCAAGTCACATGATCACAGGACTGGCGCTTTGCTCTGGGAACTACCACCGGGAGTTACAAGGACTAAATAATTCCTATCTCAGTCTGTGGAATCTCACACCTCATTCTACAGACACCATGTAATCAGCAGGGAAACTGGTTTTCCAACCTGAACTATCACAAAAGGGAGAGATCAAAACTCGTTACATCTGCAGAACTGTTAACAAGCTCATTTCAAATAAGGACCATTGAGGGAACAATGGAATTCTGGCCAGAAGCACAGAAACTTATTGTCAAGCTGCAATTAACCATTAATGGACCATGTCACATGATCAAAGCCTGTGGCCTTTTGGACAGTTTAAACATAGTTTGGCCTCACAGACAGACTGCTTTTTAACATCAGTTGAAAAGAATTTCAGCTGCCCAGCTGAATAAATAGTTGGCTACTATATCCCAATTCCACAAAGTCTGCTTGATTTTTAAAACTCTCTGATCAGCACCTACCAAGCGGTTTGACCACAGAAAGCTCACTGTGTTGCAGTGCCATTAGTTTCAAAGATTCTTGTGTGGTCATCACAAGCCAGTCATGAGACTGATCTTGGCCACAAAGGAAACACCCTCTGTAGTTTGATTTCTCCAACTAATCTACAGTTTTGTGTTTTTTGTACAATTACAATCCATAACTGCAAAACTCCTTTTTTTATCCCCACCTTTAGTGTGTGTTGTGTGTGTGTGTTGGAATGGGAAATTGTGAATACTCTCCCCTAACCTCGCCCCCACCCCTGGATTTAAATGTGAAAAGAAGTAACCTTCTGAGTTAATCACGGGTTTGCCCTGAGTTATTAGCAAATTGGATCACACAAACCAAGGATTTGGGAAAATACACCACATCATTCTTCAAAAGGAATTCAAAACAACTTCTGCTTACAGATAGTTAGTGAGAGGAAATAAGTACAGTTTGCCTGTCTCTCTCCTGTCCATAACACCTGCCAATTCTCTCATTTTAAGCTTGAGATTCACTTTCAACCTGCCATGCCATAAAATCATATATTTTTCTGACCCGATGAGTTGAAAATTTGATTTGTCAAAATATTGCACTGTAGAAAATGTTGGGAGTCCAATGTATTTATCCTCAGTCACCTGTATGCCTTCGTTTCCTCTTGAAGATGTTGCTTTTTCTTGCAGCATCTTCTCATGCGTGTCAATTACCCTTTAATAACTTTTGGATGTGTCAGCCCAAGCCCAAAAGAATTGCCAACAGCCTGCTCAATCACAATGGTGGGTTGGGGACATCACAGTTGAGCCCAATTCTGTCCTTTTCCTGGATCCATAAACAATAGCAAATGGAAAGAACTAACACATTTTATTTTTTAACAACAGGGTGAAGAGATTGATAGGGTTAAGTCTGACTTCACATTATATACCTCTCCCTCAATTTTTAATTAATTTGCCTTGAATGGAAATGAAATGCTAGGAGAGGTATGTAATTCATTTGATCTTATTTCATTTACACAGCTGTTAAAAGTTAAAATAACCCCCCCCCCCCTTTCCCCAATATTCTGATTGCAAAATGCTTTCCTGCCCCCATCTTGGGGGCCACCAAATGGTTTATGGACCACCAAACAGTAGAAGTCCCTATCCATATTTCCCTCCACAAACACTTCCACAAAGACTTCTTTATAGTGCTGCTGATTAAGATCAACTAAGTCTTGTTGGTGTGGAAGGATAAAAACAAAAGACAGAAATGTGAAAAGCAAAAGTGGAAGGGAGAGAAAATAATGGCAAAAACAAATGGGGGCAGAATGCAAAATAAAATTAAGATGACAAGCAAGGTTAAAAAATCTTTGTGTTTTAATGCATGGATCATTTGCATTAACAATGCATATAGATACAAATGGTGATGATATTGTTCCAATTACAGAGGAATGGCTGCAAGGTTACCAAGGATGGGAACTGAATATTCAGGGATATTCATAATGAAGGAAGGACAGACAAAAATGGAAGGGAAGTAGAGTAGCATTGTTTGTAAAGGAGGAAATCAATGCAATAGTGAGGAAGGATATTGACTTGGAAATCATGATGTGGAATCTGAATGGGTGGAAATGAGAAGCTCCAAGGGGCAGAAATCTTTGTTGGGGGTTGTCTATAGTGCCACAAAGAGTACTGGAGCTATAAGGGAAGGAAATGCATGCAATATGGGTTCAACTGTAATCACCGTGACTTTAATTTACATATAGATTAGACAAACCAAACTGGAACTGTATAGTCGAGGATGAGTTCCTGGAGTGTGTATGTGATGTTTTTTTTTTATAAACTAACCAGAGAACAGGCTACTCTTGACTGAGTGCTGTGCAATGAGAAAGTATTAATTAACAATCTTGTTGTGCGGGGTCCCTTGGGGAAGAGTGACCATAATATTATGGAATTCTTCATTAAGGTGGAGAGTGAACGAGTCAAATCTGAAACTAGGGTCCTGAATCTAAATAAAAGGAACTGCGACGTTATGAGGCATGGATTGGCAAAGATAGATTGGGGAACCTTACTAAAGAGGTTGACAGTGGATGGGCAATGATTTATATTTTAAATACTTGTGCCTGAATTATAGTAATTATTCATTCCTGTGTGGCACAGAAATAAAAGAGAAAAGGTCGCTCAACCATGACTTACAAAATAAATTGGGGATAATATTAAATTCAAAGAGGAGACATATAAAATTGCCAGAAAAAGCAGCAAAACTAAAGATTCAACAAAAGAGGACAGAAAATTTGATCAAGAGCAGGAATATAGAATATAAGAGTAAAATTGCAGGGATCATAAAAATTGATGGTAAAAGCTTTTAGAAACATGTGAAGAAAGAATATTAGTAAAGACAAATATAGGTCCCTTACAGCCAGGGAACAAAGAAATGGCAGAAGAATTGAACACATACTTTGGTTCTGCCTTCACAAAAGAGGACACAAATAACCTCCCAGTAATGTAAGGGAACCAAAGGTTTCGTAGAGGGTGGAATTGAATGAAATCAATAAATCAGGAGGGTAAGAAAATAGTGCTGTGGAAATTAATGGGATAATCTACATTTCAGAACATTAAATAAAGTGACTAAGATGCATTGGTGGTCATCTTCCAAAATTCTGTAGACTCTGGAGCAGTTCCTACAGAATAGAGGATGGAAATGTAACCCCACTATTTAAAAAAGGAGGGAGAAAAAAATGGGAAAATTGCAGATCAGTTAGTCTGACATCAGTAATGGAAAAGATGCTTGAGTCAATTATTAAAGGTGTGATAACAGAACTTTTGGAAAGCATTAACAGAATTGGACAAAGCCAGCAATGGGTTTATGAAAGGCAAATCGTGCTTAGCAAATCTACTTTAGTTATTTTAGGATTGAAGTAGTAGAATAGGCAATGGAAAACTAGTTGATGTGGTGTATTTGGACTTTCAGAAGGCTTTTGATAAGGATCCTCAGAAGAAGTTAGTGGGTAAAATGAAAGCACATTGGATAGGGAGTAATGTATTGGCATGGATCGAGAATTGGTTGTTCATAGAATCATTACAGTGTAGAAGGAGACCATTCAGCCCATCACGTCTGCACCAACCCCCTGAAAGAACACCTTACTTAGGCCTATGCCCCACCCCTATAACCCAGTTATCCCAACTAACCTTTTGGACACTAAGGGGCAATTTAGCATGGCCAATCTACCTAACCTGCGTATATTTGGTTTGTGGGAGAAATCGGAGCACCCGGAGGATACCCACGCAGACACGGGAGAAGGTACAAACTCCACACAGACAGTTACCCAAGGTGGGAATTTAACCTGGGCCCCTGGCACTGTGAGGCAGCAGTGCTAACCACAGTGCCAATGTGCCGCCCTAAACAGACAGACAGGAAATGTTGGGCACGATTTACCGGCCGCGTCCTGTCCCGATTCCAGTGGGACATGGCCGGTAGATCCTGGGAGAGGCCCCTCTCCGGATTCCTGATGGTCATTACGCCTCATGATGTGGATCCCACCCACAATGGGCAGGACAGACTCACATAGCTAAAAGAGCTTAAAAGCTCATTTAACTATGCTGCCGTTGGATAAAACCGGCATGCGGCATCGATCAGCCTCGTCGAGGAGACTCCAGCCGGGCGCCATTTAGCAATGGTTCCCACAAGCTGGGACCAGGCGAAATGGCACTTGGGGGGGTCTCCCAGGTAATCGGAGGCCCCAGGATGTTCGGCCCCTGGCCAGGCTGGCACTTTGGCACTGCTAGCCTGGCACCCTGGCTGTGCCAAGGTGCCCATGTGACACTACAGTCTGGTAGGGGAGCTGGGCACCAGGTTGGCAGTGCAGAGGTGCCAGGCTGCCAGTTTGCCCATGCCGGGGATTGGGCCCGGGCGTCCCCTGTCGGAATGCGGTGGAGTGAGTTAAATCGTGTCCGGAGAGTGGGAATAAATGGGTACTTTTCCAAGTGGCAGGCAACGGCTAGTGATGTACTGCAGGGATCAGTGCTTGGGCCCCAGCTGTTCACGATACATATACGATTATATTAAATGGTAGGGCAGGTCTGAATTGCCTGCTCCTGCTCCTAGTGCCCATGTCTCTATAACTCAGTTACACATAATCTTTCACACGAGGAAAGTTATTGTCAGCCATGTGATTACATTGTAAAACCGAGATTGAAGAGGAAAGTGCAGAAAAGCTCACAACGCATCTTTTATGTAAGAATTGGATTCAAGAGTGATTCACATATCCTTTTCCTTCATCCTCAATGATTTCTCAGATGGCTTGAAGGCAGTTGCAGCAGTGTGTTGCTCGTTACACCCACAGCAATAATCGAAGACTGCATACTGCCCACTATAAAGCCAAGTTTATTAAAGTTGATGCGAGCATTTGGGAGCTTTTTTGAGTTACCATGGAAATAAGTGTGGCTAAGGGAAAACTTCACCTGAAAGATAATTGTATACAAACTGCTATCATCCACTCAGCAAAGTGATCCAGATTTGCCTCCCAAGTGAAGCTATAAAGAGACAATATTTTTTACAAGTCACACTTTTCAGATAAAGTGCATATCATTCATACCTTTGTAGCAAAATGTTTAAGTTTATTTTATCATTTATTTTAAGCATGATACCCAAAATGTAATTTATTACAGCCTGCATAGAATTGTAACTCTTGGGGCTGGTGGCTGGGAGACAGGATGGTCGTTGCAGGAAAGAAAGAGAGTGAAAGCAGGACAGACAACACAAAAAAGGGAGAAAGAATGCAAGACGGAAAAGAGAAAGTGAGAGATGAATGGTGCTGCTCCCATGCAGGTAGGCTGTTTCAAGAGTGTTCTCTCTGAGTCTATTACCATGTGACTCGATAGATCACACCGTGGTCTTCACCGGTCCCGCATTAACTCTTGCTTTGCTGAGCGCCTATACATTACAATAGCATGCACACATGCTATTGTGTGGCCAAATTCCGCTCCAACTCGATTTTCAAATTTGCTGATGACACCACAGTAGTGGGTCGGATTTCAAACAATGACGAGACAGAGTACAGGAATGAGATAGAGAATCTGGTGAACTGGTGCGACGACAATAATCTCTCCCTCAATGTCAACAAAAGGAGATTGTCATTGACTTCAGGAAGCGCAGTGGAGAACATGCCACTCTCTACATCAATGGGAACAAAGTAGAAAGGGTCAAGTGCTTCAGGTTTTTAGGTGTCCAGATCACCAACAACCTGTCCTGGTCCCCCCATGCCAATACTATAGTTAAGAAAGCCCAACAACGACTCTACTTTCTCAGAAGACTAAGGAAATTTGGCATAGAACATAGAACATAGAACAATACAGCGCAGTACAGGCCCTTCGGCCCACGATGTTGCACCGAAACAAAAGCCATCCAACCTACACTATGCCATTATCATCCATATGTTTATCCAATAAACTTTTAAATGCCCTCAATGTTGGCGAGTTCACCACTGTAGCAGGTAGGGCATTCCACGGCCTCACTACTCTTTGCGTAAAGAACCTACCTCTGACCTCTGTCCTATATCTATTACCCCTCAGTTTAAAGTTATGTCCCCTCGTGCCAGCCATATCCATCCGCGGGAGAAGGCTCTCACTGTCCACCCTATCCAACCCCCTGATCATTTTGTATGCCTCTATTAAGTCTCCTCTTAACCTTCTTCTCTCCAACGAAAACAACCTCAAGTCCATCAGCCTTTCCTCATAAGATTTTCCCTCCATACCAGGCAACATCCTGGTAAATCTCCTCTGCACCCGCTCCAAAGCCTCCACGTCCTTCCTATAATGCGGTGACCAGAACTGTACGCAATACTCCAAATGCGGCCGTACCAGAGTTCTGTACAGCTGCAACATGACCTCCCGACTCCGGAACTCAATCCCTCTACCAATAAAGGCCAACACTCCATAGGCCTTCTTCACAACCCTATCAACCTGGGTGGCAACTTTCAGGGATCTATGTACATGGACACCTAGATCCCTCTGCTCATCCACACTTTCAAGAACTTTACCATTAGCCAAATATTCCGCATTCCTGTTATTCCTTCCAAAGTGAATCACCTCACACTTCTCTACATTAAACTCCATTTGCCACCTCTCGGCCCAGCTCTGCAGCTTATCTATATCCCTCTGTAATCTGCTACATCCTTCCACACTATCGACAACACCACCGACTTTAGTATCGTCTGCAAATTTACTCACCCACCCTTCTGCGCCTTCCTCTAGGTCATTGAAAAAAATGACAAACAGCAACGGCCCCAGAACAGATCCTTGTGGTACTCCACTTGTGACTGAACTCCATTCTGAACATTTCCCATCAACCACCACCCTCTGTCTTCTTTCAGCTAGCCAATTTCTGATCCACATCTCTAAATCACCCTCAATCCCCAGCCTCCGTATTTTTTGCAATAGCCTACCATGGGGAACCTTATCAAACGCTTTGCTGAAATCCATATACACCACATCAACTGCTCTACCCTCGTCTACCTGTTCAGTCACCTTCTCAAAGAACTCAATAAGGTTTGTGAGGCATGACCTACCCTTCACAAAGCCATGCTGACTATCCCTGATCATATTATTCCTATCTAGATGATTATAAATCTTGTCTCTTATAATCCCCTCCAAGACTTTACCCACTACAGACGTGAGGCTCACCGGCCTATAGTTGCCGGGGTTGTCTCTGCTCCCCTTTTTGAACAAAGGGACCACATTTGCTGTCCTCCAGTCCTCTGGCACTATTCCTGTAGCCAATGATGACATAAAAATCAAAGCCAAAGGTCCAGCAATCTCTTCCCTGGCCTCCCATAGAATCCTAGGATAAATCCCATCAGGTCCCGGGGACTTATCTATTTTCAGCCTGTCCAGAATTGCCAACACCTCTTCCCTACGTACCTCAATGCCATCTATTCTATTAGCCTGGGGCTCAGCATTCTCCTCCACAACATTATCTTTTTCCTGAGTGAATACTGACGAAAAATATTCATTTAGTATCTCGCCTATCTCTTCAGACTCCACACACAATTTTCCATCCCTGTCCTTGACTGGTCCTACTCTTTCCCTAGTCATTCGCTTCATTCAGCCCATACTACCTCGGCAGAAGAGTCCCCATCTAGCATCCTCTCTGCCACCGTAATACTGCTCTTGACTAGCAGCGCCACACCTCCCCCTCTTTTGCCTCCTTCTCTGAGCTTACTAAAACACATAAACCCCGGAACCTGCAACATCCATTCCTGTCCCTGCTCTATCCATGTCTCCGAAATGGCCACAACATCGAAGTCCCAGGTACCAACCCACGCTGCCAGTTCCCCTACCTTGTTTCGTATACTCCTGGCATTGAAGTAGACACACTTCAAACCACCTCCCTGAACACTGGCCCCCTCCTGCGATGTCAAATCTGTGCTCCTGACCTCTATACTCTCATTCTGCCTTACCCTAAAACTACAATCCAGGTTCCCATGCCCCTGCTGCATTAGTTTAAACCCCCCCAAAGAGCACTAACAAATCTCCCCCCCAGGATATTTGTGCCCCTCAGGTTCAGATGTAGACCATCCTGTCTGTAGAGGTCCCACCTTCCCCAGAAAGAGCCCCAGTTATCCAAAAATCTGAATCCCTCCCGCCTGCACCATCCCTGTAGCCACGTGTTTAAATGCTCTCTCTCCTTATTCCTCATCTCACTATCACGTGGCACGGGCAACAACCCAGAGATAACAACTCTGTTTGTTCTAGTTCTGAGCTTCCATCCTAGCTCCCTGAAAGCCTGCCTGACATCCTTGTCCCCTTTCCTACCTATGTCGTTGGTGCCAATGTGGACCACGACTTGGGGCTGCTCCCCCTCCCCCCTAAGGACCCGGAAAACACGATCCGAGACATCACGTACCCTTGCACCTGGGAGGCAACATACCAAACGTGAGTCTCTCACGCTCCCACAAAATCTCCTATCTGTGCCCCTGACTATAGAGTCCCCAATTACTAATGCTCTGCTCCTCTCCCCCCTTCCCTTCTGAGCAACAGGGACAGACTCCGTGCCAGAGGCCCGTACCCCATGGCTTACCCCTGGTAAGTCGTCCCCCCCACAAGTATCCAAAGCGGTATACTTGTTTCTCAGGGGTACGACCGCAGGGGATCCCTGCACTGACTGTTTTTTCCCAGTCCCTCTTACAGTTACCCACCTATCTCCAATCTTTGGTGTAACTAATTCCCTGAAGCTGCTATCTATGACCCCTTCTGCCTCCCGAATGATCCGAAGTTCTTCCAACTCCAGCTCCAGTTCCCTAACTCGGTCTTGGAGGAGCTGGAGATGGCAGCACTTCCTGCAGGTAAAATCAGCAGGGACACTAACTGCATCCCTCACCTCAAACATCCTGCAGGAGGAACATTGCACTCCCTTCCCTGCCATTCCTCTAACCTTCTACCAAGATCTGGCTAAAAAATAATAATAATATAATAAAATATGGTACTTACCTCAGACCAATGGGTTTTATTATTAGGTTAGAGGAGGAGGGCGGGTGGGAGACACTACACGTGTAGTGTCTCGGGTTTCCTCTCCACCAGAATTTATTGGGGAGGGTCTTCCCAGACGTCCGTGGGTCGACTTCCTGTTCCCGCCTAAAAAACTAATTTAAAATAAAAAAAAAGAAAAAATTCTCAGCTCCTGCTGAAATTGACTAACCAGCCAGCTGTTCTCACGCCGCCGAAATCGACTGGCCTGCCCCTGCAAAGACATGTGCTTTTAAAGGTTGACTTACCTCCCAGCAACCTCCTTCCGCAATGCTCCCGCTGAAACTGACTCACCACTCACCAGCTGTTCTCACGCCGCCGAAATCGACTGGCCTGCCCCTGCAAAGACAAGTGCTTTTAAAGGTTGACTTACCTTCCAGCAACCTCCTTCCGCAATGCTCCCGCTGAAACTGACTCACCACTCACCAGCTGTTCTCCCGCCGAAATCACCTATGACTCTCACCAACTTCTACCGCATTCTTTCTGGTTGTATGACAGCCTGGTATGGATCCTGCTCTGCCCAAGACCGCAGGAAATTACAAAAGGTCGTGATTGTAGCCCAATCCATCACGTAAACTAACCTCCCATCCATCGATTCTGTCTACAATTCCCGCTGCCTCGGAAAGGCAGCCAGCATAATTAAGGACCCCACGGAACCCAGACACACTCTCTTCCACCTTCTTCCGTCAGGAAAAAGATACCAAAGTTTGAGGTCACATATCAACTGACTCAAGAACAGCTTCTTCCCTACTGCCATCAGACTTTTGAATGGATCTACCTTGTATTAAGTTGATCTTTTCTCTACACCTTGCTGTAACTGTGACGTTATATTCTGCAGCCTCTCCGTGCTTCCCTATGTACGGTATGCATTGTTTGTACAGCATGCAAGAAACAATAATTTTCACTGTATACCAATACATGTGACAATAATAAATCAAATCAAAAACAGAATATCACAACAGCCCCCCCACCACCCCATTGCCCCCTGACACCCTAACCCCTTCATGAACAGACTTGACCCAACCTCACTACCCTACCTACATACACTCTATACCAAACCACCTTACACCCTTCCAAACCACCCATCTACCACAATACCCACCTGTGACCCTACCCACTTGCCACCTTACCCACCTATCACCTTGCCCACTTGCCACTCTGCTCACCTGTCACAGAACACACCTACCACCTTTTGCACCGACCATCCTACCCCCTTAACTATTAATCTCGTAAACGAAAACACTGAAAATCTGATTAAATAACCAAGCTTTTCAGTGCGTTAGCGGACACTCACCAGAATGTAGTAGCTAGTGCCATGAAAAGGGATGTGGCTTCTCTTCCCCAACAAACCAGGGCTATGAGGAAGAAGTTAGATTGAAGATTCGCTCCACATTTCTGAAAAAGCCTGGAACGCAAATCCTGGCAGAAATGTGGAATTCCGACGAGGCGTTAAAAAGTAGGAAAGCAATGTCAAACTGATGATAACTGCTGCTCCTCAAAAGATTTGGACCAATGACTGCTTGCAGGCATATAGTCCCATGAATGTAAGGCTTGGTCTGGCATCTTTCCTAAGTGCTTTGGACAAGTTAATTAACATTGAGGGCCCCAATGGTGGGGTTTCACATAGGCTGGATACCCTGGCCAGTTCTCAGTATTATAATGTGTTGAACCATTCAGGTAGCTACCCTTTAAAACAAAAAAATACAACATTACATATGAACATACACATCTCGGTAGCACAGTGGTTAGCACTGCTGCTTCACAGTTCCAGCGACCTGGGTTCAATTCAGGCCTCGGGTGACTGTGTGGAGTTTGTACTTTCACCCCGTGTCTGCGTGGGTTTCCTCTGGGTGCACTGGTTTCCTCCCAAGGCCCTAAGATGTGCAGGCTAGGAGCACTGGCCATGATCAATTGCCTCTTAATGTGCAAAATGTTAGGTGGGGTTACTGGGTTGTGGGGGTAGGGTGAGATTAAGTAAGGTGCTCTTTCCAAGGGCCGGTGCAGACTCGATGGGCTGAATGGCCTCCTTCTGCTCTGTTAATTCTATGTTCTATGATCCATCACTTTACTGGACATGGCAAAAACAAATGAAGATCACTCCTTCACTCCTATATACAAAAACAATTTGAAGCACCACACTCTTGACCTTGACAGCAAATGAGGCCCAGGAAATTCTAACACATTAGCTTTTGGGTCTTATTTTGCATTCCATCTTATAGTTGTCCATCTGAAACAGGTGAGAAGTAGCAGCTGGCAATGAGCAGAAGGAAAACTCGGATAGAATTTACACCTGTTAAAGTAATCACTTCAACCCACCTCTCATTATCATGTAAATCAACTTAGGATCAGTTGACCGCCTCCTTTTTGTTCCATTTTATATGCAAGCAAATTAATCATTATTCATCCACAAAATTAGAGTCGGCGACTGCTAATCACACTAATGTAATCCTGTGAAAGTCCTTCCTCCATAAACATGCTGTGTACAGGAAGCTGGTATGCAGTTAATCAAATAACACAGACCCACAACAGGGGCTGTGCAATATAGGAGCACTGCAAAAAAAAGCTATAAAATACTGGTAATGGATCTGAGCAATCCATTTTTGGAATTAACGGTAATTCTTCAGTGAACCAATGTGCAGCACAAGCATGGAGGTTAATGCTGGATATTCAGCAGAATAAGATAGTACAAATGTCAATTTGAATACACCACAAGAAAGCAGCTGAAAATTTAGCCTGAACCTTTTTCCAATCCATCAGACCAGATTAACCTATGCAAGCCAATGTGTGTACCCCTATTAATATGGACAGTAGAGGCGTTTTTAACAGAAGCAATTATTCAACATATTCATGAATCTGATTTTAAGCAAAGTTGAATGACACCCCCACAATTCCAGGCAATTATCAGAGGGTGTAAGCTTCATGTAACAAAGTGGTATATAGTAAACCTGAGTGAAGGCTGAATGCATAACGTATGACTGAAATTATTAACTACTTCACTGTTGCTGTTGCACGACTTGCGCAACTCAATTAGATGAGGGTCTGGATTCCCAAACCCAGCTAAAAAGTCAGGGAAAGGCCCACCAGGGGGAATACCAGCTGCCCCACAATTAGTGAATGGTCAATTGACTGTTAATAAACTGGAGGAAGGCCTTCCAACCTTCCGGATCAGGACGTTCCACATCAGCGAGCTGCCGACCTACAGAAGCAGCCAGCTCTCCAGTACTTGGGAACGGAGGTGTGCTGTTTTGCATCAGGATTTGGGTAACTGTTTGGGTGTCATGTTGGGTCCCAAATTGGTGGGGGGTTTTAGAACCCTGGGGGATGGGTAACACCTTGGGGTGAGGCCCGCGAAAGAGGGACACACTCTGCTTGTCACTCAGCTCAGGCAGGGAAACCTACTAGGATTGATCACTTGGTGTGTGGAATATTATGCTCTCCCTCACGACGATCTTGGTGGCAGGAGGGCAGGAGGGTTATGGATCAGGATCCTGCCACCTTCCCACCTGCACCTTGATTAAGTATGTGGCGGGTAGGCCCATGGATGGCCTTTCCACCATGCCACCAATTGAGGCCCTTCAATGGACAATTAATGACAATTTAAGGACCTCGTCCTGCTACCACCGGGATTAACCCAGTAGTGAATTGAGGATCGTCATGAGAGGGGCACGGCAAGAAAACATATGTGGGTTCCTTAAGGGATCCCGGGGCATCCCTCATTCACTGCCATTCAATGTCTTATTGAAGGGACCCAGAATCAGGAGGTGGGATGTGGACAGACGGGTGGGGGGGCTGCTGCTACTGAGAGGCGCCCACAGTCATGATATCCAGATCAGCATATCATGGTTCAATCACACACACACTGATGGACAGGCAGTTGGACCAACCAGCACACACACAACATCGCAGCCAATCACCAGTGAGAGCACACGCACTATAAAACAGGGAACACCACAGTTCCCGCTCATTCTACCAGGAGATAGCTCAGAGCACAGAGCTCACAGCGTGCCACTCAGACATAGTCCATATGCTGAGTGCCTCACTAAGATAGCGATAGGGCTGGGTCCGCAGGTTAGCTGGTGAAGCACATACCCAAACCAGCAGTTAGTTGTAACCGTTGTTAAGACAAAAAAACAGAGTTGTACCATCTACAGCCGTGTTGGATCATTTGTGCAGCAGAACACCCAACACGACACCCACTGTACTTTCTGCAGAACTTGTGCCCCAATGCTCCCTGGTGACCTCAATCTCACTCGCCCCCACCACTTCCACCATCATCCAGTGACGATTCCAGGCCTCAAGCAGGTGTCATGCTTGCAGCAGCCACTGCCTTCCTGGTAGTACTGCTAGCCTTTAATTAGTCGGCAGCTCCTGTCTATGGGGGAAAGCACAAAGTTCAGCTTAAGTTTCTGGTGGACTGCCAAACTAAATAGATTAGTGGCTTTAGGTTCCAGGTCAGCTATCTGCTTAGCTCAGCTTAACTACTTCCAGAAACCCTGATGTCAGGTACATTGAACTAAACTTAAAACACTCAGTATTGACATGAGGCAATTGAGAGGAGATTTTTTTTTTGCCAGAAAATTCAGAACACTGCTTCAAATGTGACAACAGATTCAAACTGGCAACAGGCAAATGTTGTGTCAGATGTCAACAAATTGTCTTCATGCACATCATAATTGATGATGGGAGTCGACTTCCTAGGTAGTGTTGTTAGATATTATGATGGATGAACATGGGTTTTCTATTATGGTCTGAATCACTTGTCTCATCTGCATTGACCTCGCTATCTCACCCGGAGCAGCAATTGGGTACTCCAATTCCCCTTGGAAACTTTGAACTCGAAGAGGAAAAGAAAATGACTGAGAATTTCCCCTGTGATTGCTATCTGTAACCAGAGCTACAAAATATTACGGTGACAACTGGATCAGACTGGACTTCGATGCGCTCCGCAGTCATCAGACTGCCAACAGCCAAGGACTGATCCAGTTGTGCTCCTGGTCTATCTAGCACAACAAATATATCAGGCAATTACGTCAACAAATGGTGCAATTTGAAACTGCAGCAGAAACAAATTCACATTCAGTTACAATAAATGTTCAGCTTCCTGGGAAATTGCTGCTAAGATAACTTTGATTTGAAGTCTCTCTAATCCAAATGATTTGCTTGCTTCTCAGCCTTTTCAATCCATGCACTTGACCTAAAACAGATTGTATCTTTTCCAGAGAGGCTTGCAATCCTCAAGCTGCACCTTGAACTGAAATTCATGCCATTCAGAGTGCGATTAGGGAGAATTAGTCAGTATTCAGACAGCGATTGGTGTTCATTGACAAGAGACATCTATTTATTGATCTGTTAAGTCCTACCCCATGGTCTTTAGCCCATAGACAATAGAGCATCTGTAGAGATTTTCACAATATGTAGCTTGTGATTTCCCTACCGTTCACAGGATGAATTAAAAAATTTAAAAAATTTATCTAACTTTCTAAATTTATAATTCTGACTTCATGTTGATTCACATCCTTTCAGACATTCTTCACAGCTGCATGATTCACGTACACACCATCACACCCACTATAAGCTGCTTGTAGACATTTGGATATAACTGCACATCACCCTGACAATTAGAACTTCCTACTTCTTCAATCGGTTTACAGGAGAGGACAGGAGATGGAGAACACAAACATCAGGAGGATACAAATTATTTGTTCTCAAACCCAATATAATAAAAGTGCTGACCTACAAATCCTGGCTTGGATGACCATAGGGTCTGCTGATCATAGAAAAGTAGGATGTCTATTAACTCAGACCTGTAACAGTCTCCTTCAGTTCTTCCTAGTTTCTTACTCATTCACTGGCACCAAAACATTTCCAGATTACTTTATTGTGTTATTCATTGTACTGGAATCTATGTAAAAGCTTCCCATGAAAGCATTGTTACTGTTCCCTACTTTTCAAGGTGCACCAGAAAACCTCTCACCTTGTTCCATGCCATTGGGCATTCCAGCACAGTATGGCAAATCAACACTCACGGTAGCATTGTGGATAGCACAATGCTTCACAGCTCCAGGGTCCCAGGTTCGATTCCGGCTTGGGTCACTGTCTGTGCGGAGTCTGCACGTCCTCCCCGTGTCTGCGTGGGTCTCCTCCGGGTGCTCCGGTTTCCTCCCACGGTCCAAAGATGTGCAGGTTAGGTGAATTGGCCAATGATAAATTGCCCTTAATGTCCAAAATTGCCCTTGGTGTTGGGTGGAGGTGTTGAGTTTGGGTAGGGTGCTCTTTCCAGGAGCCGGTGCAGACTCAAAGGGCCGAATGGCCTCCTTCTGCACTGTAAATTCAATGATAATCTATGATTAATCTAGGACAAAGGTTCGGCACAACATCGTGGGCCGAAGGGCCTGTTCTGTGCCGTATTTTCTATGTATTTTCTATGTTCATTCTACTATCTCTCCAAACTGTTGTAGTTGTTTACAATGGGGTGAATGTGCAAGTCACTCATGAGGGATGAGGTAAACAGTTTAGGGTTCCTTTATTTAGACAAGGCACATGAGAACAGATATCCATGGACAGAAAGTTTGAAGATATCAACAGCAGAGCTGTGTTAACCAAATAAACTACATCAGGTCCTGGTTGATGGGCAACATCTGTAAGGAATCACCAAGATCCCTCAAGACCCCTTAAGACCCCTCAAGAATAATGAGTTGCACCTCATTATTCAGGTTGTGCACCTGGCGGAAGAAATATGTCACCTTCTGGAAGGGGCCACAATGCAAAGATATCGTTGCAGGGTCTGAAGGTGGAAGGCCGCTATCTGGATGCAGAGGCACATCAATGCCTGCCCACTCTCCCTGAGCAGGAGACTCAGAATTTCAGCAGTGACCAAGTGCATCATTTTGCCCCAGAAGAAGCCAAAAACCATCTTCTGAATTTTTAAGACAAACTTCAGGGGAGGGGTCAATGTGACCAGCCGGTACCGCAACATGGCGATGATCAACTACTTTGTGAACAATACTCCACCCCTTCAGGCACCACTTGCAGCAGTCCTGCCCAAAGTCTCAGGCAAGTTGCCTCCGGCAACTGCCAGTTCACCACCAGGATTCTTCAGTCAGGAGGAGGCTGGTCCTGCCCCAGATGAAAGGCCTGATGCCCTCTGGTTGGAAGTCCGTTTGCCACTGATTGACCAGAAGTCCAGAACATTTGTCCCATTTCATCCTGCAGAGATTGCAGCAGAGTACACTTCCTGACACTCGCGCATCCTCTGCAGGTCAGCTGGGTCTATGAACATGAAGATCACTTCATCAGCATAGGCTGAAAGAACCACCCCAATGCTCAGCTCACACAGAACCAATCTGGCAAACTCCTATGTAGGAGCTGCAGGAAAGATTCCACTCAGATAGAATATAACTGGTTAGCAAGGGGCACCTACTCCCAAAGTGATGGGGACATGTTAACCTTAACTCTGTAGCTGCATACTAAAATTGGATGACAAAATGGATCCTGAACTCAAAAGCCCACAGAGTCCAGAATAAATATTTGTAATCCACCCTGTTGAACGCCTTCTCCTGGTCGAGAGACAGGAAGGCTCTCGACAGATCATTCCACTAGTAATATTGGAACATGTCCTGGACCAGATGGATGTTATCATGGACTCTCACAAACCTCTACAGATGTGCCATAGAGAACATCCGATTCAGCTGCATCAAAGCTTGGTATGGCAACTGCTCGACCCAAGATCGCAAGAAACTGCAGTGTGGTGAACTCAGCCCAACGCATCACACAGGCTTGCCATCCTCCCATTGATTCTGTATACACCTCCTGCTGCCTCAGGAGGTCAGACAGCATTGTCAAAGACCCCTCACACCCAGGCTTTGCCCTCTTCCACACTCTTCCATCAGGCAGAAGATACAGAAGTCTGAAGGCATAGAAACAGCTTCTTCCCCACAGCTACTAGACTCCTCAACGACTCTCCCTTGGACTGATCTGTTCCCTGTAAGAACACTCCTCACGACGCCCAATGCTGCTCCAGCTCATGTATTGCTTGTCTGGCCCTTGTTCTGCACTGTAACCAATCACTATTTGTTGATGTACCATTTGTCAATGAACTCTGTTGATTATTCTTTTGTCTACTATGTATGTACTGTGTATTTTTCCTTGGCCGCAGAAAAATACTTTTCACTTTCGGTACATGTGGCAATAAATATCAATCAATCAATCAATCTATGTGCTGGCCTGGGACAGTAGAGGACTGGTCAGGGTGGATTCTGTGGTCCAACATAAGGCCAAGGCGTGAAGCCATCGTCCAAGAAAGATTTGTGCCCAGTGCTGATGGGGAAGATCAGGCACCAGTTTTTAAGGAGACAGAGATCCCCTCTCTTAGGCAGCAGAGCAATAACTGCCTTGTGCCACAAACGGGCATCTCCTGATCACGATACTCTTCCCCACGACCCACATGTGACCCACAGCTGCATACAGGCCTCCTGCATCTTTTCCAGTGAATAGAAAAAGGGGAAGCCACAGTCCAGGTCCTTGAGGATCCAGATCCACGGCCTCAGATATGCGCCTTGTGAACCAACCAGGTTCCTCAGTACGCTCTTCAGGGTCAAGTCATCATTGAGTTGACCAAGCTGTGACTCCACATCAAGCATCTCCCTCTTCAACTCCTCAATCCTCGATTTACACTTCTTTCTTGACCTCTTTGCGTACTCTTGACAGAACACTCAGATGTAAGTCTTGCCAACATCCCATCGCAGCTTCAAGCAGGGGAAGTGTCTTTGCTCCCTTCTCCAGATTCTTAGACAGACTGGAGACATACACTGCTATTTGTTTCAAACTTGTTTGTCAGTACTACAGCTAAACAGGTTGTATATTTGGGAATGATTCTAATCACTCCCTCTCTCAAGAGTCAAACACAGGACTGATAGATGTCAGTAGTACAGCACCATCAGAGTCACATTAGCACATTCATTTTTGCATTCATTTTTATGGTATGTGGGCTTTGCAGGTTAGGCTGGCATTCTTAATTGCCCTGGAGAAGGTGGTGGTGAGCTGCCGTCTTGAACTGCTGCAATCCATGTGGTGTAGGTACAACCACTGAGCTGTTAGGGAGGGAGTTTCAGGGGTTTGACCCAACGATAGTGAAGGAATGGCTATATAGTTCCAAGCCAGGATGGTGAGTGACTTCGCAGGAACTTCCAGGTGGTGGTGTTCCCATGTATCTGCTGCCCTTGTCTTTCTAGATGGTAGTTGTCGTAGGTTTGAAAGGTGCTGCCAAAGGAATCTTGGTTAGTTCCTGCAGTGCATCTTGTTGATGGTATACACTGCTACTACTGTGTATCGGTGCTGGAGGGAGTGAATGCTTGTGGAAAGGGTGCCAAACAAGTAGGGTGCATTGTCCAGTTACACAACACCCCCCCACATGTATACTGTCTGAAATTTTAACAACATCGTAGAACAATTTTCTTGAACTATTCATATTGCTGCAGAAGTGCTGGATTCCAATGACTGGCAACAAAGGACTTAGAACAGCAATGATTTATTCATTGGTCTCAGCAGCTCCACATGCTTGCATTATGTCTGCACTATGGCGAGCACGCCAATCTCGTCACATGACTCTTATAATAGCCGCATCGTCACTCCATCACATGACCACTCTGTCTACAATTGCATTTCTGAAACTCCCTTTTTACAACCACAGATTCTACCCCATTCCAGCTCACTCCCCAATTCAATCCTAAAGTACTCAAACTCCCTCAGTATTCTCCACCCTTCGGGATACAGCTTTCTTCTGCACTGATAAGACATCATCATCTGTAGAATAGGACAACACTTTAGCATCATTGCTGTCAGCATTGCTGGAAAGTAGAGTGTATTTTGCAGAATGACTGAATTGCAAGGGCAAAAAAGACCTTTCAACAAGGGCCTGATCCAAGAGAGAAGATTGAAGAGAATTGAGTTTTGGATCCTCTGGAACGAGAAGAGAAGAACTCAGGGCAGTCTGAGGAATTGTTGCTTCCTCAAAGGACTCTGGAAAGTAGCTTCAAAAGAGAAACGATTTCAATTCCAGGAAGGAATGTCTACTTTCTGTAGACAGTGGTGAGAGAACCAAACTTCTCTCTCTGTGACGCCAGGTACCCCCAGCCTGATCATATGCATGCGCAATAATGGTGGCCCTTCGGGATTCCTTCGGGAATTCCACGTAATCCACGGCATGCATAAATTTGCATAGCATGAGATATGGAATTGCTGTCTGATTTGTGCTCCCAGGGCGATCGATAATCGACTGCAATTCACTTCAGGTGGGAGAACATAGGGCTGGATTCTCCGATTTTGAGGCAATGTTGAGGCTGGGGACTTCAATCAGGCCAAGCTCAAGAGCGTACTACCAAGTTACCACCAAC
This sequence comes from Scyliorhinus torazame, assembly GCF_047496885.1. NCBI lineage: Eukaryota > Metazoa > Chordata > Chondrichthyes > Carcharhiniformes > Scyliorhinidae > Scyliorhinus > Scyliorhinus torazame. Next base: position 278,016,652 of record NC_092711.1, on the reverse strand, counting down.
ACGTCACCTGTTTCACCAGAGGCCCAAACATCCTGGACAACTGCTACACAAATATCAAACATGCCTACCGCTCTATTGCCCACCCACACTTTGGCAAATCTGACCACAAGGCTGTGCTCCTGCTCCCGGCTTATAAACAAAAACTGAAGCGGGAGAATCCGTCAAAGAAAATCGTGCACTGTTGGTCTGAGGAATCGGATGATCTCCTATGGGACTGCTTAGACTCTGTGGACTGGTCAGTATTTAAAAACTCTGCAACCAGCCTGATTGAGTACGCCACTACAGTAACTGACTTCATTAGTAAGTGTGTAGAAGACTTTGTGCCAAAGAAGCAAATCCGCGTGTTTCCCAACCGGAAACCCTGGATGAACAGGGATATCCACTGCTTGCTGAAGTCTAGGTCTGAGGCATTCAAATCAGGCAACCCTGACCTCTACAAGAAAGCCAGATATGATCTAAAGAAATCCATCAAAGATGCCAAAAGACAGTACGGGACCAAGCTCGAGTCCCAGGCTAGCCACACGGATCCACGCGGTCTATGGCAAGGTCTGCAAGACATAACGGGCTACAAGATGAAGGCATGTAAAATCTTCAGCTCCAACGCACCCCTCCCTGATGAGCTCAATGCATTCTATGCCCGCATTGAGCAAGAGGTCAGCGAGAGCGAGCCCTCCACCCCAGAAGCCGCGGATGAACTTGTATCTGAGATCACCACTGCAGACGTCAGAGCAGCCTTCTCGAAGGTCAACCCACGGAAAGCCACAGGCCTGGATGGGTACCCGGTCTTGCACGGATCAGCTGACAGGGGTATTCACAGACATCTTCGACCTCTCTTTCTAACAATCTGAGGTCCCTATCTGCTTCAAGAAGACGACCATCATCCTTGTACCAAGAAAAAGTCAAGCAGCGTGCCGTAATGACTAGCGTCCAGTGACTCTGACATCCATCATCATGAAGTGCTTCGAAAGGTTAGTCATGGCACGAATCAACTCCAGCCTCCCGGATTGCTTTGATCCACGACAGTTTGCCTACCGCTGCAACAGGTCCACAGCAGACGCCATCTCCATGGCCCTGCACTCTACCCTGGAACACCTAGATAACAAAGACACCTATGTCAGACTCCTATTTATCGACTACAGCTCAGCCTTCAACACTGATACACCATCAATAACACACGACGAGTGATGAACGTAACTGAGGCTTTAATACACTAAACAGCAAGCCTCCTGCTCAGGCATGCACAATACATTACAGTACATATAATGCAATAATATGGTTCACCACATTCACCCCCTGTTTAAAAAACTAGTCCGGCAGGGGTGAAGTGGTCTGAAAGGTCAAGTCTGTCGGAGGCCTTGACCTTCTGCCGTGATCGCCTCAATCCCGGCTGTGGTGTGGGCGCCGGCGTTGAGACCTGTGTGTCCGGGAGCGTGTTGTTTTCTTCTTCTTCACCCAGATGTTGAGTCGGCGAAGAGGGGGGGGGGGGGGCGGTGTATGGGCGGAGGTGATGGTGCTTGTCGCCGGTGGGCCTGCGGGTGTCAGTTCGTGAGGGAGGTGGGCTGAGGTGGGGGAAGACGGTGTAGGGTGGGGGGTGGTGGTGATGGTCGCCGGAGAGCCTGCAGGAGCCAAATCCCGAAGGTAGACCGTGTCATGCCGCCTGTCCTGGTGTGTCACATAGGCATATTGGGGGTTCGCAGGAGGAGGAGCAGGACCTTCTCGACAAGGAGGTCGGTTTTATGGCTCCTCGCTTTCGGAGAAGGACGGGCCCTGGGACTGTCAGCCAGGATGGAAGCGAGACCCCGGAGGTGGACTTCCTGGGGAAGGCAAAGATACGTTAATGAGGAGTCTCGGTAGTGGCTGTACATAGGAGCGACCGGATGTAGTGGAGCGCATCAGGGAGGACCTCCTGCCAGCAGGAGACTGAGTGACTTTTCAACTGTATGGCCAGAAGGACGGCCTTCCAGACCGTCGCGTTCTCCCTCTCCAACTGTCTGTTTCCCCAGGGGTTATAGCTGGTCGTCCTGCTGGAGGTGATGCCTTTGCTGAGCAGGAACTGACGCAACTCGTCGCTCATAAAGGAGGAGCTCCGATCACTGTGGATGTAGGCGGGGAACCCGAACAGGGTGAAAGGGCTGTGCAGGGCCTTGATAACGGAGGCAGAGGTCATGTCAGAGCAGGGGATGGTGAAGGGGAATCTGGAGTACACGTCAATGATGTTGAGGAAGTACACGTTACAGTCAGTGGAGGAGAGGGGCCCTTTGAAGTCCATGCTGAGGCGCTCAAAGGGGTGGGGGGCCTTTACCAGATGTGCTCTGTCTGGCCGATAGAAGTGCGGTTTGCACTCAGCGCAGACCTGGCAGTCCCTGGTCACGAACCTGACCTCCACAATGGAGTAAGGCAGGTTGCGAGCCTTGATGAAGTGGTAAAAATGGGTGACCCCCGGGTGACAGAGGGAGTTGTGGAGGGCCCAGAGTTGGTCTACTTGTGCGCTGGCACATGTACCATGGGAGAGGGCATCTGGGGGCTCATTGAGCTTCCCAGGTCGATACAAGATATCATAGCTGTAGGTGGAGAGCTCGATCCTCCACCTCAGAATCTTGTCATTCTTGATCTTGCCCCGCTGTGTGTTATTGAACATGAAGGCAACCGACCGTTGGTCAGTGAGGAGAGTGAATCGCCTGCCGGCCAGGTAATGCCTCCAATGTCTCACAGCTTCTTTAATGGCTGTACATAGGAGCGACCGGATGTAGTGGAGCGCATCAGGGAGGACAGGGATTGACCATGTGGCTTTCTTTTCAACGGAGTAGTGTCGAATTTCGGAGGCATGGAGGGTACGGGAGAAGAAAGCCACGGGCCTGCCCGCCTGGTTGAGCGTGGCGGCCAGAGCAAAGTCCGACGCATCGCTCTCCACTTGGAATGGGATGGACTCATCCACAGCGTGCATCGCGGCCTTGGCAATATCTGCCATGATGTGATTGAAGGCCAGACGGGCCTCAGTCATCAGGGGAAAAATGGTGGATTTGATCAGTGGACGGGCCTTGTCCGCATAGTTGGGGACCCACTGGGCATCGTAAGAGAAGAACCCCAGGCATCTCTTCAGGGCCTTGGGGCAGTGGGGAAGGGGGAGTTCCAGGAGGGGGCGCATGCGGTTGGGGTCAGGCCCTAGGACTCCGTGTTCCATGACGTAGCCGAGGATGGCTAGGCGGGTTGTGCGGAAGACTCATTTTTCTTTATTATAGGTGAGGTTCAGGAGTTTGCGGTGTGGAGGAAGCGCCGGAGGTTATCATCATGGTCTTCAAGTCGACTGTAGAGAAGATTCGATACTGCGCAATCTGATTGACCATCAGATAAGCATGGGGAGGGTGTACGCATCGAGCTGCGTGTACTGGTTAATGGTCTGGCTGTAATCGATGACCATCCGGCGCTTCTCCCCAGTCTTGATGACCACCACTCGGGCCCTCCAGGGGCTGTTACTAGCCTCAATGATCCCCTGTCGTAGGAGTCGCTGGACCTCCGACCTGATGCAGGCCCTGTCCTGGGCACTGTAGCGTCTGCTTCTGGTAGTGACGGGCTTACAGTCCAGGATGAGGTTTGCGAAGAGGGAGGGTGGGGCGACCTTAAGGGTCGCGAGGCTACAGACGGTGAGGGGGGAAGGGGTCCATCGAACTTTAGGGTGAGGCTCTGGAGATGGCACTGGAAGTCGAGCCCCAGTAATAGGGCAGCGCAGAGATGGGGGAGGACGTAGAGCTTAAAGTTGGTGTACTTTATGCCTTGTACGGTAAGGGTCGCGACACAGTACCCTCGGATTTCTACAGCGTGGCATCCGAAAGCCAGGGAGATTTTCTGGGTCGCTGGTAGGATGGGGAGGGAACAGCGCATTACCGTATCTGAGTGTATTAGCTGTCTGTGCTCCCGGAGTCGAAAAGGCAGGCCATCTCGTGCCCGTTGATCTGGACGGTAATCGTGGACTTCACGAGGTGGTGCGGGACTGGTCAAGTGTGACGGGGGTGAGTGTCGGAAGGTGGTCGGTAGGCCGGTCGGATGCAGCGGCGGCCAGCATACGGTCGGGTGAGCTGGGCTCCCGGGAGGCTGCGGAGTGGTCCCAAGATGGCGGCCCCCATGAGTCGCGCATGGTGGGTGGCATCTACAATTGTGTCCAAGATGGCGGCCCCCATGGGTCGCACGTGTCAGCCGAAGTTAAAGATGGCGGCGCCCACGGGTCGCACATGGCGGGTGGCGTGGCAGCTAGGGGCGGCCCCGACAGGCAGCAGGCAGTGCTGCTGGGCCTAGAAGATTTAGGGGGGAATCGGGCCTGGCAGGCTTTTGCGAAGTGGCCCTTCTTCCCACAGCCGTTACAAATTGCGTCCCGTGCTGAGCAGCGTTGTCTGGGCTGATTACCCTGGCTGCAGAGGTAGCAGCTCGGGCCTCCGGCGTTGGTGGGCCGCTGCGCGGCGCAGGCTTGTGTCGCACCCAGGTCGGTAATGGCTGCGCCCACGAGTCCCACGAGGGTGCCACGCGGTCGGAGGTGTAGGCCCCCATGTGCTGGGAGGCCACCTCCGGCGAGTTGGAGAGTTGTACTGTCTCTGGGAGGCCAAATGTCCCCCCTTCCAGTAGACGCTGGCGGATATAGGAAGAGTTCATGCCCGTGACATAAGCGTCCCTGATCAGCAACTCTGCGTGCTGGGTAGCCGATCTCGCCCAACAGTCACAGTTCCGGCAGAGGATGCACAAGGCATGCAGGAATTCTGCGAGTGATTCCCCAGGGCGCTGCCGTCTCATGGCGAGGAGGTGCCGAGCATATACCTGGTTAACGGATTTCATGTATTGTCCTTTTAGTAGAGTTACTGCTTCCGCGTACGAGGGAGCGTCCCTGATGAGGGGGAAGACTCTTGAGCTCACCTGCTTCTTCTGAGGTCTGTGAGGTCTTCGTTGAAAGATGCGAGGTACGCCTCGAAGCAGCTTAGCCAGTGTTCAAACGTTTCTGTAGCGTCAGCTGCTTGTGGGTCCAGCTCCAAGTGATCAGGCTTGAGTGATGAGTTCATCTTTAGGAGTTTAGTGTATAAAATTGATACACAATCAATAACACACAACGAGTGATAAATGTAACTGAGGCTTTAATACACCAAACAGCAAGCCTCCTGCCTCTGGACCCGAACTGGGTCCGGAGGCGGAGACTTGCCACCTTTATACAGAAGCCCGAGGGGAGGAGCCACAGGCGGAGCCAGCCTGGACAAGCCCAGCCATGCACAATACAATACAGTATGCAAAACGTGATTTACCACAAACACCATCATTTCTACGAAACGCATCTCCAAACACTGTAGCCTTGGCCTCGGCTCCTCCCTCTGCGACTGGATCCTGAACTTTCTAACCCACAGCCCACAATCAGTAAAGATAGGCAACAACACCTCCTCCACGATCATCCTCAACACCGGTGCCCCACAAGGCTGTGTCCTCAGCCCCCTACTATACTCCTTATACACCTATGACTGTGTGGCCAAATTCCCCTCCAACTCGATTTTCAAATTTGCTGATGACATCACCGTAGTGGGTCGGATTTCAAACAATGACGAGACAGAGTACAGGAATGAGATAGAGAATCTGGTGAATTGGTGCGACGACAATAATCTCTCCCTCAATGTCAACAAAACGAAGTCATCGACTTCAGGAAACGTAGTGGAGAACATGCCCCTGTTTACATCAATGGGGGACAAAGTAGAAAGGGTTGAGAGCTTCATGTTTTTAGGTGTACAGATCACCAACAGCCTGTCCTGGTCCCCCCATGCCGACACCGACACTATAGTTAAGAAAGCCCACCAATGACTCTACTTTCTCAAAAGGAAATTTGGCATGTCAGCTAAGACCCTCACCAACTTCTACAGATGCACCATAGAAAGCATTCTTTCTGGTTGTATCACAGCTTGGTATGGAGCCTGCTCTACCCAAGACCGCAGGAAACTACAAAAGGTTGTAAATGTAGCCCAGTCCATCACGCAAACCAGCCTCCCATCCATTGACTCTATCTATAATTCCCGCTGCCTCAGAAAAGCAGCCAGCATAATTAAGGATCCCAAGCACCCCGGGCATACTCTCTTTCACCTTCTTCCGTCAGGAAAAAGATACAAATGTTTGAGGTCACGTACCAACCGACTCAAGAACAGCTTCTTCCCTACTGCCATCAGACTTTTGAATGGATCGACCTCATATTAAGTTACTCTTTTCTCTACACCTTGCTATAACTGTAACATGATATTCTGCAGTCTCTCCTTCCTTCCCTATGTACGGTATGCATTGTTTGTACAGCATGTAAGAAACAATACTTTTCACTGTATACTAATACATGTGACAATAATAAATCAAATCAAATCAAATCAAATGTCCAGAGCATGTGTCTGGTCTTACGACCAAAAGGTCGAGGCCACCCCCGCACCGATGCTCCGCCCAGTGGGGGGCTAGCAACCATGCCATGTAAAGCCCCCGGCTTCATCTGCAGATACGGACGGAGAATTGGCGGGTCTGTGGCTGCGGATGGTCATCCCGGCGACCTGCAGCGGCCGTGTCGTACAACATGGTGCCGGCCGTGCGCAGACCCGGCCTGCCAGATAGTGTCCCCCTCTAAATCCTCTCGCCACCACCAGACCAGCCCCCACCGAAGGCTCCACGGCCAGCAGAATGGCTCCCCCTCCGGCCCCCCACGACTGTGGCGGCGCTGGACACAGTCTGCAGATGCCATGAGAGGTCCACGATAACTGTGAGCACACGCGCCCCACGCTGTCGGGAAGTCGGCCCATTGGGGGCGGAGCATTGGTAGAGGGCCTCAGGTAACCTACTGGGGCTGTCCCAATGGCATGCGGCGTATTCAGCGATGACGCCGCTTTTGAGGGGCGTAAAAACGGATTCTCTGGCCAACCGCCGAAAGTGATTTCGGCGGCGGCAATCGGAGAATCCAATCCATAGTCTTGCAATCAGAGTATCGAGTCCATAACTTCGAGATTTTCCATGAGTATGGTGGATGGTGTCACTGTGAAGGTAAAGGGCCGGGATTCTCCCTTCCGGGGACTAAGTCCCCAGGCTAGCGGGAAAACCAGCGCCAATGACTCTGGCGTCAAAGGCCCCCCCAAGGTGAGGAATTCTTACCTGTCTCGGGGGCTAGGTGGACGCCAGAGGGGTTGGCGCCGCTCCAGACGGCGCCGAAGGGAGGGCGTGAGTTCGCACATGCGGCGAAGTGCCGGCATGATCTAGCGCATGTGTGGAACCGCTGGCGTGGTTCCGCGCAAGCGCAGTCCAGCCGGCGTATTTTGGGGCATTATTTCGGGGGGTTCTCTTCTCTGCGCAGGCCATGGGGAGCCTTACAGGGGCCGGCGCGGAAGGAAGAAGTGCCCCCACGGAACAGGCCCGCCCGCAGATCGGTAGTCCAGATCGCGGGCCAGACCACCGTGGGGACCCCCCCCCGCGGGCCAGACCACCGTGGGGAACCCCCCCCCCCCGGTGTCGGATCCCCCCACACCCACTGAGGACCGGTCCGCTGACTTACCGGCCAGGTCCCGCCGGTGTCAGAGGTGAGTGATTCACGGCGGCGGGACAGGCCAAAAACGGATGCCGCTCGGCCCACCGGGGCCCGGAGAATTGTCGTGAGGGCCGCTGCCAACGGCCCCAGACCGGCGTGGCATGAATCCCACCTCTACCCAAAAAACGGCTCCGGGGAATACGGCAGCCTGCGTTGGGGCGGCTGGGCCGGATTCGCACCGCCCCCTGGGGATTCTCCAACCCGGCTGGGGGGCTGAGAATCCAGCCCAAGGACTGACTGCTGACTGTCTAAACTTTCTCAGCTTCTGAAAGCTGAAATTTCCACTACTTCTAAACAAAAGGTTGAAAGACAAGTAGTCATTCAAATGACGAGCACCATCTGTTTCTTTCTCGATTCCGAGAAGTGTGCCAACATTGCCACTCCGTAGGGATGTATGTTGACTGTGAAGAACATAGAGAGAATCAATGATATGTCACCTCTAATAGGTAAGAGGAAAATAATCTTGCCTTTGATTGAAAGGACTTTGCCACCTGAATCATGTACTTGGTGTCTGATGGATGAAGGGTCATTGGCTGAAGCAATTCAAGGTCATCTGCTAATATGTTAACAGCAGCTCGAGCATAAAGCACCTCAAAGGCGTTGTAGCTTTTGAGTTTCCCAAATCTTTGCTTGGTTTGTCAGACTTTTGTACGGGTGGTGCAACTACCCTTGGGCTTACCCGATCTACAGCGCCAAAGAGTTGCCATAATATATGAACATAAGACAGAGGAGCAGAAGTAGGTTATTCAGCCCATCAAGTCTGCACCACCATTCAATGCGATCATCTGATATGATAATCCTAACTCAACTTTCCGACTTGATTCCCTTACTGACAAAAAATCTGTCTATCTCAGCCTTGAACATACTTAATGACCCAGCCTGTACAGCTCTCTGTGGGAAATAATTCCACAGATTCACTATCCCCTGAGAGAAGAAATTCCTCCTCACCTATCTCTTAAATGGGCAAACCCTTACTCTGAGATTAAGGTCTCTAGTTCTAGACTCTCCCACAATGGGAAACAACCTCTCAGAATCTACCCTGTCAAACCTCCTGAGAATCCTATGTGTCTCAAGAAGGTTGCTTCTCATTCTTCTAAACTCCAATGAATATAGGTCCAATCTACTCAACCTCTGCTCATAAGAAAATCCCTCCACACCCAGGATCAACCTAGTAAATCTTCTCTGGACTGCCTCCAATGCCAGTATATGTTTCCTTAGTTAAGGAGACCAAACCTGTTCACAGTATTGCAGGTGTGGTCTAACTAGTGCCTTGTATACTCCATTCCCTCTGAAATAAAGGCCAACATTCTACTTTCTTTCCTATTACTTGCTGAATTTGCATTTTAGCTTTTTGAGATTTATGTTCAAGGGCCCTCAAATCCCTCTTTGCATTCTGTAGTTGTTCTCCATTTACATAATATTCAGTTCTTTTATTCTTCCTACCAAAGTACATAACTTCACACTTTCCTACATTATATTCGATCTGACAATTTTTGCCCACTCATTTAACCTGTCTATATCACTCCCCAGGCTCTTTGTGTCATCCTCACCACTTGCCTTCCCACCTCTTTTTGTGTCATCCGCAAACATGGGCAACAGTACATTTACTTATCTTCTCCATTACTATATGTTGTCAATAAGGTGGCTCCAACACTGATCCCTGTGACACTCCACAAGTTACAGGTTTCAATCCTGATAATGTCCCTCTTATCCGAACTCTCTGTGTTCTATTAGTTACTTAATCCTCTATCCGTGTTAATATGCTACATCAACACCATGGGCTCTTATCTTCTTAAATAGCCTATTGTGTGGTGCATTTATGAAGATTTATTTGAAATCCAAATACATAACATCTACTACTTCCCCTTTATCTATCCTACTCATTACCACCTCAAAGAATTCCAAGAAATTTGTAGGGATAATTTCCCTTTTCTCAAGCCATGCTGACTGCTTGATTATATTATGTATTTCTAAATGCTCTGCTTTTACATCCTTTATAATGGACTCTAAAATGTTTCCAATGACATACGTCAAGCTAACTGGACTGTAGTTACCTGTTTTTGTCCCTCTCCCCATTTTGAATAAGGATGTTATATTGGCAGTTTTTGAATTCTCTGGGGCTTTTACAGAATTGAAGCATTCTTAGAAATTACTACCAGTACATTCATTATATCTGCAGCTATTTCCTTTAATATCCGAGGATGCAACCCATCAGTTCCAGGAGACATCTTGGCCTTTAGCTCCATTAGTTTCCCTCATACTTTTTTCTCTACTGATGGTCATTGAATTTATTTTCTACCCCCCTTTTGTCCCTTGATGAGTTAGTATTTTTGGAATGTTATTAGGATATTCCACTGTAAAGACTGATGCAAAGTATTTATTTAACTCCTCTGCCATTTTCTGATTCCCCATTATTATTTTCACAGTCTCATTCTCTGAGGGACCTATGTTCACTTAGGTCTCGCTCTTCCTTTTTATATATTACAATAAGCTCTCACTGTCCATTTTCATATTATTTGCCAGTTTAACCTCACAGTTTACCTTCTCCCTCTTTATTTTTTTGTCATCTTTTGTTGGTTTTTACAACTTTCCCAATCCTCTGTCTTACCTTTAATCTTTACCACATTCTGTGTTTTTTCTGTCTGTTAAATACTATCCTTAACTTCCTTGCTTAATCATGGCTGATTTTTCCCTTCCTAGAATCCTTTTGCCCCTTGGGATATATCTTTGTTGTAAGTCATGAACTATTTTGATAAACAGTACGAAGTCTTACAATACCAGGTTAAAGTCCAACAGGTTTGTTTCGATGTCACTAGCTTTCGGAGCGCTGCTCCTTCCTCAGGTGAATGAAGAGGTATGTTCCAGAAACACATATATAGACAAATTCAAAGATGCCAAACAATGCTTGGAATGCGACCATTAGCAGGTTATTAAATCTTTACAGATCCAGAGATGGGGTAACCCCAGGTTAAAGAGGTGTGAATTACATCAAGCCAGGACAGTTGGTAGGATTTCGCAGGCCAGATGGTGGGGGATGAATGTAATGTGACATGAATCCCAGGTCCCAGTTGAGGCCGCACTCATGTGTGCGGAACTTGGCTATAAGTTTCTGCTCGGCGATTCTGCGTTGTTGCGCGTCCTAAAGGCCGCCTTGGAGAACGCTTACCCGGAGATCAGAGGCTGAATGCCCTTGACTGCTGAAGTGTTTTCCGACTGGAAGGGAACATTCCTGCCTGGTGATTGTTTCGCGATGTCCGTTCATTCGTTGTCGCAGCGTCTGCATGGTCTCGCCAATGTACCACGCTTCGGGACATCCTTTCCTGCAGCGTATGAGGTAGACAACGTTGGCCGAGTCGCAGGAGTACGTACCGCGTACCTGGTGGGTGGTGTTCTCACATGTAATAGTGGTATCCATGTCAATGATCTGGCACGTCTTGACATCGAAACAAACCTGTTGGACTTTAACCTGGTGTTGTAAGACTTCGTACTGTGCTCACCCCAGTCCAACGCCAGCATCTCCACATCATATTTTGATAAAGGTCTGCCATTGCTGATCAACTGTCTTTCCTGCTGAACTTCTTTCCCAGCCCACTCTAGCCAGCTATGTTGTCATTCCTTAGTAATTGCCCTTATTTAAGTTTAGATCAGTTGCTTTCACTCTCAAACTGGATGCTAAGTTCTGCCATGTTTTGCCACAGTTTCTTAGGGGATCTTTTATTGTGGGATTGTTTATTACACCTGCCTCATTGCACATTACCAGATCCAAAATAGCCTGATCCTTTGTTGGATCCTCAACATATGGTTAGGAAACTGTCTCAAATACATTATGAATTCTGATTTTCTCACCCTCCATAAAGATTACATCATGAATTATATAGACTGATTAAATGCTTTAAGCTCAGTCTGCTTCGTATACTGGACCACTCGATCCAAAGTAAGATCATCTTTGGTCTGAAGAAAGTTAGAGAGCTTTCATCCTGGACACTCATGACTATGCGATCATGAATTAGGTCACCCCGTATACGCAAGAACTCACTCAGCAATATCGGTCAGTTCAGAATAATTCAATCAATTCCCGCTGGTTAAAATGTGTTCATTGAATTTTGCTTTGGGCTGAAATAGGTGCCAAAAGCTTTAATAATTTAGGCAAAATTCACAATGCACACTCTGTCTTAGTAAAACACTGTCTGCCACTGGATGTATTGCGTTAAAAATAACTAACTTGGAGCTTCGGCATTTTAGCCGTGAAGACCTGATGCTGTTCGATTAGGGAAAAAATGGCATTCTCTTAACTCCCACTGCTGACTTCTCTGCATGTCGTCGAGTAAGTCAAATGGGTGGGGAAAGGGCAGGGACAGACTGTATTTTAGACAGGCTGTAGGCATATTATGGCATCCACTTTCCATTTGATTATTGATATTATATCTAAACAGGTTACAGAGTAGACTTATTGTTCCACGGCATGAATCAAACCTCTCTCTTGAAAGTATAACACATACCTGAGTTTTTGTTATTCATAATGGGATGTGGGCATTGAAATGAATGAAAATGAAATGAAAATCGCTTATTGTCACAAGTCGGCTTCAAATGAAGTTACTGCGAAAAGCCCCTAGTCGCCACATTCCGGCGCCTGTTCGGGGAGGCTGTTAAAGGAATTGAACCGTGCTGCTGGCCTGCCTTGGTCTGCTTTCAAAGCCAGCGATTTAGCCCTGTGCTAAACAGCCCCATTGTTGGCTTGGCCAGCATTTATTGTCCATCCCTAATTTCCCTTGAACTGAGTGACCTGCTAAACCATTACAGAAGACAGTTAAGAGTCAACCACATCTGTTTCTCCAGGACAAATTACAGATGTGGCCAAAGTGTAAGTAGATACATTTGCAGCAGGTTTCACTGCTTTATGATTTAGCCCCTCCCCCACCCGCAAGGCCCTGTGTGTCCTAGGCATCGACATTTGGGACAGTTGTTGCACATTTCTTATTGCATAAAGTAATAAAGTGCTTGGGCGGTCTGTAACCAGGGGGCTGGTTTAGCTCAGTGGGCTAGAAAGCTGGTTTGTAAATCAGAACAAGGCCAGCAGCGCGGGTTCAATTCCCGTACCAGCTGAGAATTCTGAACTCTCCCTCTGTGTACCTGAACAGGCACCGGAATGTGGCGACTAGGGGCTTTTCATAGTAACGTCATACTTGTGACAATAAAAGATTATTATAACCATGGTAACAGGATGATTGGGCGAGATTGCTGAACATGAATGTGTCTTCTTGGTTCCATCTCTGAAATATGCATCATGCGTCTTTTAATGTATGGTAAATTAATGTCAGCATGCATGTAATGTAGGGATCAAAAAAATCTAGAGTTGTTCTAAGTGTTTAGAGAAAACCACTGTTTGCTGTAGTCTGTGTAGAACAGTAAAGATTGGTACCCAGGTTCTGCAATGAATATTAACAAAGAATTTTGTTATTGGAAAAAAGTGACAACCATATTGCTGTGGGTCTGGAGTCAGATGCAGGCCAGACCAGGTAAGGACAGCAGATTTCCTTTCCCAAAGGACATTAGTGAACTCAATGTGTTTTTACGACAATCGGCAATGGTTACATAGCGATCGTTGGACCGTTAATTCAAATGTCACTGTCTGCCATGTTGGGCTATGAATCTGGATATCCAAAGCATTACCCTAGGTCTCAGGAATATTATTCCAGTGACAATAACCATTACTGACTGATAGCAGTTGTACATCATCATCTCATATTCAATCAGTTACCCCTTTACTAACTCCTCTTGCAACTTGTGTAAGGCCCTTCAATCTCGAGGCTTATTGGCTGCTGCAAGCCCCAGGAAAGTCAGCCATGTCTATAGCTCTACCTTTCCTGGTATTGTTTCTGGGGTGCCCCTCCATGGATCATGTAGTGCCCATCGAGAAGCACCCCCTCCTCCCAACCCGCTCTCCTCAGGAAAGCTAGCTTGAGAGTCCACCAGGATTTACCCTTGTGCCACAAGTCTCCTGACATGGGCAGAATCTCTTTTGGGGAAGTAAGTAGCCATTAATTAAGCCATTAAGTGGCCTAATTAGTAACCCGGTGCCGACACCATTCTCTGCTCTACCACTGTCTATGCGGAGTCTACATGCCCTCCCCGTGTCTGTGTGGGTTTCCTCCGGGTGCTCCGGTTTCCTTCCACAGTCCAAAGACATGCAGGTTAGGTGAATTGGCCAGGCTAAATCGCCCTTCGTGTCCAAAAAGATTAAGAGGCGTTATTGGGTTACGGGGATAGGGTGGAAGTGAGGGCTTAAGTGGGTCGGTTCAGACTGGATGGGCCAAATGGCCTCCTTCTGCACTGTATGTTCTATGTTCTATGTACCAACACTCCTGATTCTGAGCCAGTTGCCAATGGAGCAGCAGAAATAATTCCATAGTGTTTGGTCTGCTTTTTCTCCTCAATGTGTTTGATTCTGCTCCACTTTGCCTGCACACAAGCCTGAACTCAGGTTATAGTCAGGCCATAGAATTCCTAACGTGCTGAAGCAGGTCACTTGGCTGATTGAATCTCACTAACACTTTTAAAGAGCATCTAGGCCCATACCCTCTCCTTATCCTTGTAACCCCACTAAACCCGCACATCTTTCGACAGTTTAGCATGGCCAATTCCCCTAATCTGCACATCTTTGGACCTAGGAAGTAAACCGGAGTACCCAGAGGAAACCCACGCAGATACGGGCAGAAAATGCAAAGTCCACATTAACAGTCACCAAAGGCTGGAATTGAACCCTGGTCCATGGCGCTGTGATGCAGCAGTGCTAACCACTGTGCCACCATGCCGCCATGTTGCTGGCTGGGTGAACCAGCATGGTCTGGTCAGGTTGGACACACTGTACCAGTGCACTCCTTGGGCTGGGAGGGGGAATGGATTCATTGCATTTCAAAAATATGAATTTTTGTTATGAAGCAGTTCACTTTTAAGATGTTTATTTCATAAACCAACAGTAATGGAGTCGCTTTTTTATGCTGGAAACTTATACTTCGGTGAGAAACATGGGTCGGGCTTCACCGACTCCCCGCCGGGTCGGAGAATCGCCGGGGGTGGCGTGGATCCCGCCCCCGTCGGCTGCCAAATTCTCCGGCGACAGGGATTTGGCGGGGGCGGGAAACGTGCCGCGCCGGTCGGCGGCCGCTGGCAGTGGCCCCCCGGCGATTCTCCAGCCCGCGATGGGCCAAGTGGCCGCCCGTTATCGGTGAGTCCCGCTGGCGTATGTTACAACAGGTATTTGTCAGTGGGACCTGGCTCCGCGGGCGGCCTCCGGTGTCCTCGGGGGGCGGGGGGGGGGGGTGATCTGGCCCCGGGGGTTGCCCCCACGGTGGCCTGGCCCGCGATCGGGGCGCACCCATCCAGGGGCCTGCCTTTGCCGTGGGGGCACACTATTCCCCCGCGCCGGCCGGTGTAACGGTCCTCGATGGCCGACGCGGAGATGAACACCCCCCTGCGCATGCTCTGCGATGACGCCAGCACACGCTGACGCTCTTGCGCATGCGCCAACTCGTGTCGGCTGGCGGAGGCCCTTCTGTGCCGGTTGGTGTGGCGCCAAGCCCCTTCCGCGCCGGCCGGCACGGCGCAAACCACTCCGGCGCCGGTCTAACCCCTGAAGGTGTGCAAGATCCCGCACCTTCGGGGCGGCCCAACGCCAGAGTGGTTCACGCCATCCTTCGCGCCAGAGCTGCCCGCCCCGCTGGTTTCCGAAGAATCTCGCCCATGAAATTAAACACACTGAAATCAGATATGTATGGAGGATTCTGCAACGTGAACCAGCTTAATATAGATATAAATGAATAGCAACAAATTCTGACTGATGAAGGTGGTAAAAATGTGAATAGATGGGAATGGAGCCAGAATGATGTAGATAAAATAATGCGTTTGGTTTATTTTATCAGAGGCTTTACTTGCACCCTGGAAAACTAGAAATACATTAAAAGTAGAGAGGGCACATCACCGTTTGTTAGATTACTTATGTAATTCAACACTATTGACAGAGCTGTGTCAATTCATAATCAACTTTGGGTCAGAGCCACAGAATATTGACAATGAATTGGGGATGGTTTTACGAGTAATTTTTGGAAACTAAACATCACGTGGCTCTTAAATATTGACAACGTTTATGTAATACACTGGGTATTTATACACTGCTGGTAATATGACCGTTTAAAATTGATAGTCATATAAAAATGTGCTACATAAATACTGTGGCTACAGGTGCAGGAATCCTGTGGTGAGTAACTCACCTCCAGGCTACCCAAATGTTGTCCAAAATCTACAAGGTACAAGTCAGGAGGGTGATGGACTACTCTCTACTGACTGGTGCAGGCATGATTGGCTGAAGGGCCTCTTTCCGCTCTGTAAAATTCTATGTCTAGATGATTGCAGTTCCAACAAAACTCAAGAAGCTTGACAGCTTGACTGGCATCCCATCCACAAACATTCACTCCCTCTACATATAACGCACAGTACCAAAAGTGCAGGAACTCAGCCAGGCTTTTTAGACAGTCCCTTCCAAACTCATGACCATCCAGAGGGACAAGGGCAGCAGAAACATGGGGGTAGCACCACATGAAAGTTCCCCTCCATGCCATCCGCCATCCCAACTTGGAAATATATCACGATTCCTTCACTATCGCTGGATTAAAACCTTAGAACTCCCTCCTTCACAGCACTGTAAATGTACTTGCACCGCATGGACTGCAGCGGTTCGAAGACAGATCACTACCACCTTCTCAAGGGCAATTAGAGATGGGCAATAAATGCTGGCATAGCCAGCAATGACCACATTCTAAGAATGAATAATAATACAAAAATGTTGTTGACAATATTTATAGTAATTGTTACCACACTATTAAAAACTCAGATGCGGAGGCCCTTCTTATCACCTGATGAAACTTTAGCAGAGGATCAGAGGAATCTAAATAGCCCCAAAAAGAACGCTAAAAAAGGCACAGCCACTGTCAGACTGACAGTGATAATCCATCAGAACACCGAGCACCATGGGCTGAATTTTTTGGTGGAGGCTGAAGATCCACCTTGAGATCTGAAAGATGGAGGCAGCTCTGTTCCAGTGGGGGGCAGGATCTTTGGCCAGCATTCTGCTGGCAGTGGCCAATTAACAGGCCACCGCCCAATCAGAGGGCCAACATCTCAGCAGCCTCTACAACACCATTGCTGTGACAGCCACTTCTGAGGCAGCAGCTCGAGTAGTCTCTGTGGCGCAATTGGTTAGTGCTTTTGGCTGTTAACCGAAAGATTCATGGTTTGAAGTCACACAGGGATGAATTCCTTCAATTGGGTAGCACAGTGGTTACACTGCTACCTCACAGCACCAGGGACCCGGGTTTGATTTTGGTCTTGGGTGATTGCATGCTTGGAGTTTGCACGTGTCTGCATGGCTTTCCTCTGGGTGCTCTGGTTTCGCCCCACAGTCCAAAGGTGTGCGGGTTAGGGGGTTGGCCATGATCAACATATGGTGCTATGGGGACAGGGCGGGGGACTCGGCCTATGTAGGGTGCTCTTTTGGAGGGTCGCTGCAGACTCAATGGGATGAATGGCCTCTTTCTGCACTGTAGGGATTCTATGGATTCCATGGATGACTGAAGTGTTTTGAAAGAGTGATGAGTCTTTTTGTGGAAATTAGAGCCAGACAAGCAAGCTTCAGCATTTATGTGGCGAGGACTTGGGAGAATGGGTTGTCATGTATCCTGGTGACAGCAGCTTAGGCATGGGGTGGCGATTGCTGCCAGGAGCCCCTTCATGGACCATGCAGTGCCCATAAATAATGGTCCCTCTCTCCCTCTCCCTCCACCAGGAGATCGAACTGGGAGTATACCAGGATTTACTTGGTGATCTGCCCAAGTGGATGCAAATCTCCTGGCATGGACAAACCACCTGAGGGGTGTAACGCAACAATTACTCACTCAAGTCGAGAAGAGGTGAAATCAATCGAGGCTTTATTAAGCAAGACTTGTTCCCCAGCAGCTCAGTTACAGAATGCGGCTGCTGGGAGAACTCAAGCTCTTATACTCCGCCTTCAGGGCTGAGCCAGCAGGCAGCAGATCCAACCAGGACCCGGGACCTGTCAGCCAATAGCCTCTCGGCTTCACAGGAACCGTACTACCCCTAATACATACCACCACATTCACCCCTTGTTAAAAAAGAACCCGGCAGGGTGGTGGTTCGCATGGCGGTAGGGGTTTACAAGGCTGGTCCTGGAACTGATTTCGTACAGTGGCTATGCATTTAGCCCAACAGTTAACTATGTACAGGTTGTCAGAATTATTTACAAGTTGTTTTTTTTTCGTTTTGTGTCACGCGGATTCCACGAGTCGAGCGGGTCCCCTGGCCATCCTTGTTGATCACCTCAGCCCCGGTGGTGGTGCAGGTGCTGGCTCAGGCACTGTCGTCTCTAGGAGCGTTGCACTGTTTGTCCCTGTTTCTTTACTCCTGGGCGGGCACGGGAGGAGGACCGATCCACCCGGGAAGGGAACGGTCGTGGGGTGCGCCGGTGGCAGGGAGGGGGTGATCGGTATTGGGTGTGTGCGTGTGTTTCCGGCGGGTGCCAGGTCCCGTAGGGAGACCGTGTCCTGTCGGCCGTCGGGGTACGCGTGGGTGTACTGAGGGTTTGCGTGGAGAAGGTGAACCCTTTCGACCAACGGGTCCGATTTGTGTGCCCGCACATGTTTTCGGAGCAAGATGGGTCCTGGGGCTGCCAGCCAGGGCGGCAGCGACGTTCCGGAGGAGAACTTCCTAGGGAAGACCAGGAGGTGCTCGTGAGGCATTTGGTTAGTGGTGGTACACAGCAGCGACCGGATGGAGTGGAGGGCATCCAGGAGGACTTCCTGCCACCGGGAAACTGGGAGATTTCTGGACCGTAGGGCCAGTAGGACGGTCTTCCAGACGGTACCGTTCTCCCTCTCTACCTGACCGTTCCTCCGGGGGTTGTAGCTGGTCGTCCTGCTCGAGGCAATGCCCTTGCTGAGCAGGAACTGACGCAGCTCATCGCTCATGAAGGAGGACCCCCTGTCGCTATGGATGTACGCGGGGAAACCGAACAGTGTAAAGATGGTGTCGAGGGCTTTAATGACTGTGGCCGCTGTCATGTTGGGGCAGGGGATGGCGAAGGGGAAACGGAAGTACTCATCCACCACGTTCAGGAAGTATGTGTTGCGGTCAGTGGAGGGGAGGGGGCCTTTGAAATCCAAACTGAGGCGTTCAAAGGGACAGGAAGCCTTTATCAGGTGCGCTCTATCTGGCATGAAAAAGTGCGGTTTGCACTCTGCGCAGATTTGGCAGTTCCTGGTGGCTGTACGGACCTCCTCAACCGAGTAGGGGAGGTTGCGGGACTTCACAAAATGGTAGAATCGAGTGACCCCCGGGTGGCAGAGGTCCTCGTGGAGGGCTTGGAGGCGGGTCTCCTTGTGTGTTGGCACATGTGCCGTGGGATAGGGCATCGGACGGCTCGTTCAGCTTTCCGGGACGATACAAGATCTCATAGTTATAGGTGGAGAGCTCAATCCTCCACCTCAAGATCTTGTCATTCTTGATTTTGCCCCGCTGTGCATTATCGAACATAAAGGCTACCGACCGTTGGTCAGTGAGGAGAGTGAATCCCTTGCCGGCCAGGTAATGCCTCCAATGTCGCACAGCTTCCACTATGGCTTGGGCTACCTTTTCCACCTAGCAGTGGCGGATTTCTGAGGCGTGGAGGGTCCGGGAGAAAAAGGCCACGGGTCTGCCCGCTTGGTTGAGAGTGGCCGCCAGAGCTACATCGGATGCGTCGCTCTCGACCTGGAAGGGGAGGGACTCGTCGATTGCATGCATCGTGGCCTTTGCGATATCTGCTTTGATGCGGCTGAAGGCCTGGCGGGCCTCTGTCGACAGGGGGAAGGTATTGGACTGTATTAACGGGAGGGCCTTGTCTGCATACTGGGGATCCCACTGGGCGTAATACGAAAAGAAGCCCAGGGAGCGTTTCAGGGCTTTGGAGCAGTGGGGGTGGGGAAATTCCATAAGGGGGCGCATGCGTTCGGGGTCGGGGCCTATCACTCCATTGCGCACTACGTATCCCAGGATGGCCAGACGGTTGGTGCTAAAAACGCATTTTTCCTCGTTATAGGTGAGGTTCAGGGCGTTAGCGGTCTGGAGGAATTTGCGGAGGTTGGCGTCGTGGTCCTGCTGGTCATGGCCGCAGATGGTTACATTGTCGAGGTATGGGAACGTGGCCCGCAACCCGTGCTGGTCAACCATTCGGTCCATCTCCCGTTGGAAGACCGAGACTCCGTTTGTGACGCCGAATGGGACCCTTAAGAAGTGGTAGAGCTGCCCATCTGCCTCGAAGGCCGTGTACTTGCGGTCACTCGGGCGGATGGGGAGCTGGTGGTATGCGGACTTGAGGTCCACGGTGGAAAAGACCTTGTACTGTGCAATCCGATCTCCTCCTCTATCTCCCCTATCTCCCCACTGCTCCTCTATCTCTTTAAGAACCCTAGGATGTAGTCCATCCAGTCCAGTTGATTTATCCACCTTAAGACCTTTCAGTTTCCCTGAAACCTTCTCCTTAGTGATGGCCACTACACTCACCTCTGATTCTCCTGAAGTTATGGTATCCCATTGATGCAGAGTACTTGTTCAGTTCCTCTGTCATTTCTTTGTTTCCCATTACCACTTCTCCAGCCTCATTTTCCAGTGATCTAATGCCTATTCTTGCCTCTCTCTTACCGTTTATATATCAAAAAATACTCTTGCTATCTTCTTTTATATTACTAGCTAGCTTGCACTCACATTTCATCTTCCCCCCCTTATTGCTTTTTTAGTTGTCGTCTGCTCACTTTTAAAGGCTTTGCAATCCTCTGATTTCTCATTAGTCCTCTCCAACTTGTATATTTTTTATTTTGCTTGTATGCTGTCTTTGACATCCCTTGTCAGCCATGGACGCCTCGTCTTCCAAGCATGTTTCCTCTTCCTTGGGATGAATTCCTGTTGTGCATCCCAAATAACCCTCAAAAACTCCTGCCATTGCTGTTCAACTGTCTTCTTTGCTAGGCTCCCCTTCCAATCAACCTCGGACAGCTCCTCCCTCATGTCTTTTAGTTACCTTTACCAATAGTAATACCGTTACATCTGATTGCAGCTTCTCCCTCTCAAACTGCAGGGTAAATTCTATCATATTGTGGTCAACTGCCCCCTAAGGGTTCCTTTACCTTAAGTTTCATAATCAAATCTGCCTCTTTACATATCACCAAATCCATAATTGCCTGTTCCCTAATGGGCCCTGTCACAAGCTGCTCCATCTCAGAGACATTTGTTTGGGATCCACTACCAACCTGATTTTCCCAGCCTTCTTGCATGTTGAAGCCCCCCATTAATATTGTAATATTGCCTTTCTTATTTGCCTTTTCTATCTCCTGATTTATTTTCTGCCCCACATCCTGACGACTGGTAGGGGGCCAGTACATAACTCTTTTTCCCTTTACGATTCCTCAACTCTACCCACACAGATTCTATGCCTTCTGATCCTCCACTGCATCTTGCTATTGCTTTAATTTCATTTCTTACTAACAATGCAACCGCTGCCCACCTGTCTGTCCTTTCGATAGGACACATATCCTTGGATATTTAGATCCCAGTCCTGATCCCCTTGTAGCCATGTCTCTGTGATGTCCACAACATGGTACGCATCAATTTCAATGTACGCAACAAGCTCATTTACCTTGATCCGTATACTGCACGCATTTAGCTACAACAACCTCAGTCCTGCATTGACCACCTATCTTCTCATATTTGTCCCCTTTTATGTTCTGCCTGAAGTTATATCCCTGACACCGTCTACACTGTCTGTTCCATTATGTGTTCTGGAAACTTTACTTACCTCTCCTGAGTCCTTGATCCCTTTAACTAGTTTAAAGTCCTCTTCATTAACCTGCACATCTACCTTCTCCTTTAACTTTGATTTTCTATACCGACTGGACAAACCAAATTGGCAAAAGTAACTTGGAGGAAAATTTCATAAATTTTTAGACGGTATTTGAGAACAAGGGGCTGGATTCTCCGTTGGCTGGATCCTCCACTTTGCCGGCAGTGCATTCACGTCCACGGATTTCCCGACCGCGTGGGGTGCCCAGAATGGGAAAACCCATTGGCTGGCTGCCGGGAGGGAGGATCGCGCTGCCGGTGGGAGCGTGCCGCACCAGAAAATGGCTGCGGCAGGACAGAGAATCCTGCCCAATATGTTTGCGTTTCAACAGGCAATTTTAATCTCTTATTGTGGAATGAGATATGGTGAATTAGTCATCCTATAGTATTGGCTCTTCTTTGGAAGAGTAATCATAGTGTGATGAATTTCATATTAAGTTTTCAGACTAATGTTAATTCCAAAAAGAGGGGGTTTACTCAAGCAATGTAAAATACAGATGAATGAGATTGATAGATTTGAGAAATTAAATGAAGGTGGTAGATAAACAGGAGAAGCATTTTAGTAAATAATCCGCAAACAAAATATTTATAAATTCCCTTAAAAATGGAAACCTCCACCGGAAAGGTGGCACAGTCATGTCTAGGTAAGGAACTGAACAACAATATTGGATTATAAGAACCTTACAGTGTTGTCAAAAAGAGTAGCCGGAAGGTTGGGATGGTGTTAAAAATCAGCAAAGAGTGACCAAGGAATTGATAAAAGAGGCAGAAAATCGAATTAAAGTAAGCTCGCAATAAATAGACAAACAGACTGGAGAGCTTTTACAGTTATGTGAAAAGGAAATGATTAGTGTAAGAAAACATGGGTAAAAACTATAAAAAGTATAATGGGCAATAGGAAATGACAGAGATGTTAAGCAAGTGTGCTGTACGTTTCTTCACAGTTGAAGACATAAGGAATATACCTGAATTTGTAGAGATTCAAGGGATGAGAGGGACTTGAAATAATGAATCCTTAATCGTACATGTTTTACATAATCTTGCTCCAAATTTTGGGCGAAATTCTCCCAAAACATTTCTAAATGTCATCTGTGGCAGGAAACGAGCTGTGATTCCCACTGAGTGGATTGGCGTGATAGAGATCATAATCCACCCACATTTAGAAATGCTTTTGGAGCCACGGTACCCGAAGAAGCCGGCAAGGCTGGATCCTCAGAGATTGGGGCTCCATTTTTAATAACACACCAATCTCAGAATACTACGACAATATGTTCTATGTTCTATCTCCCCACACAATCGCGAGCAAGACCCCCCTACCATGTGAACCAGAACCCGCTATGGGTTTGCCAAAGGTGGTGGCACTGCCAGGATGCCATCAATCAAGAGGCTTGTAAAAAATAATGGACCATGAAATTGAATGGTAATACAGTTCAAAGCTTTTCAGCAAGCCTAGAGGCTTGAAAATGTTACAGTGCAATGAAATTGAATGTGAAAAAGAGTTGCAAAGATTTACAACACATCACTGCTGCTAGAGAGTTTAAAGATTTTAAAGGCTTCAGAGGGAAGACTTACTACGCAACTCCCATCCCAGGAAAGACTCCTGACCTGAGCCCTTCTTGTGGAACCCAAGCCCTGCTGATTGCCATCTCCCTTGAAGAGCTCCCTTTGACAACCTGGAAATAAGTGTAAAGAGGGTCTCACCCCCTTGCTCCCCTTCGGTGTCCCAGGTACTTGGTCCCTGCTTTGAGGGACCATTAGTAATTCATTCCCGTGGGACTTCTAGATGAGGGGTGGGAGCATCCCAGCAGGCTGCAACAGTCCACTTCGTTTTGGGCCTCATGTCCGATTTGATGGCACAGCAAGAATCCCAACTTGGTCTGACAGCCCAGGAGTATTAACTCCTTTATTTTGTTCTCTAAGATTTAGAAAAATTGAACAAACATTTGTGTATTTTATTTCCTGGTTTATTTTCTCTGCAAATTCTTCAATGTTAGCCTGTCTAATGACATTACTATTGTTGGATACCAGGGAATACCTCTATAGTTGGCTCATTTATTTGGGAATCAAGATAACATTGGAAAATGTGATATTCACACCACAGAGATTGTTAGATCTTTATGGAAAAGTGTCTTTGTTTCTTTGAAGTCAACGGTGAGCATCATCACTTTGTCACTGACTACAAAATCTAGGACATAATTTATGCCTTTACATTTTGCAGTAAGGTTATTTGTATTATTTTAATCATCTGTGCAATGTGCTGTACATTTCCAACCATGGCCCATGAGTTAAAAAGTGCAGGTTTTGTGAAGCAGGCAGTGATGACTTGTAGCATGTTTTATTCCCAGGTGGAACCACTGGAACTAAGGTTCATAATGGTTTCAATTATGCTAAAGAGGATAGCTAAGAGGCAAACATATTTTGGATTTGTGTAATGTTGATGAAATTCATTTATACTGTCATTTCACCTGAGCGAAGGGATTTGGGTAATGTGCATTATTGAGCTATTGATTTAGATTATCAAGGAACCAGCCACAGGCTACACCTACACAAAACAAAGTGGTTTGAAGTCAACTCTCAAAAGGTACATTTTTCTCCCACTTCCATAAATATTATATTGCCTGTGATGCACGTTGAGAATTGGTTTCAAATAAGCTTAAGTAGAAACTATGTCCCAATAAAAAGTCATTGCACAGTGAAGTAATTCACTCTGAGGTGCCTCAAGACATTTTGACATGGTAAGGTATGACGTGAGTCACAAAGCTACAGGTGAAAGCCAGTTTGGTAAAAATGCCCGTGAATGGAAGAGAGGCTCAAGATGGACAATATCAAGAATCAATCCAGTTCATCACAAGCACATCAAACTCACCAACTAGCTGCTAAAGTTCTCTGTCTGGTTCCTCTCTTGGAAGCACAGAAAATAGAACTGACAGACATCAGTAATGTTCCTGATGGTGCAGGTGTCCAGAACCAGTGGTCACAATCTGAAGATATAGGGTAGACCTTTAAGACAGAGATGAGGGGAAATGTCTTCACCCAGAAAGTGGTCAGTCTGTACAATTCGCGACCACAGTTGAGGCCAAAACATTGTATATTTTCAAGAAGCAGTTAGATATTGCACTTGGGGCGAAGGGGATCAGAGGATACGGTGAAAGGTGGGGGTCAGGCTATTGAGTTGGATGATCAGCCATGATCATAAAACGATGCTCCACTTCTCCAGCTGCCACCCTAAACATATTAAAGAAGCCATCCCCTATGGACAAGTCCTCCGTATACACAGGATCTGCTCAGTCGAGGAGGAGCGTAACAGGTATCTACAGACGCTGAAAGATGCCCTCGTACGAACGGGATATGGCGCTCGACTCACCGATTGACAGTTCCAACGCGCCACAGCAAAAAACCTCACCGACCTCCTCAGAAGACAAACACGGGACACAACCGACAGAGTACCTTCGTCATCCAGTACTTCCCCGGAGCGGAGAAACTACGACATCTTCTTCACAGCCTTCAACATGTCATCAATGAAGATGAACATCTTGCCAAAGTCATCCCCACACCCCTACTACTTACCTTCAAACAACCACGCAACCTCAAACAAACCATTGTTTGCAGCAAACTACCTAGCCTACAGAACAGCGACCATGACACCACACAACCCTGCCATGGCAATCTCTGCAAGATGTGCCAGATCATCGACATGGGTACCACCATTACACGTCAGAACACCACCCACCAGGTGCGCAATACATACACGTGTGACTCGGCCAACGTTGTCTACCTCATACGCTGCAGGAAAGGATGTCCCGAAATGTAGTACATTGGCGAGACCATGCAGACGCTGCAACAACGGATGAACGGACATTACGCGACAATCGCCAGGCAGGAATGTTCCCTTCCAGTCGGGGAACACTTCAGCAGTCAACCTCTGATCTCCGGGTAAGCGTTCCCCAAGGCGGCCTTCAGGACACGCGACAACGCAAAATCGCCGAGCAGAAACTTATAGCCAAGTTCCGCACACATGAGTACGGCCTCAACCTGGACCTTGGATTCATGTCACATTACATTCATCCCGCACCATCTGGCCTGGGCTTGGGTAATCCTACCAACTGTCCTGCCTTGAGACAATTCACACCTCTTTAACCTGGAGTTACCCCTATCTCTGGCTCTGTAAAGACTTAATTACCTGCAAATGCTCACATTCAAAGCATTGTCTTGCATCTTTGACTTTGTCTATATTTATGTTTCTGGAACATACCTCTTCATTAACCTGAGGAAGGAGCAGTGCTCCGAAAGCTAGTGTTTGAAACAAACCTGTTGGACTTTAACCTGGTGTTGTAAGACTTCTTACTATGATCATAATTAATGGTGAAGCAGGCTCGAAGGCCTGAATTGCCTTCTCCAGCTCATATTTTCTATACATTGTCACACAACCCCCTTCCAAGGAAAGGCCCCTGACCTGAGCCCCTCTCGTCCAGCCCTAGCCCCTTCGATCCCTCCCTCCCCTGAAGGACCCTCTCTGGTACCCTGGAGGTAAGTGTTGTTAAGGGAAATTTACATTAGAGTTTATTCATTTATTCATTAAGAATCTCTCTATTTTATTATGTTTAATTATTAGCTTATGCCTGCAAACGTGTGGACTGCAGAGTTATTCTATACTAGCTTACTCACCACGGCAATCTAATTCTGCAATGGCCTGATAAGCATTGTTAGTGGCGAGTCATTCTCTAACTGACCTACTGACATCTGCAATGTTCCGATTAATTGCTGAGTCATTTTGTTTCTGACAAACTTACCGTTAACTATTGAGATACCTGTTATCCTTGTAACTGTGGACAAGAAGTTGTGGACCTTAGATAATGAATGGTTTCAGAGGAATGTGATTGGAAGCTAATTGTTGCTAGGGGGGCCTAATTGGTCGTGTATGTAACCCCTCAAGCTAATTAGGAACTAACCAAGTGTGTACATGTATAAAAGAGGCTAACTGCCGTTGTACAATTGAGAAGGTGACCACGAGCACTGTGGAGTGCCTGGCTTTCTGCCAAAAGCTTTTGTCAATAAATTGACTTGACTCAACTCTTTGGTGTGAATAAGTTATTTGCCACTTCAGTGTAGAGAGGGTGCTCACCCCCTTGCTCCTCCTTCGTGTCTCTGGTGTCTGGTCTCTGCTTGTAGAGGCCTGCAAGACTTCCAGTTGGAGGGATGGGAGGATCCCATCAATATTTTGACCCTAAATCAGGTGGGCCAGAACAAAACAGGATACAAGAAATTTCATACATGCAAAATGTTTATTTTGTGACAGATGCGTTTGTTTACAACTGGTGTTGGTGGTCAATATAGAGGGAGGAGTACATTACCATTTACCTGTCAAATTCTTAACAAGGGGCCACTAATGCCATTGCTGGTTACAAAATGGAAACATATTCTCGAACCATCATTACTTTCGTTGATAAGCCAAAATCACAGTCAAAATTAAGTAGCATCCGAGGTGTTTATTAAGGAGAAGAAAATGTGATGATGTGGGATATATTACTTTGAGCAGTTAAGAGGCACTTGATAGAAGAAACTGCCAATTTTATATTTCTTTGTGGGATGATTTTAACGCCTCATTTGACTTGAGTCATGCAAATTAGATTTCCGACACTTGTCTAAGAATATTATTGCAGACAACTTAACTGAAGTGTTCCGTACTTGCAGTGCAAGTACCAAAATCCTGAAGGGACTATGTTACATTTTTTCATAAAGAAGATGGGAATATTGGGGGAAAAGGTTTCCTGCAGCCACAAACAGAAATTTATTTAAGGCAATGGTTGAACGCAACAATTTTATTACATCCTGCAACCATAAGGAATCATCTTGACAAAACATTAGTAAAGGCATGGTTGGATTTGAGAAAGTAAATTAATAACGCTGATGAACCATCTGTTATTTGCCTGTCTTACCAGTGTTACAAGTCATCGCAATAGTGCCAGATTAAGTTGGCCTTATCTATGCCATGAAGACCTGCCTGAATATCTCCTGCTATGGGCATAACCTAAGATACTTATACAGATAACATGCCATATTATAGTACCAAGCTAAGAGAAAAAGTTATAAACATTGTTTACTCCTTTTGTTCTCTGATTTTCCCAGTACATCATCACAGCAGATTTAAACTGGGGATAGATTTCTCTCAACAGTCAACGTCAATTCTGGTTCAAAAACTATGTGCAAAAGAAATGGAGAAAGAAGTTAACGTGGTACCACTAATTCATCTTTCCAGACTGGGGGGAGGTAGTTACAACTGTTCTAATTAACAGGTGAATAAAACCGTTTCGTAGTTTGACTGGCAGTTACAGTAGAACTCCAATTTGCGACTTTTCAATTTTTTGTTTAACTTTTAATGGTTTATTTGAACCTCAGCTTTAGTAGGCCCTATCCTGACAAAAAGAATGTGAAAGTTATTTAATCATGCAATTAACAAAGAGAAATAAACAAGCAGCTTTATTTTGATTCTAATTTGTTTTTCCAAATAACTTTCAGCACTTGAATCAGATAATTCAGCACACAAACTGCAAAACCTCAAGAAGGTGGCAGAATGACGCAGGGCAATGCCACAATCACAGGTATCGGGTGTGTTTTTGGATAAAGATGTTATCAAAAGATTCAGTTTCATTGCAAGATCTTGGTCATGAGGACACTGTAACATGTGGCCCAGGTGGATGGGAAGGTGGGAAATAGTGACGTTTTGGTGCTGAAAGATGATGTTCTGAGGGAAGTGGAGTCTGAGTTCTTGCTCTTTGACCAGAATCATTGAATATTACAGCACAGTGGTTTTTCAGCCTTTATGAAAGAATTATCCATCCAATTTAGCCCAACACCCTCCATTTTTCCCCATGACGGTGTAAATTTGTCTTCGCAAACAGATGCCCTACCACCTTTTAAAATTCCTGTGGAACCTGATAACTTCAGATCGTGTATTCCAATCTTAAAACCTTCTCTGTGAAGGCATTTCTTCTGGTTTCCCCTTGGGTTCTTTTGCCAATAATTTTAAATCTTTGATGACTGACCCACTTGCCAGGGGTATACATAAAAGAATCACTTCTGTGGGTATTGCACATCGGCAGATTTTTAGAAGGCTGCAGGAGTCATTTCAGTTGCATCATTCAGGGCAAATGGCAACTTATTTCCATTATCACAACTTTGAAGCAATTTATCACCTTCCAGTGCAGCAATTCTAATATGAAGCAAGTATCAGTGGGAACGTGTCACCTATGCTTATGCTAACCCTTCAATATCATCTTCTGAGGACAATTCATCCCTCACACTGGTGGATTTAATTATTATCTACTTAAAGCCATCTTACTTACACAATTATATTTTCCATAAAGAAAATGAGGCTCCTAATTTTTAACTCTGGGTTGGTAGAGGATGAGTTAGAAATGTGTTGGTTGGGCAGCACGGTGGCACAGTGTTAGCACTGCTGCCTCACAACTCTGAGGTCCCAGGTTCAATCCCGGCTCTGGGTCACTGTCTGTGTGGAGTTTGCACATTCTCCCCATGTTTGCATGGGTTTCGCCCCCACAACCCAAAGATGTGCAGGATAGGTGGATTGGCCACGCTAAATTGTCCCTTAATTTGAAAAAATGGATTGGGTACTCTAAATTTAAAAAAAAGAAATGTTCCAGTTTCACCATTATGCTCTTTGGGAAGGTTTTCTGATGCAAGGGGAATCCATCTACTTCTAAAGTGCGGCTTTCAGCAAGTCATGCATCTCTCTACTTAAAGCAGGAATGCACTTCTTACAGTTATGTTGCCTTCCCTTCTGCAAAATCTCTCTTTGGAATGGTGCAGGAAGAAACTTGGGTTGCAGGCTAGCCTCCACGTTCTCTCGAGCTTTCTTGAAGGTCTCGCTGAAAAAGGTCAGGGTGAAGCAGGATGTTTGCTTTCCATCTAATGTAAGGAGGATCCCAAAACACGAAATGTGGTAAGTACGGAGTTGTCAACTGTTTGAGCGTTACCCCAAGGATCCAGGTGCAGTGCAATAAGCACTTTAATGGCCTCATAAATAGGACTGATGAGCACAGGTTTTTTCCGACTTGGAAAGGGGCTGCTGCTCCAATTCGTCCTTCAAACATTTGTCCCTTCAAAAGGAAAGAAGCAACATCTAGTATAAAGTATAAAACTGCTTTTATGAATTGCAGTGTACCCTGTTCTGAGCACCACACTTCAGAAGAATGTGAAGGTATTGGAGAGACTGCAGTAAAAGATTCATGTAAATGGTTCCAGGGATGAGGAACTTCAAGTTTGCAGATAGATTGGAGAAGCTGGGGCTATACTCCTTGAAGAGAGTGTTAGGAGGACAATCTACTAAGTTGTCAAAATCATGACAATTCTGGGCAAAGTAGATAATGAGACAATGTGCCCATTGGTGGGAGGATCACGAACCAGAGGGCATGCATTTAAGATGATTGGCAAGAGAAGCAATGACGATATGAGGAAAAACTGTCTTACACATTGAATGGTTAGGATCTGGAATGCATTGCCTGAAGATGCATTAGAGGCAGATTCCATCATGGTTTTCAAAAGAGAATTGGATCGTTATCTGAGGACAAAATATTGCAGGGCCATAGGAAAAAGGCGAGGCAGTTGTAACCTCTGAATTATTGTTTCAGAGAGCCAGCACAGACTTGTAGGGCCGAACAATTGTAACAATTCTATGTTTCTTTGAAAAATAACACCCACTTTGCTGCGTGGGTTCGGTTAAAATGGGCTGAGGGATTCAAATCACAATCCTTTAGTATGCATTCCTCGTTTGGCTCCAATGTTACTTTATCTTGACACAATTGAGCAGATTTTCTGACATCCTCAGCTATGGTGAACCACTTTGCATGCTGCAAATGCTAGCCTGGTCGATTTAAGTTATTTTTTGCATATATTTTAGACATGGCATTCAGGCAGTTCCCTATTAATCACTTAATTACTCGGTCCAAGGGCAATTGTCCATCATGCATTCGTATGAGAGGTTCATCAATAATGGGGCTAGATTATCCTGAGTTCCTATCCGTCATACAGTCCCTTCATCCAATTGCTTGTCAATCACATAATTTCAGCACCCTTTCTTGATTGTAGGTTACAATTGTAATTGGACATGTCTAGTTACAAAGAAATGCAAAAAGAAACCGAGCAAGATTACTACTATTCGAATGTGAAGTTGGAAGGCCCCAACAATTAATTTAAACTGGATTAACAGGTGTTAACTGTACAGCATTGGTGGAAATCATCCTTCATTTTTGTAGAATTATTGCTTACCTGCTTTTTCTGTGCTGAAGTTTAAAAAAAATATTTGTACACGGGATGTGGCTGGGCCAGCATTTATTGTCCATTCCTGAGGGCATTTAAGAGTCAACCACATTGCAGTGGGTCTGGAGTCACATGGAGGCCAGACAAGGATGGCAGATTTCCTTCCCTAAAGGACATTAGTGAACCAGATGGGTTTTTACGACAATCGATAATGGTTTCATGATCGCTGTTAAACTTTTAATTCCAGATGTTTATTGAATTCAAATTCCACCAACTGCCCTGGTGGGATTTGAACCCTAGTACCCAGAGCATTACCCTGGGTTTCAGGATTACTAGTCCAGAGACAGTACCACTACGCCACTGCCAGCTTCCTGTGTTTCATGGAAGCAGTTATCATTTGACCCCAGTGTCACTTTCTTCTGAAGTCAAAGAACAGTAAGGTGCCTCAAGCATTCCTTCCTAGACTGGATCAGAACGCACGACATACTATTACAGACTTTGAGCTTTACATTCTTGATAGGATTGGACAAATTCTGGCAAACTGCCATCTGCATGAATAGTGGGAGACCCAAGACCACTGTGGAACAATGGAGGTACAAGGAATAGAGAAAAATAGAGAGAGAGAGAGAGAGAGGGAGAGAGACAGAGAGAGAGAAAGAGAGCAAGAGAAAGAGAGAAAGAGAATGCACCGTGAGGAGAAATCAACAAAAAATGGAAACTGCTGTCCAATCGCAGAATTATATCTGACAGGCACAGTGGGTAGCACTGCTGCCTCACAGCCTCTGGGGCCAGAGTTTGATTCTGAACTTAGGTTACCGTCTGTGGAGTTTGCACATTCTCCTTGTGTCTTTGTGGGTTTCCTCCAGGTGCTCCGGTTTCTCCCTACTGTCCAAAGATACGCAGGTTAGGTGGATTGGCCATGATAAATTGTCCCTTAGTGTCCAAAGTTAAGATAGGATTGCGGGGGAGTGGGCCTGGCTAGGTTGCTCTTTCGGAGGATCAGTGCAGACTCGATGAGCCGAATGGCCTCCTTCTGCACTGTAGGGATTTTACGATTCTATATTTGACATTATCTTCTGATATTTGCAAGCAAGGTCTGGTTGAGTATGATCAGTACTCTGCCTACTGCAAACAGCAGAACTTCTGTGCTGTTTGATATTATCCAGTTGTTGGGATGTATGGACTACATTCAGCACTTGTTGAACAATCCCAGGTTTGCTAAGAATTACACTGACAACCAAGTTAATATTATCAATCAGACTTGCAATGTGGCTCACTTCCATTTGCCAGAAGCTAAATATATTCATACACAGGGACCTGTACTCTGCAAAAGGAACATGTCCAGGGATTGCACCATTTTTGAATTAAACAAAAGTCAGGGGGACAATAGTTCCCTGGTGCATTCTCCATAGCGATGCCTCAATCAATCAGCTCTCCTTCCTTATGCAGCATAAATTTATGCTCCCTTTGAAATTTGGCATTCTGGCATTTGTCCTGGTGAGGGCAAGATGAGCAACTTCAACAGCAAATGCCTCTCTCATGATGTGGTTTACTGATGCTATTGGAGAGGGTTTAAATTAACTTAGCAGGGATTTGGGAACAAACGTATAGTAATAGGAAAGAGAATCAAGCAGTTCAAAAGATTGGCAAAGACAGATAACACATGAGTAAGAAATAGTACGGGCTTCAATAGAGTCAGGATCAGAGAATTCATTAAGTCTAAATTAGATTTACTGTGGATTTATGTAAATGAAAGGAGTAAGGCAAATACGTTTGGTCACAGCAAGCACAGGCAGCCATGTGGAAATAGGATCATTTAGTGACAGCAGGGAGCTGGCTCCAAAACCGACAGGACTGAGATTTAAATAGTCCTGGATACAAGGTGAAAATAGGGAAGGACAGGAAGGAGGAGGCGAGGCAGCATTGATTGAGGAGAATGTTACATTGCTGGAGAGAGAGATATACCATGAAGGGGTAAGGAACAGTGTCTATTAATTAAAGTGAATAAACATTAGAGATACCATTACACTGCAGAGTGTGTTCGTATAGGCCACCAACTATGGGAATGTTATCAAGGATCAAATTTGTGGGGAAGTGCAAGAAATATAATATAGTAATGATGGGGCATTAATTATCATAGTCTAAACGGGAATCATATTACCCCAAAGGGGACAATTGGGGGACTGTTTCTGAAGTGTGTTCAGAAGAATTTTCTGGTTCAATAATGTTGGGTTTCTTAATTGTTTGGGGTCCTTTAAGAAATCAAATGAATGCACACTGGAAAATAAAATGATTTTTAGAAATACTTAGTCTGCAAAAAGTATAATCAATGTTATCAAAAATGAGTGAACTGTATACCCCAAAAAGATAAAGACCTGACGGAATGTGGATCATACAGACCAATTTCTACTCGCATAGGTCCTAGCCAAATGTACCAGAGGTGGTCGCAGAGGACCAAACGGGCTTTGTCAAGGATAGGCAGCTCACAGCGAACATCAGGCGGCTGCTGAACGTAATAATGACCCCACCCCGGGGAGAGAACACCAGAGGTGGAGGACAAATGTGAGCGGTGCCAAAGGGGCCCGGCCAACCACACCCACATGTTTTGGGCTTGCCACAAGTGCGGTGAATGTAAATACAGTTAATTCACCAGTTATGTTCTATGTTTGTAAGTACAGTTAATTCACCAGTTACGTTCTATGTTATTAACCCTGTGGGTTTTATCTGTGGGCCATTGTATGGCTTCACCCATAAGCGGAGATGTTGGAGGATGTTGGAGCATGTACGGGCTCAGCCCATGGCTCCGCCCCTTTGAAGGAGTATAAGAGTAGCTGACCTGTGGGACTGTCCTCAGTATGTACCAGTTGCAGACAGGTAAAGTTGATAGTTAATTAAAACCACTGTTTTACTCCTACACCAATCCTTGAGTGAATTGATGGTCGCATCAATGTAATTAGCTATCTGAACAAAAACGATTATGGAGTCAGCCCTCAAACCTGACAGACTGGAGCTCGGTCCACAGGCTGCGGAGGCGAAGGAAATATTTTCACACTGGCTGCAGTGATTCAAGACCTACCTTACCGCATCGTCAACGCCATCCGTCACGGACGAACAAAAATTGAGTCTCCTCCACGCACGGGTGAGTCACCGCATTTCTGTGCAACTCGAAGAGGCCACCTCATATACTGCTGCTCTCGCAATCCTCAAACGCATCTACGTGCGGCCTGTGAACGAGGTCTATGCACGTCATATTCTCACTACTCGACACCAGCGCTCCGGGGAGTCACTCGACGACTATCTGGGAGACCTCAAAGCCCTCGCGTGCAACTGCAACTATCAGGCCGTTACTGCCACTCAGCACATGGAGCTCGCCGTCCGAGACGTCTACGTTGCAGGGGTCAGGTCAAATTACGTGCGGCAGCGACTGCTCGAGAAAGGGGCCCAGGACCTGGACGAGACGGTGAAACTGGCGACTTCACTGGAGGTCGCTTTCCAGAGCCTCACTGCATTTCCGACCGAACACTCGACCCCCTCGTGGGCTCCCGACCAGAGACTACCCCAGGCCTGTGCTACGCGCCCACCCACTCATCATGGGGGGTTGCCTTGTTATTTTTGCGGCCAGCCTCAACACCCTCGACAGCACTGCCCGGCCCGCAACGCCCACTGCAACAGTTGCAGCCAAAAAGGGCACTTCGCCAAGGTCTGCCTCGCCAAGCCTAAGCATGTGAACTCTCAGACCCGGACTACCGACTCTCAGGCCCGCAGACCTCACAATGTGGCAGCGTGCCTGCCGACTCCGACTCCACACAGCATGTGCAACTCACGGGGCCGCCATTTTGGCCATCCTCCCCATGCGGCCGGCCACGTACGATCCATGGGGGCCGCCATCTTGGACGCCATCTTCCCCGACGCCCGACACGCTTGATCAATGGGGGCCGCCATCTTGGATGCCATCTGCTAAGCCGCTCGACGTGTACGACTTGCTCGGACAGTCACCGGGGGGCCTCACCAGCACAGCCGACCACGCCGCCGGTTACCCTCAACTCAGCGCAGTCACCTTAGACCAGTCGCGACCCAAGCACCTCAAGAGCTCAATGATGGCCGTCCGGGTTAACGGGTACGAGACACCTTGACTGTTCAACTCCGGGAGTACCGAGAGTTTCATCCACCCGGATCTGGTAAGCCGCTTCTCTCTCCCGATATTCCCGGCGCAACAAACAATTTCCCTCGCCTCCGGGTCGCACTCAGTACAAATCCGAGGGTGCACTACGGTAACCTTAGCGGTACAGGGCGCTGAGTACGCTAATTTCCAGCTGTATGTGCTCCCAGACCTCTGCGCCCCCCTCCTTTTAGGGCTCGATATTCAATGTAATCTCAAGAGCCTGACGCTTATCTTTGGCGGACCCCTGCCCCCACTCACTGTGTGCAGCCCAGGCACTCTGAAAATCGACCCTCCTTCCCTCTTCGCTAATCTCACCGCTGATTGCAAGCCAGTAGCCACTCGCAGCAGGCGATATAGCATGCAGGACAGAATATTTATTAGGTCTGAGGTCCTGCGTCTCTTGCGGGAAGGAGTCATAGAGGCCAGCAATAGCCCCTGGAGAGCTCCTGTTGTGGTCGTCAAGACCGGGGAGAAGCTGCGGATGGTGGTTGATTACAGCCAGACCATTAACCGGTTTACGCAACTCGATGCGTACCCCCTTCCCCGGATTGCAGACATGGTCAATCAGATCGCTCACTACCGCGTGTTCTCCACGGTGGATCTGAAGTCTGCATACCACCAGCTCCCAAATCGTCCGGACGACCGCCACTACAAGGCGTTTGAGGCAGACGGCCGCCTTTTTCATTTCCTCCAGATCCCTTTCGGCGTCACGAACGGGGTTTCGGTGTTCCAACGAGCAATGGACCGAATGGTGGACCAGTACGGGCTGCGGGCCACCTTTCCGTACTTGGACAACGTCACCATCTGCAGCCATGATCAGCAGGACCACGACGCCAACCTCCACCGATTTCTCCAAACCGCCCAAAAACTTAATCTCACATATAATAAGGGGAAATGCGTTTTCCACACCACCAAGCGAGCCATCCTCGGCTACGTCGTGGAAAACGGAGTCCGAGGGCCCAACCCTGGCTGTCTGCGTCCCCTCCTGCAACTCCCTTTCTCTCACTGTCCCAAGGCCCTCAAGAGGTGCCTTGGATTTATTTCCTACTACGCCCAGTGGGTTCCCCAGTATGCGGACAATGCCCACCCACTATTCAAGGCCACCCTTTTCCCTCTGGCAGCCAAGGCCCGCCAGGCCTTCAACTGCATCAAGGCGGACATCGCCTAAGCCGCGATGCGTGCGGTGGACGAGTCCGTCCCCTTTCAGGTGGAGAGCGACGCATCAGAGGTCGCTCTCATCGCCACCCTCAACCAAGCAGGCAGACCGGTAACGTTTTTTTCACGCACCCTCACCGCCTCTGAACTGCGACACTCCTCGGTCGAAAAAGAGGCTCAAGCCATCGTGGAAGCCATGCGGCACTGGTAGCACTACCTCGCTGGAAGGAGGTTTACCCTCGTCACCGACCAACGATCGGTAGCCTTCATGTTCGACAATGTGCAGCGGGGCAAAATCAAGAACGATAAGATCTTGAGGTGGAGAATCAAACTCTCCACCTATAATTACGATATAGTATATCATCCTGGGAAGCTCAATGAGTCCCCAGATGCCCTGTCCCGTGGCACATGCGCCAGTGCGCAAGAGGACCGACTACGGGCTACCCACGACGACCTCTGCCACCCGGGGGTCACCCGGCTCGCCCATTATATCAAGGCCTGCAACCTGCCCTACTCCACCGAGGAGGTCAAAGCTGTAACCAGGGACTGCCAAATCTGTGCGGAGTGTAAACCGCACTTCTATCGACCAGATAAGGCCCACCTGGTGAAGGCGTCCCGGCCCTTTGAACTCCTCAGTATCGATTTCAAAGGGCCCCTCCCCTCGAATAATCGCAATACCTACTTTCTCAATATTATTGATGAGTTCTCCCGTTTCCCGTTTGCCATCCCATGCCCTGACATGACCACCCCCACTGTTATCAGATGCACAGTGTCTTCACCCTGTTTGGTTTCCCCAACTACGTCTACAGCAACAAGAGCTCGTCGTTCATGAGCGACGAACTGCGTCAGTACCTGCTCAGTAAAGGCATCACCTCGAGCAGGACTACCAGTTACAACGGACACGTGGACAGGTGGAGAGGGAGAACACGACGGTCTGGAAGACTGTCCTACTGACCCTACGGTCCAGGAATCTCCCGGTTGCCCACTGGCAGGATGTCCTCCCCGTTGTGCTCCATATTATTAGGCCCCTCCTTTGCACGGCCACAAACCAGACTCCTCATGACCGCTTGTTTATTTTCCCTAGGGGCACTACCTCAGGGGCCTGTCTCCCACCCTGGCTGATGACACTGGGTCCGGTTCTCCTCCGGAAACATGTTCGGACCCATAAGCCCGATCCCCTGGTAGAGAGGGTCCAGCTCCTGCACTCAAACCCGCACTACGCATATGTTGACACTCCGATGGTCGACAGGATACCGTCTCCCTCCGAGTCCTTGCGCCCGCAGGCTCTGCCACCACTACGTCCACAGTACCCCCCGCGCTGTACCCCGCTCTTTCTCCCATGCCCAGCGCCCCGCGCCCATTTGGCTCCCACGCTCCCTCCCACCCGGCACACCAGTCCGCAGGAATGAAGCTCAGGAAGAGCCGCTCCCGGAGTCCACCCCTGGGGCTGCACTGGACCCATTTCCCCAGCCACCTGAAGTGGCTGCAACACCAGTGCTTCGGCGGTCGCAGCGTACGATCCGGGCGCCGGACCGGCTGAACTTGTGACCCATCAACCCCGCCGGGCTTTATTTTTTTTACAGGGGATGAATGTGGTGAATGTAAATACAGTTAATTCACCAGTTATGTTCTATGTTATTAACCCTGTGGGTTTTATCTGTGGGCCATTGTCTGGCTTCACCCACAGGTGGAGATGTTGGAGGATGTTGGAGCATGTACGGGCTCAGCCCATGACTCCGCCCCTTTGAAGGAGTATAAGAGTAGCTGGCCTGTGGGACTGTCCTCAGTATGTACCAGTTGCAGGCAGGCAAAGTTGATAGTTAATTAAAATCACTGTTTTACTCCGACACCAATCCTTGAGTGAATTGATGGTCGCATCAACAAGCTTGCTGGGTTGTGGACAGCCTTCTCCGAGGCAATGTCCAGTGTTGTGGGGGTGAGGGTGAAGTCATGCCCAATATTGGTAATCTTTGTGCTATCGGAGCAGCCAAAGTTACACATGGGGAAAGGGGCCAACGCCCTTGCTTTCGCTTCCCTAATCGCACGTCGAAGAATCCTGCTCGGCTGGTGATCGGCTGCACCACCCACAGCTGCAGACCTTTTGGGATTTCTCCACCTGGAGAAGATTAAGTACGCCACCTGAGAGTCAGAGGAAGGCTTCCTGGATACTTGGGGGCAGTTTGTCGGTCTGTTCCAAAACCTGTTCGAGGCCAGCAATGAGGAGTAACCAAATAAGAATTTTTTTTAAAACACCAAGATAGATGAGGTACCAAAAGACTGCGCAACCCGGTGGGGGGAGGGGGGGGGGGGAGTGGGGGGAGGTGGAGGCAGAAGGAAGGTAGGGTAGGGAAACCATGAGAGATGAGGGGTTGGCTACCCCTGCTATTTTTTCTCCATTCTGTCCAGACAGTGGGTAGGGGGGGGGGGGGGAAAGAGGGGGGCGGGGGGGCAACGGGGAAGGGGGAGGAACCATAGACCGATCCAAAGGACAACAAAATTCACATAGGGTCAGTTAAACGAAGGACAAACTAAACCTCTCTGTATAATAAAGGAAATTAGCATGGGCGAGAAAAATGTGATGTGCATATATACAACTGTTTGCAAACATGGGAAATGCCAATAAAAAGATTTTATTTAAAAATGAGTGAACTGTTGAACCCTTAAGGTCATGTCTGCAGATACTAACAATGTTTCAAAGAAAGTTCCATATAAGCTCTACCTATTGAAAAATATATATGGATATGCCACCGTACTGAAGACATATTTAGCAAATTGCAACAATCCAGTAACATAGTAAAGCTAGTGATAATCTTAACGCAAAGGCTTTAATCGTGAGAGAGTATGTGGGAAACTGTATTGTGTCAAGGAAATATTAATTAGTCTTCAATCTTGGGTATGTGATTGATGCTTAATTAAGTAATCACCTGTTGAGTGATTGACACCTTTCTGAATGACTCAAGGGGGTCTCAGCTGAGTGTTAGCACCAATGAAAAATAAGTAAGGGATTCAATTGTAGGTAAGGATTTCCTTAAGAATATGATCATATGATTAATTTTTGGAGAAGAATTCCAGCGTTCCGGAATTCTTGAAGTGTCTGTTGAAATTATTTTTATTTGAAGTATTTTCTTTACATTTTTCTTATGTTTATGTTTCAATGAATTTTCGCTAAGACTTGACACGTTTATGTATTACTTTGATCTAAGTTTTGATTCACTTCTTATGCAAGTGTATTAAGTGAATATTAACAATAAACCGGACTGATTACCTTACTTTTGGGAGAAAAACAAGAGATCTGACAAATAAGTTTCTGGCCCAATAAACAAGAAGGCACTGCTGAATCTGGTTCTGGGGATTGAAGTGGATCAAATGAGTCAAGTGGCAGCAGAGGAACGTTTGGGGAACAATATCATAGTTTAATGAGGTTTAAGTTAGCTATAGAAAAAGGCAAGGAGAAATCTAGAGATAAATACTTAATTGAATGATGGCTAATTCAATGGAGTGAGAATAGCTCTGGCACAGGTAAATTGAAACCAAAGATTGGAAAACAGAACTGTAATGGAATAATAGGCTGCTTTAAGAGGAGATGGTTAGGGCATAGTCAAGGTAAGTTCCCAGGAGGGGTAAGATAGGGTAGACAAAGCCAGTGCTCCCAGGGTGGTGAAAGAGTTGGAGAGTAAGATGAAACAGAAAATGGTTCTGAATAACAGCTAAGAGGTTAATAATATAGGAGAGAACCAGACTGAAAGTAGAAATTTTAGAGCGTAAATGAAAAAGGGAACAAGAGAGTCAAAGAGAACATGTGAGAAGAGACTGGCAACTAACATAAAAAGGAATACAAGCAGCAAAATGGTAATAAGAAAAAGGGTGGGGCTGATTGGTATCAAAAAAAAGAAATATATGCATGGAGGCAGAGGGCATGATTGAGGCACTAAATGATTATGTTGCATCTGTCTTTACCGAGGAAGAAGATGCTGCCAAAGTCAGAGTAAAAGAGGAGGTCGTTGAGACACTAGATGGGGTAAAATGTGGCAAAGAGGAGGTCAGAAAATGTGGACTGTACTGAAAGTTGATGTCACCAAGACTGGATTGAATGCGTCTGAGGATGCTGAGGGAAGAAAGGATGAAAATTGTGAGGCATTTGTCATAATCTTCCAATACTCCTTGAATAAAGGACATTACCAGAGGATCATAGCATAGCAGAACATTAAAAAATGGTGTAGCATTAAGCCCAGCAAATACAGTCAGTTTAACCCCTGTGGTAGAAAAGATTTTAGAAATGATAATCCAGGACAAAATTAGCAGACACTTGAATAAGTGTGGCTTAATTAATGAAAGTCAGCATGGATTTATTGAATGCAAATCATGTTTAATTAACTCGAGTGAACCTTTTGATGAGGGTAATCTGGCTAATGTAGTATATATGGCTGATTAAAAGGCATTTGTTAAGGAACCAGATCATAGGCTTGCCAGCAGAGTTGCAGCTCAATGACTAAAAGGTATACTGGCAGCATGGATACAATGTTGGCTGATTTACAGAGAGCAGAGAGCATTGGTGAATACTTGTTTTTTTGGACTGGATGACAGCATAATGTAGGATTTTGCAGGGAATGGTACCAGGCCCACTGCTTTTCTTCACATATAATCATGACTTAGATTTGTACTGGATACAATTCCAAAATTTTCAGATGACACAAAACCTGGAAGTATAGTGAACTGGGAGGACAATTTAAGGGGGACCTGGACAGGCTGGCTGAATGGGAAAACATGTGGCATATGAAATTTAATAGAGATAAGTGGTACATTCTTGGTAAGAAGAATGAGCAACTCTTGTGGCACAGTGGTTAGCATCCTTGCATCTGGACCAGAAGCCCTGATTTCAAGTCTGACTCCAGGACTTGTTGGCCAAGGAAGGTTTCTTTATAACGTGACCAAATAGGATGAGAATCACCATATGCTAATGTCATTAATTGTCCAAATAAGGGCCTCAAATAGTGTCTGGGCAGAAAGGTCAACCACAAACTTCCCTTCTCCAGAATTAATTAGACAGAGATAGGAAGGTGGTGGACTACCCACCTCTGCTTGAGTAAATACCACCCAGTAGAACCGTCCACAAACTTGCTGCTGTGGAGTGAGGGAGGGGGGCATTAAATTCTGCCCCACTCTACTGAACCAAAGTCCTTGGGCACCTGGAAGTTGTTATACTTCCTTCCTGATATAACCCATACAAGACCTACAGAGTTGGAGCAATCAGTCTCCCCGTGAGTCTCGCTGAATATGAGCTTCTCCGCTAAGGGGGCGGGGAGTCCAAGGACATTCATGATTGAGATCTGTATAAAATCGGCCAGGTATGGAACCGACAGAGCAGACACGGCTGGGATCTGATGTATAATTATAAATATAATTGCTTCAATAAACCAAGTTTTCTTTTGATTATCTCGGTTCGGATTCGATTGGCGACAACGATAAAACTGGATTACTATAGATGCTACTATACCGTCACCTCCCTTTCACCGCTGGACTAAGGTCAGAGAATTTATTTTTCAAATGTGCCTTTGTTCGCGAGATTGGACATGTTCACGCAAGCTTAGAGGATTGGACACAGTATGCAGATACGTTCCTTTTTCCGGGCTAACACTATTACAAATGTTGATCGATAGACAGCAATATTGCTGACTGCCTGTGGAGCTCATACTTATGGAGCGATAAAAAACCTTATATATCCTGCCGCTCCGGATACTAAAACTTTCGGACAATTGGTGACCCTAGTGGTGCAACACTTCAACCCTAAACCATCCGGTATAGTACAGAGGTATTGTTTTTATACGGCAGAGCAGACCCCGGGAGTGTCCGTATCCATGTTTTGATGAGGTTACAAAAACTAGTCGAATGCTGTGATTATGGAACTTCCCTTTCTGAAATGCTGTGCGACCATTTGGTCTGTGGCATAAATAACATGGCTACTCAAAGAAAGTTGCAAGTCGAACCGACCCGAGACCTTCAGTAGGCCACCCAAATTTTGCTTTCCCAATGAAAGCTTTGAGAGAGGACTGCAAGAAATCCAGGGGAAGGACACACACCTTCCTGGCAAGTGACCCCCTCACCAGGCAGAAACCACGCCCTGGACCGAATACCGTAAGGGTCAGATCCGTTGGTCAAAGACCAAAGCATCCCAGCAGGATGCCTCCACAGAGTCTGTAGTGGGAGAGCCCGGGTGTTGAGGGGCACGTGGAGGCAGGAACCGGACGGAGCACATTAGTCAACCAGCAATCCCAGTGCCCTGCCAGAGGGAGACGCCAACCGGGGACTTTCACCTTCCAGCTGGACCAGCCAGGGGAAAAATGCATGTCGCTGAATTGTATTGTAGCACCTTGAGTGGCCCATATCAAAATAACCGTGCAAGTTAATGGGCATCCATTAAACATCGAACAGGAGCTACGGTTTCAGTTATTGGGAAGCAACCTTTGACAGGATAAAGATGGGGATGAAGTAGTTAGATCTGTGGGACACCGAGGCACGATTAGTGACACATACCTGTTG
Organism: Scyliorhinus torazame; assembly: GCF_047496885.1. Classification (NCBI taxonomy): domain Eukaryota; kingdom Metazoa; phylum Chordata; class Chondrichthyes; order Carcharhiniformes; family Scyliorhinidae; genus Scyliorhinus; species Scyliorhinus torazame. The sequence continues at coordinate 277,974,014 of NC_092711.1, read as the reverse complement.
GGCCAGGGCTTAGAAACTCCAAAGTGTATTATGAAGCTCACCTGACCTATAACTTTTATGTTGAATTGGGCTAGGATGAGCATAAGAGTCTTCACTTCAGGTGTGATTCATCAGACTTCTTAGGTGCTTTTATCAAAACAAAGTTTATTATGAGAATGTAGTTAACAGATTTGAAACAGTTATCAAGAATTTGTTATCAATTACAAATATTAAAAAACACACAACAGCTACAGCAATCTATGTCAATAACTCTTAATCCCCCATAGTAACTGTTCAATTCAATAGAAGATCCAATAAGCCAAAACCCCTTTCAAGGGCGTGACCCAGCACACTGTAATCTCACTTGAATGGGACTGGTCCTTTCCCTGAGATTCTGGTCCAATTCAAACCAGCAGATTCAAAACTCCTTCCAGAAAGCAACTCTATCTTTAAAGTTACCACGGCAGTTTGCCACACCCAATGTGCATTCAGCTCACTGGAACAGCTTTAAAATAAAACAGAAAACAGGGAAACACTGCTTCTTTCTTCTGCAGTCCAAAGCAACAAAGCAAAACTGAAACCCAAACACTAAACCACCCCTCCCACCTGACAGCCACAGCCCAGCTCCACACACAAAATGACATCATTGAAGCCATGCTGCAAGCCATGTGGTCAAACAAAACCTTTCTTAAATGGACACTCACATGACACACTGGCGAACCATTAGCCATTGCAGCAACCACAATGACCCCAGAGGTTTCCGGGCAGTATTCGGTCCGACTTCTGTTGATCACAGTCAAGGGACATGGCCCCAGCTAATTGGCTAAAATGTCTATACTTTGACTGGCAGCAGATTCCAAATGGAATCTGAGGTCCTATAAAAAGTGTTAGGAAAATAACTGGAGGAAATCCAACCAGGACGGGGGAAAATAAAAGGGGCCATGGCAAGAATTCAGGTCAACTCGGATGCTCAACCAAGGTATTTCAGGGCTATCAATCAAGCAATCAATCAAATTGGAGGCGGTTCGATGTAGTTTCTCAGAGTCGGGCGTTCTCGGCTACCGAGTGGACTGCTAGGGATTGCACCAGGGTGCGGAAAAATTATAGGCAATTCAGCAAGCTCCTGCACCGGAAAACACAGCGGAGCTGAGGTCTTTTTTGGGATTGGTGAACTATTACGGCGGAAAGGTCATCCCCGTCTCATGGCCACGTTAGCTCTCCTACACCACGTTTGAAAATGAACCAAGGATGGGCATGGAAAAAGCAGCAGGAAGAAACATTCACACAAGTAAAAGAAAAATCAACATCCTCAGGCTTGTGACACACTATGATCCCGCCAGACAACAAATAGTCACGTGTGACATGTCACTGGACGGCATTGACAAGGTTTTATCATACCGCATGGAAGATGGCCGAGAGAGGCTGATCACTTTCACTGCCTGGACACTGGCCATGGCCAAGTGCAATTATGCGCCAATTGAGAAAGAGGGTCTGGCAATTGTCTTCGCCATGAAGAAATTCCATCAGTTTGTGTACGGTCAGGAATATGCGATCATCACAGACCACAAACCGCTGCTGGGTCTTTTTGAAGAAGACAAGGTGATCCTGCCTCTCATCTCTGCCAGGATACAGCATTGGGCTCTACTGCTGGCTGCCTACGGGTACTTATTTCAACATCGTCTGCACCCTCTTTCTTCTCCCAGGACTGACCAGGTGGTGGCCATGCTCAAATTTATGGATTTATTGCCGGTTACAGCATCTCAAATCTGTGAGTGGACACACAGTGACCTGGCACTTTCGAAAATGTGTCACATAGTTCTGTATGGGGGTCAGCACAGAAGACTGCCAAGCAAACTATCATTCTAGACGAAAATGTCCGAGTTTAGTACAGAAGATGATGTACTTTTATGGGGAACGCGCATCGACGTCCTGGGAAAGGGCAAAGACTTGATTCTGAGGGATCTGAACAACGGGCACCCGGGGCTGTCCAAAATGAAAATACCCACCCAAAGGTATGTTTGCTGGCCGGGTTTAGATGCAGAGATAGAGAGGGTAGCCCAACAGTGCAGCGTATGTAAAGAACAACTTCGCCCATAAGAATGGCTGGAGAGATTGTGGGTGCAGTTACACGGTGACTTCGCCGGCCCCTTTCAAGGCTCAGTCTTCTTACTTTTGATAGATGCCCACTCTAAGTGGTTGGAAGTCCATAGAATGTCATCGACCACCTCAATGGCGACCATTGAGAAATTGTACCTGTCTTTCAGTATGCCCGGTATCCCAGAAGTGTTAGGTACCGATGATGGAATGCCTTTCACATGTCGGCCCCTTTCACTGCACCCACGTTTGTCCCAGCCATTCCGAGGTAAAGTGAAGAATCTTCGGGGATCCTGAAGAATAACGGGATACGGCACATGCATATCATAATCATAATAATCTTTATTGTCACATTCCGGCGCCTGTTCGGGTACACAGAGTTAGAATTCAAAATGGCCAAATTACCTAACAGCATGTGTTTCGGGATTTGTGGGAAGAAACCGGAGCACCCGGAGGAAATCTACGCAGACACAGGGAGAACATGCAGACTCCGCACAGACAGTGACCCAAGTCGAGAATCGAACCTGGGACCCTGGTGCTGTGAAGCGACAGAGCAAACCACTGTGCTACCATGCCGCCCATTGGCCCTGTATCACCCGGCTTCCAATGGGTTGACCGTACAGATGTTCAAACAAGGGCTGCGAAAACAGACTTCAGGGTCAATGGACATGAGATGAGATTGGCCAGGTTCGTGTTCTGCTATTGGACCACGTCACATGCCGCGACAGGCTTAATTGCTAATTGTTTGAAGGCCTCAAATGCATCTTAGTCTGGCTTTCCCTGATATTGGCGAGAAAGAACTCCATAGAAAGGGGCATCAAGGGCATTGCCCGGTTAGACAAAAACAGCCCAGATTATTTGTAACAGGTGACGCAGTCTACGTTAGAAACTTTGCAGATGGCGCCCAGTGGATCTCCAGGACCATCGGCCACCAGACAGGGCCGGTATCTTATCAGGTTCAGGCACAAGGTCACTTCATTAGAAAGCACCTCAATCACATAAGATCCAGAAGACCTGTCTTATGCAAGATTCCTCAAGAAAGAAAAATTACAGTCAAACCAGATCCGATGCCAGTGGCTGGAGCATTACCCCAAGCGGATCAAGATGCCAAAATGAGAGAGGTCGTAGATACAAATTCTGAAATGGAAACCCAACGTCGGAGGTGTCCAATGGGGAGCAAACAGTGCAGTAGCCTCAAACAGTGCATCCACCACAACATTCTGAGCGGAAACGGCATTCACGATCCAGAAATACACCACCAGGTCCAGCACCGCGAGTGCAGGAAGCACAGCCAATATGAGCTTCCCCATTAAGGGTGTGGGGAGGCCGAGGACATTCATGATTGGGGTGGCATGGTAGCACAAGTGGATAGCACTGTGGCTTCACAGCGCCAGGGTCCCAGGTTCGATTCCCCGCTGGGTCACTGCCTGTGCGGAGTCTGCACGTTCTCCTCGTGTCTGTGTGGGTTTCCGCCGGGTGCTCTGGTTTCTTCCCACAGTCCAAAGACGTGCAGGTTAGGTGGATTGCCCATGATAAATTGCCCTTAGTGACCAAAAAGGTTAGGAGGGGTTATTGGGTTATGGGGATAGGGTGGAAGTGAGGGCTTAAATGGGTTGGTGCAGACTCGATGGGCCGAATGGCCTCCTTCTGCACTGTATGTTCTAAGTCTAAGATCAGTATAAAGGTATGGAACTGACAGAACAGACCCGGCTGGGACCTGATGTATATTGTAAATATAATTGCTTTCCAATGAACCAAGTTTTCTTTCAACTATTTTGGTTCGGACATGTTTGTGACCTACAAAACTTCCGTTTAATATTTTAATTATGGTGGCTCTTGCCAGACCACTAACTGGTGCATTATTGCTTCTGTGAAGCATCATGGTGCCATTCCATGCTCTGCGCATGTCTGTTTTCTGACCTTACATAAAAAGTCTGCTAAACAGTCATACAGATAAATCATTTTCTTCTGAGAGGAGTAGACAAATTTAAAAATAGCTTTGAAGCATCTAGAATGGAATATCAGGACGCCAACTGCTTGCTGTCTTATGTTTGATTTACAGCAGTTGTAAGTACACTAAATGAGCTATACAAATGCATGCCATTGTTATTATAAGATATGGTGTACAGATTAAAGTGTATCCGATCATAACAATTGTTCTATATTCTCACCTTCCTGTGAAATAAAACCAATTTATGGTACTAGTGGCCTTATCTCATACTCTGTTTGTTCAGCCCGTCTTCAGCGAAGGAACCCACGTGTAAAAGACGTGGTTATCAACCCTGATTTGAAAGGGATGCGATTGTTATATATTTTTCTTGGTTATGCTATTGTGCAAAACTAAACAGTGAGCCTGCTCCTGTAAAAATAGGGCAATCAGACTGCTTACAGGGACTAGTGAAGCCACTAAACTCAAGAGGTATCTATGGCAACCCTGAATCTGTTATAGTTGGTAAAACTGCATTATGAGCACCTGGAAGGGACTGAATTTGAAGCCCCTTCACAGTAATTGTAGCCTCGCTACTGAAATCCCCGACCAAATTCTCACAAGAATAATCGCTCAGACGAGTCGTCAGAAGTTAACTGCCACAATGCAATTGGAACACCAGCCTAATCCTTCAAAAGATAAGAGAAAATTATCAACAAGAGGAAAACATGGGAAGGTATCGCGCAGGTGCTGCACAGCATAAAATAAACCGAAAGTAAACATTTGTCAAGAATGTTCAGTATTCATTGAGTTAACTTTGTAAATCTTTTCCAAGCACCACAATAAAGTGTTCAAACCCATTACGTCTGAGTGGAAGGAGTTTTTCCAGCCTCACAATTTAATTGAACAATAAATGATCCCTTTACCTCAAGGCCTGCAAACCAACTCCTAAGTTAGTTACTTTTTATTATCACTGCCAGACAGGATTTTCAAGATTCTGCCTCTAACCTGGATAAGTGGACAATAAATGTTTTCCAGATCTACCAAAAGTGGTTTCAAGTTTTATATATATTGGGAGAAGTTTGATTTTACATTCTCCTTAATTTTTTTTTTAAAGTAGAGCTCTTTTCATGTTAGTTCACAATCATTTCTAATTGTCTCTCATTTTGGCAGAGCATACATTTATTTATTTATTAAAACATATTTTGAGAGTACCCAATTCATTTTTTCCAATTAAGGGGCAATTTTGTGTGGCCAATCCACCTACCCTGCACATCTTTGGGTTGTGGGGGCAAAACCCACGCAAACACGGGGAGAATGTGCAAACTCCACATGGACAGTGACCCGGAGCCGGGCTCGAACCTGAGACCTCGGCGCTGTGAGGCTGCAGGGCTAACCCACTGCGCCACCCTCGAGCATACATTTATTAATAAATCATGGGATTATTGCAAATTCAATTCAGCAACCACCTTGATCATTTGGTATAACTGAAGTTTGTTTCAAATATTTGAGCGGCACAATGGCACAGTAGTTAGCACCACTGCCTCACAGCGCCAGAGACCCTGGTTCAATTCCAGCCTCGGGAGATTGTCTGTGTGGAGTTTGCACTTTCTCCCCGCGTATGCGTGGGTTTCATCCAGGTGCTCTGGTTTCCTCCCACAGTCTAAAGGTGTGCAGGTCGGTGGATTGGCCATGCTAAATTTCCCCTTTGTGTCCAAATGGTTAGGTGGGGTTACTGGCTTATGGGGATAAGGTTGGGTCGGGGCGTGGGCCTAGGTAGGGTACTCTTTCCAAGGGTCGGTGCCAACTCGATAAGCCGAATGGCCTCCCCCTGCACTGTCGCGATTCTATGATTTTACAATGGACTTTAGAAATCTAAAATTGGCCCAATGTTTTTTTTACAAATACAAGTGTTATGAACAGTACTTTAGATAGTTCAAAGTGAGTAATATTTTCTGAAATAAAACTGAAATGCAATTATGGCTTGTTCTGTTTTGAATATGTTATTATGTTTATTTAATTCAGAGATTTGTGAAAGGTGCTGACATTTAGCAAGTTCAATAAGCTCTTTCATTTGGGGATTTTTCATGGACCTAGAAATTACATTGTATGAATATTAGCAGAAGACACTTAAGGCTTTTGTATGAAAGTCTTTGTTCATTGTCTTAATAGAGCAATAAGTCATTTAATATTAACAGGTTACCACCTACACCAACATTGCAAATAACTAACTCTGAATATGTTTAAATATTTGTACTCTACCATTTACAAAGGGTAATTTTAAGACCATAAAATATGACAACATGAAAATGAGATTTTCATTCAAAGATATTCTTTGATGGAAAAGCTTCCACTCCTCTGCGTTGCTCATTAAAATAGTCTTCAGCGGGGTTTTTTTCTGCTAATTCTCCAGGTATGGTATAAGACCACAAGACATAGGAGCACAATTAGGCCACTCGGCTCCGCCATTCGATCATGGCTGATATTTTCTCATCCCCATTCTCCTGCCTTCTCTCCATAACTCCTGATCCTCTTATTAATCAAGAACCTATCTAACTGTCTTAAAAACGCTAAATGATATGGCCTCCACAGCCTTCTGCGGTAAAGAGTTCCACAGATTCACCACCCTCTGGCTGAAGACATTTCTCCTCATCTCTGTTTTAAAGGATCTCCGTTTAGTCTGAGATGGTGTCCTCTGGTTCTTTTTTTTCCTACAAGTGGAAACATCCTCTCCACGTTCAGTCTATCCAGGCCTCGCAGTATCCTGTAAGTTTCAATAAGATCCCCCTTCATCCTTCTAAACTCCAACGAATACAGACCGAGAGTCCTCAACCGTTCCTCATATTACAAGTTCTTCATTCCAGGGATCATTCCTGAGAACCTCCTCTGGACCCTTTCCAAGGCCAGCACATCCTTCCTTAGATATGGGGCCCAAAACTGCTCACAGTACTCCAAATGGGGTCTGACCAGAGCCTTATACAGCCTCAGAAGTACATCCCTGGTCCTGTATTCTAGCCCTCTTGACATGAATGCTAACATGGCATTTGCCTTCTTAACTGCCGACTGAACCTGCACATTAACCTTAAGAGAATCGTGAACAAGGGCTCCCAAGTCCCTTTGTGCTTCTGATTTCCTAAGCACTTCCCCAATTAGAAAATAGTCTATGCCTAAATTCGTCCTTCCAAGTGCATAATCTCACACTTTTCCACATTGTATTTCATTTGCCACTTCATTGCCCACTCTCCTGAGTTTTCATAGAATCATAGAATTTACAGTGCAGGAGAGGTCATTCGGCCTATTGAGTCTGCACCAGCCCTCGGAAAGAGCATCCTACCCAAGTGCACATCTCCATCCTATCCCTGTAACCCAGTAACTCCACCCCACCTTTTTGGACACTAAGGGCAATTTAGCATGTCCAATCCACCTAACCTGCACATCCTTGGACTGTGGGAGGAATTTAATCATGATGATTTAGAATCAAAAATCAAAGATGTTTTAAAATAGAATCATAGAAGGAGGCCATTTGGCCCATCGAGTCTGTACCGACCCTCAGAAAGAGCATCCTACAAGGCCCACCCCTGCCAGATCCCAAAAATCCCATCTATCCTACCCATATTTGGAGACTAAGAGCCAATTTATCATGGCCAATCCACCTGACCTGCTCATCTTTGGACTGTGGGAGAAAACCGGATCACCCAGAGGAAATCCACACAGACACAGGGAAAAAGTCCAAACCCCACACACACAGTCACCCAAGGCTGGAATTGAACCTGGGTCCCTGGCACTGTGAGGCAGCAGTGCTCACCATTGTGCCATTGTGCCCCAATATGCCACAATGTTAATTTAATTTTGTCACTGATTTTCAAGTTGCTCCTCATTGATAAACCTATTTACCAATTATTTCATTTGAATTTTTCTTTGCCATTTTTGACATTTCTATGAATAGAATATTTTTTCTGTATTTCTCTCTGCATGTTCGCATTTATTATGACATACTCAGTGAAAAGTTTCCATCTTCCTTTAGGCTTATCACATTACAATTACTTCATAAGCGCAACTTGTACAATTGGATATGCTGCCAGTTGCCACAGGAGCCATTTAGGTGCTACAAATGGTTTAGCTGAAAATAGGCACATGTCATGCCTGTAAATTAAGGCACAAATACAGTAGATTGTGAGGAATTACAGGAGTAAGAATTATATGCACAACAAGTGAGCTAATCTCCATTATCTAAACTAAGTTTAAAAACTATGCACACTCAACAACATTACAATGTCAATAAGATAAAAGCAAATTACTGGATATTGGAATCTAAATCAAAAATAGTCATCGAGACATGAAATGTTAGCTCCCTTCTCTCTCCACAGATGCTGTCAGACCTGTTGAGATTGTGCAGTATTTTCTGTTTTTATTACAATGTGAGCCACTGAATAAATATCTCAATGGCCTCTTCTAATTTTCTCTTAGTACTGAGAATTCACAACCTATCCTTTCTAACTACGTTTAATGTTTGGTTGTTTTCACAGGATAACAGATTGCATTCCTCAAAACAATCATTAAAAATCCTCAGAATTTCTTGCAGCGACAAACATAATTTGACTTCTTTAAGAATGGAAACCATTGGTTCCAGTCTATGTCCAAGTAATTCACCCGCCAAGGTTATTTCCTACCTATTTGTATTACAGATCAAATTTGATTCAAGTATCACAAAGCTAAAATGTTTAGTTTTCCTCAAGCAGCTTTTAATAAAAAATCAGCCAGAGGAAAGGTACACCATCAGTCTTCCACAGATTCTGGATCCACAATCTCAATTTTCCATTGAAAATTCACTTGCCCAGGACTCTTTTGTCTTCCGAACAATTTTGGAGCTCGGTAGGTTGGTATGCGTTTGCAATGTCCTCAAAGGATATGAGCTTTTGGAGATGGAGTCTAGGCAGATGGAATTTCCATCGGTAACCTGATAGTTGGAAAAATAAAATGGCTAATCCAAGTAGTGAGTAATACAGCGAAAGTGTAGCTATCCTTGTGGAACAAAATATGCCGACGATATGAAGAAAGCAGTGGACACCCAAATTTTCTACCCGAGGTAGATGTTCTTCTGGGCAACATGCACCACCTGGCAGAGGTTTGTGACTGGATTAAGGATGGAATAAAGCATAGTTCCGGGCTTCAAAGGCCTGCAGCTGTTATCTCCAGTTGCTGACAGGAAGATTGTCCATTATTGGCTGGAAGCATTATTGTTACTCCCCAGCCCACTCAACTTGAGGGTGCTCCCAGAACCACTACAGGTTATTTTTCTGCAAAGGTCGTTCTGCAAAACCTACCATGAGACTTGTACAGTCTTCTCTGATTGTGTAACATATAGTGAACTGAAAGGAAAGGAAGGAACTGGAAAGATCCTCGCCTTTCATGAATGCATATCAATTGCTGAACCTGCAAGTATTCCAAGCTAAGGACATTTCTATCCTTAAGATAGCTTAATGTATGATTGTGAGGATGAAAGTCTGGAACAACATATCTTAACACCCTTTTCTTCTTTGCTGAAACTAGAAACCAAGTTCCAGGTGCAGCAAAACCTACCCCATATAAAATCAATCCTTAAATGAATGAATCTCGAAATACTTTGCCTCTCAGTCCAGCAACAGCAGCCTGCCTGCCCTTGCCACAGTTGAAACTCTTAAGTGGCCAATTATGAGGCCAGGAGGAGGATGGATGGAAGGAGCCTAACAGGTCAAACTGCTCGGACCTCGGGCAGGAGAGGTGATGGGGAGAGAGGGACCACCTCTGGCCCCCTTTACAGATTGAGAGACCTCCCTGACGGTCTTCTCTCCCCCCACCCCCCCACCCACATCTTCAGGTGCTCCCACCTAGCCTTGGCATCAAAGATCCCACCTCCTTCTACTCCAACCACTGTCTTATCCACTATGCAAGACCTTGCATTTACCTAGTGCTCCAGCACTTAGACCAGTGAGACTGCTTGTCGTCCCAGCAATGATTGCCGCTCCCCATGGCACTGCTAGGCTACAGAGCTGCCAGCAAGTTAAATTGGCTGACAACTCTCTGAGGCATGGCATCCTTCCAAGTGAGGGGTGAAAGTCCCGCCTCTAGCCTACGAGCTTTCCATGAAGCATTAAATGGCTGCAGGACAGCCACGATCAGCAGGAACCCTGCTGACATTTTCAGTGGTCGGCTGAGAACCATGCCATCTGAAAAGCCCTGCCCATAATAATGTTCTTTGATGGGATAATCCCATTCAGCCTAATACGCCTATCAATTTCTTAGAGATCAATCTCACTTTTCTTCCGTCATATCAGATCCCCAACTCCTTCTTTCTCTAGAAATGCATCCAGTTGTCTCTTAAACCAATTTATACTTTGATTGAATCATCTTTGCTGTTAATTAAATCTGTAACACAAATTACCATTTGGGTAAAGAAAAAACCTGCCTGACTTTCTTTTGTACTCCGAACATCTCTGTTTCTATCTTACAGTTTTGAACTTTATCCATCATGAATCATCTTTTGGAATTAGGTTAATCTCTTCACAATCTCAAAAAATATATAATGACGCACTGCAAATGTCTCCTGTTTATCAAAAAAAGGCCAGCTTCCTTAATCTTTCCTTGTCAGAACTTGAATTATTAACAGCTGGAATCACAATGGGAGATGCCATTAAAAATGCAGGGAACTTGTTCACGGTTTTTTTGCAATCAACAATTTGGTTTTCATGGCACGTAAAAAATACAATCTGCGGTTCTTTGTCGTGAATGGTTGTGCTTCATTTGGAGTACTTCTTCTCAAAGTAATTTACCACACCATTTCCCATTCTCTTCCACGACATAAATACCCTCTTCTTAGTCAAACATTTACATACAAAGAGCTGTTTATTACATAAGACTTTCTACAAGTTTTTTAATGCTCACCACATTAAATACAGCCGGTTCACTGACAAATTTCACCTGCACCCATACTCTTTTTGAAATCAGAATGCTGTTTGAAAAAATTCATTTTTTATTAATTGCTGTCAGTCGTTTTTAATTCAGACTGAAATGTTGAGTGAATAATGCACAGGTTCTGGCCCAATGATTACGAATGCCAAATGCCTATATGGCTAAGAACAACACTTGTTAGGAAATTATGTGCTTAAAAATTTGAGTACAGTCAGAAATATGCACATGTTTAGAATGAGTGCCCGATCGATGATGTTAGTGAGCGACACACATGAAATTGCAGTGCATTATTCTTTTCCATGTGATTTATGTTGTTAGTGGTACCTACCATATTCTTTGGAAGGTTATTTACCTGCAGGATGGGAAACTGTGTTACTGTCAGTTAAAGGCAGCCTGTGGTTTAACTCAAGTTAAAATCTACTGAACCTTGCGTTTATCAGCTGCAGTGCTGATGCTCGCTAGCAGGAAAGGCTCCACACAGACCAGGACATCAGTTTGTTCGGCAGCTCTGATCTTCTCCCCAGTTCCCCCACACACTTTTGACCTTCCCTCACCTCCAGGGAGGCTCCGGGAAATCCCCACACTCCTCCTCTACCTGGCAAGGCGCCCGCCCCCCGGGCCCGATCCCTAGCAGTGCCAATCTGGCACCTGGGCAGCCTGGCATTGCCAGTCTGCGCACTGGCAGTTCCAGGGTGACACTGCCAGGGTGCCCAGCCGGCACTGCCTGGGTGCCAGGCCAGTGGTGTCAAGGTGCAAAAGGTGAAGTCACACGGGATCAGGGGTGAACTGGCAAGGTGGATACAGAACTGGCTAGGCCATAGAAGGCAGAGGGTAGCAATGGAGGGATGCTTTTCTAATTGGAGGGCTGTGACCAGTGGTGATCCACAGGGATCAGTGTTGGGACCTTTGCTGTTTGTAGTATATATAAATGATTTGGAGGAAAATGTAACTGGTCTGATTAGTAAGTTTGCAGACGACACAAAGGCTGGTGGAATTGCGGATAGCGATGAGGACTGTCTGAGGATACAGCAGGATTTAGATTGTCTGGAGACTTGGGCGGAGAGATGGCAGATGGAGTTTAATCCGGACAAATGTGAGGTAATGCATTTTGGAAGGTCTAATGCAGTTAGGGAATATACAGTGAATGGTAGAACCCTCAAGAGTATTGAAAGTCAAAGAGATCTAGGAGTACAGGTCCACAGGTCATTGAAAGGGGCAACACAGGTGGAGAAGGTAGTCAAGAAGGCATACGGCATGCTTGCCTTCATTGGCCGGGGCATTGAGTATAAGAATTGGCAAGTCATGTTGCAGCTGTATAGAACCTTAGTTAGGCCACACTTGGAGTATAGTGTTCAATTCTGGTCGCCACACTACCAGAAGGATGTGGAGGCTTTAGAGAGGGTGCAGAAGAGATTTACCAGAATGTTGCCTGGTATGGAGGGCATAAGCTATGAGGAGCGATTGAATAAACTCGGTTTGTTCTCACTGGAACGAAGGAGGTTGAGGGGCGACCTGATAGAGGTCTACAAAATTATGAGGGGCATAGACAGAGTGGATAGTCAGAGGCTTTTCCCCAGGGTAGAGGGGTCAATTACTAGGGGGCATAGGTTTAAGGTGAGAGGGGCAAGGTTTAGAGTAGATGTACGAGGCAAGTTTTTTACGCAGAGGGTAGTGGGTGCCTGGAACTCGCTACCGGAGGAGGTAGTGGAAGCAGGGACGATAGGGACATTTAAGGGGCATCTTGACAAATATATGAATAGGATGGGAATAGAAGGATACGGACCCAGGAAGTGTAGAAGATTGTAGTTTAGTCGGGCAGTATGGTCGGCACGGGCTTGGAGGGCCGAAGGGCCTGTTCCTGTGCTGTACATTTCTTTGTTCTTTGTTCTTTGTGCCTGGGTGCCAGCCTGCTCTGTCTTTCACCACCTGGAGATCTCAAATGGCTTGGGAGATGTCCCTCGATGCAATTATAACTGGTACATGTTTGTGTGGATCAGTACTAAATGGCCCCGATGAGGTCTCCCAGGCACGGCCGTCAAGTCCAAGGAGCTGGGTGAATCTGGCATCAGGGTATTTGGGCGAGATCAGGATCATGCTGGCCGGAGTGAGTTGGGCGACTCATGCGAGGCTTTGTGGCAGTAATGGAGCCCGATTTGGGGCTTATGCGCAATTCATCCGTTGCGTCTGGCTCCGTGCCTAGCACAACGGGATGCCTGAATCGTGCCATTTATTTCTTAATGGGGATGTGCATTGTGGATGAAGTCAACTAAAATACACCTCAGGGCTGAAAAGGAAAGATACAAAGAGAGAAAGTAGGTGCAAGAGTAGGTCATTTGGCCCTATGCACCTGCTCCGCCATTCAAAATGATCAAGACTGATCATTTATCTCAATATCATAATCTCGCACTCTCCGCATACCCTGTGACACCTTCAGAACCTAGATATCTATCTATTTGCTTCTTAAATATATTCAGTGACCTGGCCTCTGCAGCCATCTGTGGTAGAGAATTCCACAGTTCACCACCTACCAAGTGTGGAAATTCTCCTCATCTCAGTCCTAAATGGATCTCAGTATCCTGAGACTAGAACCCTCAGTCAGAGGAAACAACATCCCTGCATCCTGTCTGTCCAGCCCTGTCAGATGTTATACTTCAATTAGAACACCACTTATTCTAAATCCCATTAATACAGGTCCAGCTGACCCAATCTCTCATCATATGATAATCCTGCCATGCCAGGAATCAATCTGGTGAATCTTTGCAGCACTCCCTCTGTGGCATATATGTCCTATAAGGAGACCATATCTTCACGCAGTACTCCAGGTGTGGGCTCATCAGGGCCCTGTACAGCTGCAGTAAGACATCCTTGCTCCTGTACTCAAGTCCTCTTGCAATGAAAGCCACCTGTAGCCTTGCTAACGACGTGCTTGCTTTCAGTGGATAGACATGAGAGAGTTAACACAAAGAGTACAACATCCTGGCTGCAGTTCCAGAAAACAAATTGAATGATTTCAGTTGAACTTCTAAGGTACAATTTATACTCACATCTCTATTACTCCCTTAATTTTGCACTGGGTACAGCAACACTCAAGTCTTTTCTTCCAACCACCCCACTTCCCTGCAAGCATATCATTTTATGCTTCTCATCACTTTTCTCCACTCACAGTAAGCGATTTCACTTTGCGACTGCTACTGGCACACTCTGCAATGCTATTGTCCTCATTTCCTCAGTGCCACTTATCACACATCAATGCAGGAGGATATATATAATTGGAACCGATTGAGCTCGGTCGGCTGGACAGCTGGTTCGTGATGCAGAGCGAGGCCAGCAGCACGGGCTCAACTTTCATATCAGCTGAGGTCATTCAGGAAGGTCCCGCCTTCTCAACCTTGCCCCCTCACCTGAGGTGTGGCGATCCTCAAGTCAAATCACCACCAGTCAACTCTCCCCCTCAGGAGGAAAAACAGCCTCTGGTCATTTGGGACTATGGTGACTTTACTTACTTTTTACTTCATATCGGGCAGCATGGTAGCACAAGTGGATAGCACTGTGGCTTCACAGCGCCAGGGTCCCAGGTTCGATTCCCCTCTGGGTCACTGCCTGTGCAGAGTTTGCACGCTCTCCCTGTGTCTGCGTAGTTTCCTCCAGGTGCTCCGGTTTCCTCCCACAGTCCAAAGATGTGCAGGTTAGATGGATTGGCCATGATAAATTGCCCTTAGTGACCAAAAAAGGTTCGGAGGGGTGATTGGGTTACGGGAATAGGGTGAAAGTGAGGGCTTAAATTGGTCGGTACAGATGCGATGGGCCGAATGGCCTCCTTCTGCACTGTATGTACTATGTATCTATGTATCAATCATACTCAAGTCACACCAATGTGACAGGAGTAACAAAGAGACAGTCAAACTCACAATTTCAACTTCAGGTCAGGTACAGAGCATAAGACTTGAAAATACTACATCCTGGAGAGAAAGTGTGGCTAGGAGATACACAGAAATAAAGTATAGTAATAGAAAGGACTCCACTCTGATTGAATTGAAGCAGAACAGTGAAATATCAGAAGGAAATGAAGTGCCTTGATATTACTGGGAAGAACAACAATGGAACATTAGATATATTATTTAGATCCAGATGTATGTTGCTTCACAGCGCCAGGGTCCCAGGTTTGATTCCCAGCTTGAGTCACTGTCTGTGGGTAGTTTGCACATTCTCCCTGTGCCTTCGTGCGTTTCCTCCGGGTACTCCCGTTTCCTCCCAAAAGTCCCAAAAGACGTGCTGTTAGGTAATTTGGACATTCTGAATTCTCCCTCTGTGTACCCGAACAGGCATCGGAATGTGGCAACTAGGGGCTTTTGACAGTAACTGGGAGGTGAAACGATAGAGTGGTTAGAAAGTGGAGCGGGCTATCACAAGTAGTAACTGAGGAAAATAGCATTGTCATATTTAAGTGGAAGGTAGATATGCACATGAAGGAGAAAGGAACGGAAGGATGTGCTAATTTTGAGACAAATAAGAGGTGGAGAAGACTCAGTGGAGCATTGACCAAATGGGCTGAATGATCTGTTTAAATGCTGTTGATATCGTGTTCCCCATATGCTCAATTCAAAAGTTAGTCAGGAGCATGTCCACCAAAAGGTAGGCCACCCTACAGGACTTCAATTGGCTCAGGGCAAGACTTCCATCCTGATCTGGTGGGGGTTTGGGGGGGGTTTGGGTAGGAGAAATCCCACATTGGAGAGCGACTGCTCAGTCCAATTATCTGCCAATTAACATACAGAACACAGCAGCCAATCACCAGACAGGACACGGCCACTATAGAACCAGGGGGCACTAGTTTTCCCGTTCTCTTGGGATGCAGCCACTGAGACAGTCAGAGCCTGTGAGCAACAACTAGAACATCCACCATGTGGTAGTAAGATAGTCTGGTCAGGTTAGCCTCAGGTCTCCAGTCAACTCAGCATAGTGTCAACCCACAGTTCAAGCATGTTTAATAGTTAAGAGTTTAATAAAATAGAGTTGCATTTCCTCAAGTATTGGAAGCCTGTCTCTCTCTCTCTGCTACAGTAAACGCAGTCCTCGCAGACCCAGCTTACCAACACATCATGGTACCAGTGAGTTATGTTAGATTTTGACGGACCCACCTTGAGATAGTCTGCCTTTGACCAGCGATCAGCCATCCGGTAACATGGACAGCGTCCGCCCTCGCCCGCCGCTCTGCATCGCCATCAACCTCGGTGCAAACTGAAAGATTTTTAAGCAGAAGTTTCAGCTTTATCTTGAAGCCATCGACCTCGAGGCCGCATCGGATATTAGAAAGATTGCCCTCTTCCTCTCTACAACCGGAGACCATGCTATCCACATTTTTAACTCCCTCACCTTTGCTGAAGGTGAGAGCAAGACAAAGTTCAAAACAGTCCTGCTGAAGTTCGGCAGCCACTGTGACATCGAAGTCAATGAGAGCTTTGAACGCTATGAGTTCCAGCAGAGGCTTCAGGGTAAGGATGAATCCGCGACCAGATCGTTTTCATGCTCTATTCGATCCCCTTTGCCAGCAACTCTTCAAAGTTATGTAACTCACCCTCACCATCGCCATCGAAACCTGCGTCCTATATGAGCACGCTAATGACCGGTACTCCCATATCAAGGCGGTGGAGACGACACGGCAAGGCCCCCACGATGCGGAGCGGGTGCAGGCCATAAAACAGCTCCAGGGCCTGAGTCTGGATGAGGGCAGCCATTTCGCGCACTTATCCAGGGCTCCTGTGCATACGCACAACGACCGAGGGGACGGCGAGGCCAAGGATCGAACTGTGCATGTGCGCATATCTTTCAACCGCACCGCGCATGCGTGGTGGCGCATGGAACGTCCTGACGTCAGCGTCATGACGTGCAACTGTGGCTCCGCCCACTTAAAGCGGCAATGTCTCGCAAAATCTCAACGCTGTCTCCAGTGTGGCAAGCTTGGCCACTACGCAGCCCTGTGCAGATCTGCTCAACTGCCCACCACACAGCGATCCCAGCCGCAGCGCAGGAACGTCCGGTCAGTGCAGCAACCCGTTGCAGACTCTGACTCCGACATGGTTCCAGATCCCAACACCAAGGATCACACATCCCCATTCCGGGTGGCCATCATCACCAAGCATACGATGCTTTCCAAAAAAAAGGCTAACACACTCCCATTGCTGAGCATTGATCTGGACGATGAGTGGTGTGCCACCCTTACAGTCAACGAATCTCGCATACGCTTTAGGCTGGACACCGGTGCTCCAGCGAACCTCATTTTGAAGTCTGACCTGGATACCATCCACGTCAAGCTGAGCATTCTTCCATCGGCCTGCCAGCTCATTGACTACAATGGCAATGCCATTGCTGCCAGTGGCTCATGCCAGCTTGTGGTTTCTCATCGTTCCTCAAGAGCCACCCTGCGTTTCGAAATAGGAGCGTCCAACAAAGCTTCCTTGCTCGGTGCTCAGGCCTGGAAAATCCTGAATCTTGTGCAGCGGGTTCACTCCATGTCGCTCGCTGAGGCATCAGACTCGCCAGATGCCAACTTTCAAACCCAATTAGATTACATCATAGCACGATACCACAGCATCTTCGAGGGTTTGGGCACACTCCCCTACACATACAAGATACTTCTGAAACCGAATGCCACACCCGTGGTTCATGCATCGCGTCGGGTGACGGCACCCCTTTAGGACCGCCTCAAGCAGCAGCTGCAAGACCTCCAGGACCAGGGCGTCATTTCTAAGGTCACGGAACTGACGGACTGGGTTAGCTCCATGGTTTGTGTCAAAAAAACGTCAGGGGAACTTCGCATCTGTATCGACCCCAAAGATTTGAATCGTAACATCATGAGGGAACATTAATCCATCCCTAAGCGAGAAGAGCTCACTAGCGAAATGGCTCACGTCAAGTTATTTACGAAGCTGGATGCCTCTAAGGGGTTTTGGCAGATACAGCCAGACGCTTCCAGTCGAAAGCTCTGCACTTTTAACACCCCATTTGGTCGTTACTGTGACAACCGGATGCCCTTTGGCATCATCTCCGCCTCGGAGGTGTTCCACCGAATAATGGAGCAAATGATGGAGGGCATCGAGGGGGTGCGAATGTACGTCGATGCCATCATTGTCTGGCCCACAACTCCTCAGGAACACATCGATCGCCTCAAGTGAGTGTTCGATAGGATCCACGAGCATGGCCTCCGACTCAACAGAGCCAAGTGCTCGTTCGGTCAAGCAGAAATAAAGTTCCTCGGCGACCATATTTCGTAGTTCGGTGTGCAGCCAGACACAGATAAGGTGTTGGCGATTAATGCTATGAAGACACCGGAGGACAAGAAGGCGATCCTCTGCTTCCTAGGGATGGTCAACTTCTTTGGGAAGTTTATCCCCAACGTCGCATCTCACACCACAGCTCTCCGCAATCTTGTAAAAAAAAACCACCGACTTCAAGTGGCTCCCCGCTCATGAGCGAGAGTGGCGTGAGCTCAGGGCGAAACTAACCAATGCCCCGGTCCTGGCGTTTTTTGACCCTGCCAAGGAGACGAAGATCTCCACCGACACGAGCCAGGCTGGCATTGGGGCAGTACTCCTCCAGCGCGACGAATCCTCCTCCTGGGCCCCAGTCGCATATGCATCTAGAGCCATGACCCCTACTGAGCAGCGATATGCTCAAATCAAGAAAGAGTGCCTGGGCCTCCTCACGGGGATTGACAAATTCCATGATTACGTGTATGGACTCCCCAAGTCTACGGTCGAAACAGACCACAGGGGGCTGTTTAGCACAGGGCTAAATCGCTGGCTTTGAAAGCAGACCAAGGCAGGCCAGCAGCACGGTTCGATTCCCGTAACAGCCTCCCCGAACAGGCGCCGGAATGTGGCGACTAGGGGCTTTTCACAGTAACTTCATTTGAAGCCTACTTGTGACAATAAGCGATTTTCATTTTCATTCATTTCACAGGCCATTGGTTCACATCACACAGAAGGACCCCAACGATATGATGCCATGCCTACAGCGTATCCTCCTCAAACTCCGATGCTATGATTTTGACCTGGTCCACACCCCAGGCAAGGAGCTCATTGTGGCCGATGCACACTCTCGCTCCATCACCATGCCGTGCGAGCAGTCGGACTTTGTCTGCCAGATCGACACCCATGTTGAGTTCTGCGCATCCAACTTTACGGACACTGACGAAAGGGTCGTGCAGATTTGTCAAGAGATGGCCAGGGATCCTTTAACCCAACGGGTCATGCTGGTGTCATCCCCATGAACCAAGGTTGGCATTGATCTCTTCCACATGAAAGGCTGGGACTACGTCCTCCTCGTGGACTATTTTTCAAATTACCCTGAGGTGGTCAGACTGCATGACCTCACATCAGCAACAATCATCAGGGCGTGCAAAGAGACCTTTGCCCGTCATGGCATTTCACTTACGGCCATGACAGATAATGGCCCGTGCTTCTTCAGTCAGGAGTGGATGGATTTTGCCTGACGATACAATTTCACGCACGTCACTTCAAGCCCCCACTACCCCCAGTCAAATGGGAAAGCAGAAAATGGGGTACACATTGTAAAACGACTGTTGTGTAAAGCTGCTGATTCGGGTTCATATTTTCACCTGGCACTGCTAGCCTACAGGGCGACTCCTTTGTCTGCTGGCCTGTCCCCTGCACAGCTGCTAATGAACCGCACACTACGGACGACGGTGCCAGCTATCCACGTCCTGGACCTTGACAATTTTCCGGTCCTGCAAAGAATGCAACTGTCTCGGGCCCAATGCAAGTCGGCGTATGATCTCCCTGCTCTGGTCCCTGCTGACCGGGTTTGTGTTCAGCTACCTGACGGTGGCTGGTCTGCCACAGCTGTGGTGGTCAAGCAAGTGGCCCACAGATCATTTCACGTTCGCATGTATGATGGCTCTTTTCTTCGCTGTAATAGGTGAGCACTGCGGCTGCTTCCACGCTCGCCACCTGAACGTGATGTCCCACCTCGCCTGCTGATTCCTCAGGACACACCCTTCCAAGAGGTCACCGATGTGCCGTTTCTTTTGCCACCGTCTACGTGGGATGCAGCTCCGCCCATTCCAATGCAGGCGGCCCCTGACCCACCCTTGAGGCGGTCAACCAGAATTCGTCGCCCGCCACAGAGACTGAACTTATAGAGTGAATGGTGCATTGCCTTGTGCTTCGTTTACACATCTGTACATATTGTTTCTTCCTAATTTGTTGTATGCACCCTATCTGCACTAGACATCTTCCCATGTAAATACGTTCATGTATTTTGTATATAGTCCAGCTCCTACTCATGTAAATATGCTCACATACTTTGTACTCAGGCTCATACACACACCCACTATTTATTGACACATACACACATTTTTTGAAAGGGGGGAGATATCATAATATACACACAAGTATATGATGGTGCACAGACAGACAGTGAGTGACACAAAGGATGACCAATTAACATATAGAACACAGCAGCCAATCACCAGACAGGACACGGCCACTATATAACCAGGGGGCACTAGTTTTTCCGCTCTCTAGGGATGCAGCCTCTGAGACAGTCAGAGCATGTGAGCAACAATTAGAACATCCACCATGTGGTAGTAAGATAGTCCGGTCAGGTTAGCCTCAGGTCTCCAGTCAACTCAGCATAGTGTCAACCCACAGTTCAAGCATGTTTAATAGTGAATAGTTTAATAAAATAGAGTTGCATTTCCTCAAGTGTTGGAAGCCTGTCTCTCTCTCTGCTACAGTAAACACAGTCCTCGCAGACCCAGTTTACCCAACACATCAATCATCTCAGGGGGGAGGGTGGTTCCAAAGGGTTCTGGGGATACCAAAAAGAGATCACACCATTTGTCCAACACTAGCTTGCCTAGTAAAAGCTATGTCTTCCCACATGACATTGCCCTGCCCTGCTCTGCTGCAGGTAAAGTAGCAGTGGGAGTGGGGGGGGGGGGGGGGGGGGGGGGGAAGGAGGGGGGGGGGGGGGGGGGGGGGGGGAAGGAGGGGGGGGGGGGGGCGATAAGGCACATTAGTGAACACGTAAAGGCCCCTGTAGGCGCAAGGGTAGATGGGCTACCTATTGCTTCCATCTTAAAGTGAAAGACAGTTTGGGGTGAATGGCAGGAAGGCAACATGTGGCATTTCATGTGACGCCTCCCCCCTCCCCATGCCAGTTGGATAAAATCCAGCCCTATGTAATTGTTGCTGAGGAAGGGAAAAGTCCACTTAGATTCTTAGGGGAACTCTCAATGTGACAGCATGAGAATAGGAAGAGGCATTGTTGCTAGAAATGCCCTGGCTACAATCAAATAAGAGCACAACCAAGTTAGGTCACTTGCAGAAAACTGGACAATGGAAGGCAGGAGTTAAAGGAAGATTTTGTGCTCATCCATGTCAAAGGATACAGAAATATTGAAGGTTAATTCTACATTCCTGTGTTCCCAACCAGAAAAGATGCTCACCAGCAGTGCAGGGTGGAAGATTACAAGCCTGCAACCCATAACTACAGACACTGCCTTGCCGACTGATTAAAGTGCAGATTTGTCCTGTTCAATGTAACCTGTAGGCAGTTTAAATTATGACAAGGCCAGGTCCCACTGTATTATCAGTATAATTATACAATATTATGGACCTCTTACGTTGTCAGCTTTTTGAATGTGATAATCCATCTTTGCAAGTGTCTCGAATGCCACAAATGAAGAAGATGGATTGTTTATTACTGAAGAGAAGTACAGAGTAGCTCCTTGCACTTTTCAGAGGAGTATAAAAATGTTTCCCCACCATGATTGTCATCATTCTTATTGTAAACTAATTTTTCAAAAATCCTCCTAACTAAACAACTTGGCACAGCAAGTAGCAGAGCTATAGGGACCGGGAAGGTACCAAGTTCATCTTCCAGCCTGTACTCAGGTAGACCATCTAAACTGGAGCAGTACAGGAGGGTACGATAATGGGTATCAATGCCTCTGGGTTAAGGAGTGGAAATGCAATCACAGTTTCTGCATCTGATCACTTTCCAGGGCTGTCCTTCATGGTTCAATAGCCTGCCAACACTAATTGGGTTGGCCTACCCATTACTAATAATTTCCGAGGCAGGTTACTGAATACTAGTCGAGGAGAGGAGAAATTGACAGGGAAAATAATCTATATTTTGATATTTTTCACTGTTCCCTGCTCCATTGCGTAAAACAGAATTGCAGAGCAGAGGGCAGATTTGTGATGAGGTGAATCTTAACGCATCATTTGTGGTTTATCTGATTTTCTCCACCATGGAATGAATTTTGCATTCTGCAGCTTGCTGATGAGTATCATCTATCTCTCCCTCCTCAGAAGGAGACAACGCAATAACATTTTCCTTTTCCAGCTGTTGTCAAGTAACCAGTAATTTGTGTTAGGTCTTATTTATTTATCTGACTACAGGATGATGTATAATACTGTTGATATAACTATGAAAGACTATAACTCGAAACTGTAATTATGTTCAAAATGAAGAGTTATTCTGCCCATACAGAAATGAGAAACTATCATCAGAGACCATTTGAATCCTTTCCATCCACTCTTTTCATTCTTTAAAATATAAATAAAGATCATGAAGAGGAGAGGTTTGCAATTTAATGTATTGTTCCCTCGGTCGTATCTAGGTAGAAGTGACTAATTTGGTGATCTAGTCTCCCATATTTTTAATATTCCAAGTGGAGAGTACCCATTATGAAGAATAAAAGAGTAGAGCTATAATATGGAGCATTTACCTAGCAGTAGGGAACATTCCCTTGGTATGTTCTATCGACCATAAGGTAAATCCAACCTAGTAAATTAGCATCCAAACATTTTCATTTTCCAGCTGTTGTCACAAAATGGATTACTTGCATTATATATGATTTGTCTATTTGATTACAGCCTCCTTTCCATCATTAGCAAGGCAATGCTGAGAGGTTTCCACTTACTAATAATCTCCACAGATTCTCAGTTGCAATTCTGCTGGAAATATTTGGGCCAGACCCCATCACAGCCATCACAGATGTGGGAGAAATAAATAAGTTCCAGGGAAGAGGCTTGAGTTTCTGCCCTTAACATCAAGGTGGTAGTCAACTGAATATAGCATTACAGAAGTCCTGGCAAAACGGACATCAACAGGGGCCATTGGGAAAATGTGCTTGTCGTTGCAGTCATACTTGATACACAGGAAGGTGGCTAAATCATAAAGTCCCAGGACATAACTGCAGGAGCTTCTCAGGGGAGTATCAGGGAGGTCAAACATGGAACTGTTCACTGATGATTTATCCTCTAATGTTCAACTGTGTTCACAGACTGAGCAATAATGAAGTTGGCAATGCTGACTTTCAACAACAGAGGCTTGGAGTGATAATTGGAAGAGATAGTCACACCATATATCAAAAGATTATAATCTCCAGACAGAAATTCCAGCCATTTTAAACTAACCTTTGGCAGCACACTTGCCATCTTGAAGGTCAACACTGACCAGACGATTTGACTTGGTGAGCTATAATAAATAACATAGCTCCAAGAGTAAGATAGAGGCCAGATACTCTGTGATGCATTGCCTTCCTACCCTTTACAAAGCTCAAATGATGTGCGATAAAATATTCAACACTAGCTTGGATAGATTCTGCCACAATAACACTGAGAAAGCTCAACAGTATTTACAACAAAGGAGTTTATTTGCTCTGTGCTTACTACTTAATCCAATATCTATCCCATGTGCAGGAATTACTGTGCACTACCACTGACACTATGGCTACAAATTTCAGCAACTCAACAAGGTAATTTTGACAGCAGCTCCAACTCTTATAACCCAAAAGTACACAAGGAGCAACAATAATTGAATACACAAACTCAATTTGGACATATATTATTGTTTTTTCATCATTGCTGGGTGAAGATCCTGGCATTCCCTATTATGGGACTACAATCACTATAGGGACCGCAGCAGTTCAGGAATGCCCACCATCAACTTCTTAAACAATTAGGAATGAGTAATAAATGCGGCATTGTGACTATTATTCACATCACAAGAACAAAATATAAGAAAATAGTTTCCTCCTTTGTCAGTAATGTTAACATCAATCTCATACTGTTTAGAAGGAGCTTTCTGTGATCTACATCCACAACCAAATAACGAATTACAAGAGATTTCTATGATTGTTCCAATATGCCATTTAAACTTTCTACAATAGTTACATGTGATCACATAACTCACAAAAACCATGGGCTGGATTCTCCGGTCTCCAAGAGCGAAATCGTGTTCGACGAAAGGCCGGAGAATCCAAGTTTACGACAGAATTGGGGGCGGCGCCGCTTTCGCGATGCTTTGCCCCCTCCAAAGCGGCGTGCTCTCCGAGAAAGCCACGCCAAGTTTGCTCAGCCCCCGATCGGCAGACTTCCTGACGGCGTAGGTCTCTCATAGTTTCATCCGTCGGGAACTCAGCGTGGTGGCTGCAGACTCAGTCCAGTGCCGCCACAGACGGGGGAGGGCCGATCCGCGGGCAGGGGGGGACATTATTCAGGGCCCGGGGCATTGTGGGGGGCTAGTCCGGGGCACGCGAGCCGGCCAAAGGGGGGAGCACTATTTTGCGGGCCGAATCTGGAGACTGCGTCCGCCATGTTGCACTACACGGCTGCTGCAGGCTGCTGTCATGCGCATGCGCGGTCACGGACCCGGCAATTCTCTGGGCCATATCGGCAGCTGCAGCCGGGTCCTCCAGCAAAACAGGGAATTGGTGGCCGTTTTGCGCCAGTTTTTCTGGCGTAAAACGCCGCCGTTCCCATGCCGGCGTGGGGACATAACCCCCATGCCTGTCAAAAGTGAGTCAGGTTTTGAATTCAAATTTCTTGTTATCAAGAATGGTTAAGTATGTATCTACAATCACCCCAAAGGAGCAGAAATGTTCGACGTGTATATTAGCCGGCAGCACGGTAGCACAGTGGTTAGTACAGCTTCACAGCTCCAGGGTCCCAAGTTCGATTCCCGGCTTGGGTCACTGTATGTGCGGTGCTTGCACGTTCTCCCCGTGTCTGCGTGGGTTTCCTCCGGGTGCTCCAGTGTCTTCCCACAGTCCAAAGATGTGCAGGTTAGGTGGATTGGACATGCTAAATTGCCCTTAGTGTCTAAAAAGGGGTGGGGTTACTGGGTTACGGGGATAGGGTGGCAGTGTTCGCTTAGGAAGGGTTCTCTTTCCAGGGGCCGGTGCAGAGACGGTGGGCCGAATGGCCTCCTTTTGCACTGTAAATTCTATGATTAGCGATCTGGAAATCAGGCTAGATCTTTCCTGATGTCTGATCACGGGGCATAGATTTAAGGTAAGGGGCAGGAAGTTTAAAGGGGATGTGAAGAACAACCTTTCTACCCAGAAAGTGGTGGGAGTTTGGAACTCGCTGCCTGAAAGAGTGAATCACAGAATCCCTACAGTGCAGAAGGAGATCATTTGGCCCATCGAGTATGCACCAGGCTGTGGTGATATGCATCACTGTAAATACACAAGGGGTTAATGTAGGTACACTGCAACTAGGTAAACACTAGAGGGAGCACCGGAGACATCATGACACACAGACATTCAACCAATAGGTCAGTAAGATAGGACACGACCAATGGGCAGTCAAGACACACCCAGAAGTGACACTACCACAAGGGGGCTACCCATATAAAAGGACAGGGCACACATGCTCTTCCTCTTTCCATAGGCGACACTCAGAGAGGCAGGGACAGATCAGGAAGCATCACACCCACCGCATGGATTAGAGCAGACTGGTTAGTTAGATTGAGTTACTATAGCAAGATCAGCAGGAGAGTCAAACGCAAGTAGTAGAATTGTTAACTGTTCAATAAATGTGTTAAATCTATCTCCAAGTCTGAACATTCCTTTGTCAGAGTATACATCAAGGAAGCAGCTTATGCTACATGAAGAAGCATAACACAACACAGGCCTTGCCCTGAGAGAGCACACTACCTATCCCCCACTCCTATCCACGTAACCCCAACTAACCTTTTCGGCAATAGTAACATGGCCAATCCACCTAACCTGCACATCTTTGGATTGTGGGAGGAAGCCGGAGCACCCGGCGGAAACCCACGCACACACGGGGAGAATGTGCAAACTCCATACAGTCACCTGAGGTCAGAAACAAACCTGGGTCCCTGGTACTGTGAAGCTGCAGTGCTAACCATTGTGCCACCATATCAGCTGGTGGAGGCAGAGACCCTCATAACATTTAAGTATTTAGATGTACACTTGCAATTCCAAGGCATACAAGGCTATGAGCAAATGCTGGGAAATAGGATTAGAATAGTTAGATGGTTTTTGTTGACCGATGCAGACTTGATGGGCCGAAGGTCCTTTTCTGTGGTTTTATGACTCTATGACTCCATACCCAATCTGGTGATATGGCAATCTCCACCCAAGTGCAGAAGTGGTAGTTGCTCAATAGTTCCCAGCGGTGGGAACAACCAAAAATAAGTCTTGGTGCATCCAAGACACGGACATCATTGTGTTTCCCTTCTAGGTTGGCAGTATTTAGGCTACTGTGTAATATCCAGTGGAGCTCGTGGGTGATTTAGTGAAAGACTGTTTATTTTTAATACTGAATCATAGCAGCTGTCCTGAGGAAATGGAATTGGACAATAATCCAATGGATCTTATTTCGACAACAGCAACTTATGTTTATGTAGTCCCTTTAATGTAATAAAGCACCTCAAGATTCTCCATAGAAGCATTATAAAACAAAAATATGGCACTAAAGATATTCGGTCAGATGACCAAAAGTTAGAATCCTTGACAGTTGGCAGGAAGAGAAACCTATTTTTGCATTTCCATATGTCGCAAATGTATCACCAATCTTCCAATTTTAAACTACACAGCAAAGGGAACCCAGGTTGAAGATAGGGCAACTGCACTGTAGTGCTGATCCTGTGAACCTTGCTCACTTTGAGGAAAATGCCCTTCTGGGAGTGACACAATTGTTGAATGTCCCCTTAGATGTTTCAGAATATATTGCAGTCCCATTAATACTATTTTTGAGAAACATAAAGTAACATGTTTTATGGTTGGGTGTAAATCATAGCAGAGGAATACTGTTTAATGTGACAGCTGAAGCAATCCAGGATATATGGGAGATTACAAGACTGAGACTGGGAAAAATAACTATCTAAAACACCACATTAGCCCATGGGCAGGATTCTCCACTCCCACGCCGAAGTGGCCGCGCCGTCGTGAACGCCGCTGAGGTTCACGACGGCGCGGAACAGCCCCGGTCCCGACCGATTCAGGCCCTGGCAATGGGCCAGGATCGGGGCCGCGTCATCTGCACACGGCAGACCTTGTCGGCCGCGTAAAAGTGGCGCCGCATAGATGACGCGGCCGGGGCCGCATAACGGGCGTCATCCGCGCATGCGTGGTTGCCATCCTCTCTAAGTCCGCCCCGCAAGAAGATGGGGGACGGATCTTGCGGGGCCGTGGAAGAAAGGAGGTCCTCCTTCAGAGAGGACGGCCCGACGATCGGTGGGCATCGATCACGGACCACCCCACATTCCAGGTGAAGCCCGGTGCAGGATCCCCCCTCGCCCCCCCCCACAGGCCGCCCCCCCCAGCGTTCACGCACCGCCCACGACTGCAGCGACCAGGTGTGGACGGCGCCGGGGGGAACCCGCCGTTTTGGCCTCGCCACTCGGCCCATCCGGGCCTCAGAATAGCGGGGGTGCCGGAGAATCGCCATTTTGGGTGTCTCCGGCGATTCTCCGACCTGCGGCCCGCGAAATTCGACCGGGCCTTTCCCGCCGCTTGGGAGAATCGCGGGAGCGCGTCGGACCGGCGTCCCCGGAAATTTTGGCGGCCCAGGCGATTCTCCCAACCGGCGTGGGAGTGGAGAATCACGCCCCATATCTTCCCACTAATTCCGAAAGATAGAGGTGCAGGGTAGGGAAAGGAGGGACAGTCAAAGGTTATTTCTTCCTTACTAATCATACTGCATGGATTCGTCTGGATGCTGTTGGTAAAATTCTCTAAAATTATATCCTCAAAAAATCATCTAAAGGGTACTGGAGAATTGAATGAGAACCAAGAACACAAGAAATATATCTTAGAACACAATTCCGTCTTGAATTCTGTTGGCCAGACTATATAAATGATACGACAGGGCTGAAGATGAACTTTATGATCTAGAAAAATAATTCAGCTAAAATTCTTCGATGAGGTTTCACTTAAAACACAAGCCTGTTTGCCTCCCACTGAATTCCAAATGAAGCACCATTTCATAGTAGGCATTAAGAAGGTGGACATGATTTATGTCATATTAAGCAGTCAATTACTGCTATCTGTATACTGTGGTATTTGTAACTTTAGAACTGGTACCTCACATTGACAATATTAAATAAATGAGCACTGTTAGGTGACACTTATCTCTGTCCAAAGAAAATGAACTCATTCTTGTTATTCATGCTAACTACACATGGCAATAATTGCTTGTTATAATTAAGCAATGAAAGAAACTTTTAAAAAAAATTCTTTCCAATACACTGCAGCTTGGTCAAAGGGGCTGCAGCCAAGAGGATTCATTTCTTCATTGCCTGGTCCTTATTTTCTTTGGAAGAAAGGCTGCAAGGTCATCTTGGTGAGCTCTAAATAGGAATTTGTAAAATATGATCCTGGTAAATCTTTCACAATGCCACTGAACCTTGAGTGCAGAGTAACTATCAGAGTTTAAAAAAACTTGAACAAGAAAGGCCCAGATGAATGAAAGCAATTTAATTATATCCACTGTCACCATTATCAATTTTTTAGATTAAGCTTTTTAATGTTTACACCATCGCACACTCAAACGACATGTGGTAACAGAAACAAAAGATGCTCCGTTCCCAAAATGGTGTAGATTATCAATAAAAATAAAAAGATGAAGAGCATCGATGCGCTGTGCCATTAATCTACATCAATCTGAATTTATAAAGTGCCAGACATGAGGAAATGTTTCAAGTGGTACACACAATAGGTTGAATATTCATGTGAGGAACAGAAAATGGGAGCCGGGGACTACTTCTGGGTTCCAAATCCACACTGCGGGGCTAAGGGGGGGAAGCAGAAACAACACACGATTTTCACAGGGGCAACCCCTGAAGCGGATCTCAGGTTCAGTGGTCAGCTAGAGGTCACAGGATCAGGAACAAAGACTGGACAGATGAAGTGTGGGTCAGATGTAAGTTCCCAAGGCAGCCATTACTGTAGCGGCCCTGTGAGTGTTGAGGGAGCAAGCCGTAGCTTACCTTGAAACCTTGATGGGACTGCAGTGTCACTAGCTGTCACTGGATAAGGCCAGGCACTGGGACCAAGTGTCATGTGAGAGTACCTTGAAGAAATGGGTGTTTAAGAAATGTACCTTTAAGAAATGGGTGTTTATCAGTGATGTCAGAGTGTGGGTGGAGCTGGGTTGTCTGTCAGCTTTTTACTTCCATTTTAGGCTGTTTGCTGCAGGGTGTGTTTTAGTTTTGTTTTCAGTGTTGGAGTTGAAGCCAGACAGAGCAGGTGTACTGTTGATCTCTCTGCCAGGAAAAGACTATCTCTTGATCATTTGGTGAATTCAGTGTTATAACTGTTCTCAGTAATGAATATAAACCTACTGTGCTTCTGTGAAAAGGTGTTTCTTCTGTCTTCTGGATGTTGTTTGGGAAGTTATTAAGGATTTCTTAGTGTTATATTCTTTGGGGGTTGTATTTAAATTGATGTTGCTAAGATGGTCACTGTATGTTTCAAAAAGGTTAACTTGAGTTCATAGAATAAACATTGTTTTGCTTTAAAAATTACTTTTCCATTTCTACTGTACCACACCTGTAGAGTGTGTTGTGTGCTCCCCATACCACAATCTATTAAACATTGTGGGTCAGCTGAACTCCATGATACACTTTGGGGTTCTCTAAACCCTGGCCTATAACAAATTGGGGGCTCGAGGGGGATAAAAATCTATCTATTGGATTGGCTTAGTGAACCTAAAGACAGTGAGGGGTGGGCATATTATGGTTGCTTATCAGGTGTGGTATTTTAGTTTAAGTGGGGAGTATGTTGTGGACAATGGCTCTTTCAGAGGCTCAGGAGTTTTTGGGGATGGAGACCGTCACACGCAGTACCTTACAGACAGAGACTAAAAGCAGACTGTTCGATTTGGCAAAAACATTGCAGTTAACATTACCTGACAAAATGCGAAAAGATGAGGTAATTATGGCGGTAGCTAAGCATTTAAAGTTGCCTGAGATACAGTCTGACTCATTAGAAATGGCATAGATCCAGTTGCAGATTAAGCAACTTGAATGTGAAAAAGAATTAAAGCAGCTTGAATATGCAATGAGAGAAAAAGAAGGAGAAAGGGAGATACAGAATGGGGAAAAAGAAAAGGAGAGAGAAGAAAGAAACAAATAAAGAATAGCCCTAGCAGAACAAAAGGAAAGAGATAGAGAGGAAAGGGAAAAAGAGAGAGAGTTTGAACTTCAGAAAATGGCTATGAAACAAAACAGTCAGTTAAAATTGGCAGACAAAAAGGGTAATGTACAGTTGGAGGATAGTGATGAGGATCGTGAGAAAGAGCGTCATAGTCGAAGGCTTGGTGGGGATCTATTTAAATATGTCCAAGCATTGCCAAGGTTTGATGAGAAGGAGATAGAAGCCTTTTTCATTTCATTTGAGAAGGTAGCTAAACAAATGAAATGGCCACAGGACATGTGGGTATTACTGATTCAAACAAAGCTGGTAGGTAGAGCTAGTGAACTGTTTGCATCACTACCGGAGGAGGTATCTGGGACGTATGAGGAGGTGAAAAAATCCACCTTTGGTGCATATGAACTAGTGCCTGAAGCCTACAGACAAAGGTTTAGAAATTTAAGGAAAGAATTTGGTCAAACATACATGGAGTTTGAAAGGCTCAGAGTAATTTTGATAGGTGGATAAGGACTTTGAAAATTGACCAAACATATGAAGCTCTCAGAGAAATTATACTTTTGGAGGTGTTTAAAAATTCAATGCCTGATGTATTGAGAACTCATGTGGAAGAACAGAGGGTTAAAACTACGATATTAGCAGCAGAAATGGCAGATGATTATGAATTAGTTCATAAATCGCTTGGTTTCCGACATCAGTTTCAGCCTGTGAGGGATAGAAACTGGGGACATGAGAAATACTCAAGTGGTAAAGGTAAAGGTGATCTGATGGGAGATAATAAGGAGAGTGTACCACAGATTAAAGAAGAAATCCAGGAGGGTGGAAAAGTTTCAAATGTTTTCACTGTCATAAACTAGGCCATGTAAAGTCACAGTGTTGGTGGTTGAAGAAAAGCACTGGGAAGGCTGACGTGGTAAAATAGGATAAGACAATGGGGTTTATTAAAATGGTATAGGAAAGCCCAAGTGAAGTGAAGGAGGTGCAAAAGATTGTACAGCCTGATCAAGAGGTGATTGATGAGAAGGTGCCAGATCTCTTTCAAGAATTTACTTGTGTGGGTAAAGTTTACTCATGTGTATCAGGAGGAGCAGGTAAAGAAGTCACAATTTTAAGAGATGCGGGGGCTAGTCAATCTTTAATGGTAAGAGATGAGGAGTTATGTAGTTTGGGAAGAATGTTGCCAGAAAAGGTGGTAATATGTGGAATTCAGTGTGAGAGGAGTAGTGTTCAATTATATAAGGTAAGGTTGGTAAGTCCAGTGAAGAGTGGTAAAGTGGTAGTGGGAGTAAGAGAGAAACTATCTTGTCCAGGAATACAGTTTATCTTGGGTAAAGATATAGCTGGATCGCAGTTAGGAGTGATGCCTACGGTGGTTGATAAGCCAGTGCAAAATCAGACAACTGAAGTGTTGAAGGACGAGTATCCTGGGATTTTTCCGGATTGTGTCGTAACAAGGTCGCAAAGTCACAGGTTAAGTCAAGAGGAGAAATCAAAGAGTGAAGATGCAATTATCAGAAACAATTTTTGATCAGATAGTTGAAAAAGAACAAGAACAGGTGGAGGATGAGGCGGATATTTTTAGTTCAGGAAAATTGGCAGAGTTACAACAGAAAGATGTAGAAAAAAAACAGATGTATCAGAAAGCATACACGGAAGAAGAATCTGAGTGTATACCAGAGTGTTATTACCTTAAAAGTGATGTCTTGATGAGAAAATGGAGACCTGTATATATGCAGGCGGATGAAAAGTGGGCAGAAGTTCATCAAGTAGTATTGCCGGTAGGGTATAGAAAGGAGGTGTTGCGAGTTGCACATGAGGTACCAGTGGGAGGTCATTTGGGAATAAGGAAAACTCAAGCTAAAATCCAGAAACATTTTTATTGGCCTGGATTACATAAAGATGTAGTTACATGTTGTCAATCATGTCACACATGTCAAGTGATAGTGAATCCTCAAGCAGAGATAAAGCCAGTGCTCGTAATACCCATTCCAGCATTTGAGGAACCTTTTATAAGGGTCCTAATTGATTGCGTAGGACTGCTTCCAAAAATGAAAAGTGGGAATCAATATCTTTTGACTACAATGGATGTGTCTACTACATTTCCAGAGCCATCCTAGTAGGTAATATTACAGCTAAAAAGATTGTGGAGGAGTTATTTAAATTCTTTACTAGATATGGGCTACCCACAGAAATACAATTGGATCAAGGATTGAATTTTACCTCAAGGTTATTCAAAGAAGTTATGGATAGCTTAGGAATAAAATAATTTAAATCAACTGCGTACCATCCAGAATCGCAGCGAGCGTAAGAAAGGTGGTATTAGACATTAAAGACAATGTCGAGGACTTATTGCTCCGATTATCCAGAGGATTGGGATAAAGGAATTCCATTCGTACTGTTTGCAATTAGGGATGCACCTAATGAATCAACCAAATTTAGTCCTTTTGAACTAATTTTTGGTCATGAGGTAAGAGGACCACTTAAATTGATTAAGGAAAAATTGGTGAGTGGGATATCGGAAATTACATTATTGGATTACGTGTCAAATTTTAGGGAACGATTAAATAGAGCAGGTGAATAGGCTAGACAACATTTAAAAGGAGCACAAAATGTGATGAAACGGGTAGCGGACAAGAAATCCAAAGTTTGTGGTTTTGCCAGTGGAGATAAAGTTTTAATGTTGTTACCAGTGGTCGGTGAACCTTTAAAAGCAAGGTTTTGTGGACCTTATCAGATTGAAAGGAAATAAAGTGAGGTGAGTTATGTGGTAAAAACACCAGATAGAAGGAAGATGCACTATGTGTGTCAAGTGAATATGCTTAAAATGTACATTGAAAGGGAAGGAGAGAAAAAGGAGGAGGTTTTAACTCAAAGTAACAAATCAAATCCAGATGACTTGGAATTTGACACACCTCTAATTAATTTGGAAATGAGGATGTTCTTAAAAATTGGGATAAATTGTGTAGTGACCTTCCAGAGGAAAAACGAATTGACCTGAAAGAGTTATGGATATCACATGGGCAAGTTTGTGGAGATAAATTGGGGAGTCCTAAAATGGCTATATGTGATGTAGATGTGGGAAATGCTGTTCCATCAAACAACATCCATATAGACTTAACCCATTAAAATTGGCACAGGTTAACAAAGAGATTGCGAGTATGCTTAAAAATGGCATAATTGAAGTGGGTTGCAGCCAATGGAGCTCATCCATAGTGATGGTGCCTTCACCAGACGATACCCAACGGTTGTGTGTGGACTATAGAAAGGTTAATGCAATTACAAGAACGGACTCTTATCCTAACCCACGTTTGGAGGATTGCATTGAGAAAGTGGAACAATCAGCTTTTATTTCCAAACTGGATTTACTTAAATGTTACCGGCAGGTACCTTTATCTGAAACGGCGAAGGAGATTTCAGCTTTTGTGACTCCAGATGGGAGACACCAATTCAAAGTTATGCCATTTGGCATGAAATACGCCCCAGCCACATTTCAACCATTAACTAACAAAGTAGTTTCAGGATTACCCAATTGTGCGGTATACATCGACGATCTGGTAATTTTCAGCCAGACATGGAAAGAACATTTAAAACACTTGATGGAGTTATTCGATAGACTTCAGGAGGCGGGTTTGGTGATAAACCAAGTCAAAAGTGAATTTGGAAAGGCCCAAGTCACTTTCCTTGGCCATACAATCGGACAGGGTCGAATGGTCCCACGGGATGTGAAAACAAATGTTATTGGGGAGTTTCCGATACCCTCGACACGACAGGAAATAATGCGATTTCTTGGGATGAGTGGATTTTACCAGAAATTTGTACCGAATTTTAGCAGTGTGGTCGCTCCACTGACGGACTTGCCCAAGGAGCGTAACAATTTCCAGTGGACAGCGGAGTGTCAACAGGCATTTGACGGCCTGAAGGCTGTGTTAACCACTGCTCCTGTGTTAGCCATCCCAAATTATACGAAACCATTCAAAGTGGTGGTTGATGCGAGTGATGTGGGTGTAGGTGCGGTGCTTCTCCAAGACGACGATGAAGGGCTAGAGCGGCCTATTGGTTACTTTTCAAAGAAATTGAATTCTCACCAGAATTGAGAAGGAGACTTTGAGTTTGGTGCTGGCTTTGTAACATTTTCACATTTATGTGACCAGCAATCCGTCTGACACCGTTATATATACTGGTCATAATCCGTTGACTTTTTTGGAGCGATTTTGGAATAGCAATGCAAGGCTGTTTCACTGGAGTTTAGTGTTACAGCCATTTCATTTTAAAATAGTACATGTGGCAGGATGAGAAAACGTGATAGCCGATGTTTTGTCACGAATGTGATGAACGGAAGCAGTTTCAGTTGGAGGAAGAAGAACGCCAAAAGAAATGGACTATATTATTATACCTGTTTGCGTGTGTTGTTTTTTTTAATGAAAAAGTATATTTACTGTGTGCATTGGTTAAAGGATAGTGACAAGGTGAAAAATGAAACCATCTTGAAGTTGGTGGTTTATTTTTTTTCTTGGGGGAGGTGTCATGTGAGAGTACCTTGAAGAAATGTGTGTTTAAGAAATGTACCTTTAAGAAATGGGTGTTTATCAGCGATGTCAGAGTGTGGGTGGAGCTGGGCTGTCTGTCAGCTTTTAACTTTCGTTTTAGGCTGTTTGCTGCAGGGTGTGTTTTAGTTTTGTTTTCAGTGTTGGAGCTGTAGCCAGACAGAGCAGGTGTACTGTTGATCTCTCTGCCATGAAAAGACTATCTCTTGATCATTTGGTGAATTCAGAATTATAAATGTTCTCAATAGTGAACGTATACCTAATGTGCTTCTGCTAAAAGGTGTTTCTTCTGTCTTCTGGATGGGAAGTTATTAAGGATTACTTAGTGTTGTATTCTTTGGGGGTTGTATTTGAATTGATGGGTGCTAAGATGGTCACTGTATGTTTCAAAAAGGTTCACTTGTGTTCATAGAATAAACATTGTTTTGCTTTAAAAATTACTTTTCCATTTCTGCTGTACCACACCTGTAGAGTGGGCTTTGTGCTCGTCATACCTCAATCTATTAAAAGTTGTGGGTCAGGTGAACTCCATGATACGCTTTGGGATTCTCTAAACCCTGGCCCATAACACATGGCAGCCCGCATTCCTCAGACAATTATGAACTCAAGGTGATGCTAGAGGCTGTGAATGGGAGAAGGAAGGTTCTCCTCCCAAACGTGGCGAGTGGAAGTCACCGATAGAAATAAGTCACCTGGGTCCAAATAGCGACATTGTCAGCAGCAGCAGCATCATCAGCAGATTCTATGTTTTTGTGCTGCAAAAGGTTCAACAACTTCATATGCTCTGGAGAAGTGTGTGCAACACCTTAACCCTCAGGATAGGCCTCTGAGTGTTCACATTTAAGCAGACAGACCATGTGAGCTCCCTCAGGGTGCATTCTATTCCTAAATATGGGAGCGTTGCATGCACATGTCACTCACACACCCCGCAGAATGGCTCATGGTCCAAGTGCTGCTGAGGACCTCTCACCACGAAACAGGAAATGTTACAATCCTAACTGTTGTTAATACTGGACAATTAAGATCCCAGAGTGAAACCTGGCTTAATAGATCCTAAATCGTTTTTGTTTAGAAACCGTGGAGGAGAGTTACTGAATAAATTCACAGGAATCTACCAATGGACTTTTAATGCAAAAAATAAAAGATTTATGAAAGCAATCACAAAAGAACTAGATTACACAGCCAAAAGTTTGGAAAGATCTCAATACAAATACATGAAAATGATTCAATTTCACGATATTATTTTATCCAGCAATATTTTTACAGACACACAAACCAAACCGTTAGCTTGACACAAGGCACTTTGCTTGGGGCTCGCACATGTGCAAACGTTTTTCATGTGGTGAATTCGTGAGCAGTCAGTCAATGTTTCCCATCCAATTAATATTTCACCCAAGACTCCCATAAATAACTGCAGTTTAAGCTTACCGGGGGAGGGTTAATTTTTCACCCGTGTTCAGTGTTAGCATAACATCCATTGCAGAGGTTTTTTGTGTGCTTCAAGTGCAATAGGAAGGACCACATTCAGACAGGTTGCTGCGCCAGACAGGACTCACCCAGTTTCAAAGGAAACACATGACTCCATAGAGTCATAAAGTAGAGACGGTCTTGAAGAGGAATCTGGGATTACAGGTTAAATATGGTTAAAGTAAGCTAGATGGTTCCAATAGAAATAGTCCTTAGAGTCAACAGGTGACCATTGAGAATGAAGGTTGACACAGGGACGACAGCCACAGTGATGGGTGAAAAAAGCTACAAGTATCTTCGAGGTCAGTCCCAGTCCTGAGCCGAAGCAGCATGACTGAAAAGTTGGATTGGATTGGATTGGATTGGATTTGTTTATTGTCACGTGTACCGAGGTACAGTGAAAAGTATTTTTCTGCGAGCAGCTCAACAGATCATTAAGTACATGAGAAGAAAAGGGAATAAAAGAAAATACATAATAGGGCAACACAACATATACAATGTAACTACAAAAGCACTGGCATCGGATGAAGCATACAGGGTGTAGTGTTAATGAAATCAGTCCATAAGAGGGTCATTTAGGAGTCTGGTGACAGTGGGGAAGAAGCTGTTTTTGAGTCTGTTCGTGCGTGTTCTCAGACTTCTGTATCTCCTGCCCGATGGAAGAAGTTGGAAGAGTGAGTAAGCCGGGTGGGAGGGATCTTTGATTATACTGCCTGCTTTCCCCAGGCAGCGGGAGGTGTAGATGGAGTCAATGGATGGGAGGCAGGTTTGTGTGATGGACTGGGCGGTGCTCACGACTCTCTGAGTTGGCAATGTATACATGAAAGACTTTAGGTACCATGGCAATGCTGATGTTGTAGCAACAATAGTTGCTTCAATTACTCATGGTTGTCTTGTAACCATAAAATTCCTTCAGTGCAGAAGGAGGCCATTCGACCCATCACGTCTTACTGAGCCTCTGAAAGAGCAAAAATTCACGTGAATCCTGAACCTACACCAAAATTCTTCAGAGCTGAGCCCATCCAATATTCTTTTTGCATGTTTGTATTTTTCTCGGGATGTGGGTCTCACTAACAAGGCCAGCATTTATTGCCCATCCCTAGTTGCCCTTCATAATGTGGTGGTGAGCTGCCTTCTTGAACCGTTACGGTCTCTGAATTGTTGGTAAACCCACAGTGCTGTTAGGGAGGGAGTTCCAGGATTTTGACTCAGCGACAGTGAAGGAACGGCGACATATTTCCAAGTCTGGCTGGTGAGTAACTTGGAGCTAAACAACCAGGTGGTGGTGTTCCCTGGTATCTGCTGTGCTTGCCCTTCTAGATGGCAGTGGTCATGGGTTTGGAAGGTGCTGCCAAAGGAATCTTCGCAGTTACTGCAGTGCATCTTGTAGATGGTGCACACGCTGCCACTATTTGTCGGTGGTGGAGGGTTTGAACTTTTGTGGAAGGGGAGCAATCAAGTGAGCTGCTTTGTTTTGGATGGTGTCGAGCGTCTTGAGTGTTGTTGGAGCTGAACCCATCCAGGAAAGTGGAGAGTATTCCATTACACACCTGACCTGTGCTTTGTAGGTGGTGGACAGGTTTTTTTGGGGGGGTCAGGACTTGATTTATTCATAGGATTCCTAGCCTTTGACCTGCTCTTGTAGCCACAGTATTAACATGGCTAGTCCAGTTCAAATTCTGATCAATGTTAACCCCAAAGATTTTGATTGTGGGGGATTTATCGGTGGTAATGCCATTGAATGTCAAGGGACGATGGTTAGATCCTCTCTTGCAGGAGATGGTCATTGCCTGACAAATGTGTGGTGTGAATGTAACTTGCCACTTGTGAACCCAAGCCTAGATTGTGTTCAGGTCTTGCTGCATTTGGACATGGACTGCTTCATCATCTGAGGAGTCGCGAATGGTGCTGAACATTGTGCAGTCATCTGCAAACCTCCCCACTTTTGACCTTATGATGGAAGAGATGTCATTGATGAACCAGCTGAAGATGGTTGGGCCTGAGACACTACCCTGAGGAACTCCTGCAGTGATGTCCTGGAGATGAGATGATTGACCTCCAACCATCACAATCATCTTCCTTTGTGTCAGGTATGACTCCAACCAGTGGAGAGTTTGCCCCCTAATTCCCATAGAAAATCAGTTTTGCTAGGGCTCCTTGATGCCCTACTCAGTCAAATGCTGCATTGATGTCAAGGGCAATCACTCTCCCCTCCCCTTACCTCTGACATTCAGCTTTTTCTTCCATGTTTGAAACAAGGCTGTAATGAGGTCAGAAGTTGAGTGACCCTGGCTGAACCCAAACTGAGCATCCGTGAACAGGTCATTGCTGAGGAAGTGCCACTTGATGGATCTGTTGATGACTCCTTCCATCACTTTGCTGATGATGGAGAGTAGACTGATAGGGTGGTAATTGGCTGGATTAGATTTGTCCTGTTTCTTGTGTACAGAACATACCTGGGCAATTTTCCACATTGCTGGGTAGATTCCAGTGTTGTAGCTCTAATGGAGCAGCTTGGCTAGAGGTGCGGCAAGTTCAGGAGCAAAAGTCTTCAGTACTGCTGACAGAATATTGTCAGGGCCTTCGCAGTGTCCAGTGCCATCGGCCGTTTCTTGATATCACGTGGAGTGAATCATATTGGTTGAAGACTAACATCTGTTTTGCTGGGAACCTCCGGAGGAGACCGAGATGGGGGACACGCTTGAGGGAACTAAGGATCATAAAACTGATATAATTTTCCTCTTGTCCCTGTCTTAAAACTGCCCATTCTGTCTGAATCTGCGGTGATTACAAAACTATAAA
This sequence comes from Scyliorhinus torazame, assembly GCF_047496885.1. Lineage (NCBI taxonomy): Eukaryota > Metazoa > Chordata > Chondrichthyes > Carcharhiniformes > Scyliorhinidae > Scyliorhinus > Scyliorhinus torazame. The sequence goes on along the minus strand of NC_092711.1, from coordinate 277,934,815 downwards.
CTAAGCAGCCCAACTCGACAAGTATCCAATTCCTTGGAGAGAAGACCTCTATGCAAATTTTGATGGGGAGCCTAACATATCCAAAGCTTGACTCAAGTCTCGTTTATTCACAATTTGAACTGCAGAGGACGCTAGGAAATTCACAACCATCAATATGCACAAGAACATTTTCCAGTATACCAGGTTGCCTTTTGGGGCGTCATCAGCTTGTGTGATATTTCAGTGGACAATGGAGAACGTTTACAAGGTATCATAAAAGTCAAGGGGCGGGATTCTCCATTGGTTGATGCCGAAATTGTGAAACGCGACTGGGTGGAGAATGGGTTCCAATGCTACAATCTGATTTGATGCCAATTCGCAATTCTCCATCACCTTGCCAATGGCGTCAATGTGGTCCGGAACGCACATATAGTAAACACAGTTTGCATGTCATTAGCAGGCCCAACTTGGTATTTTCCTGGACCTCCACGATATTCGGCCTCCGATGGGCCAAGTCCCCAATGGCGCGGTTCATGTGTGCTTTTAAAAATCATGAAACCGGCGTAGTGGCTGCAGAGGGAGAGAGAGGGGGTATGGAAAGTGTCCAACATCGCCATAGTTTGGCGAACGTTGTGCCGCTGGCCGGGGGCTTCTGCCAGGGCTGGGGGGAGTAGCGGGGTTTGGCTAGGAGGTGGGCTGTAGGGTCGGGGCAGACAGAATACCATTGCCACAGCCGGCAAGGCTGCCATGCAGCTGCACACACCGCTAAATGCCCATTATGAACTTCGGGCCATGAGTCGTTTAGCTGTCCCCCCCCGGCCACCCTCGCTAGGTACCCTCTGGCCCCACCAGTGCCATCTTGTTGGCTGGGATGATTGTGTGTGGGGATTGTAATGTGCATATGCGGCTGCAGATTGTCAGCCTCCCATGTGTCAATCACGGACCGGGCGAATCCCGCACCATTTTCCACTGGAATCGATTGTGTTCCACGTGGCGCCAGTGCTAGCCCCTCTACAGTCGCTGCATCGGTCCAGGTTCTTCGCCAGTTTTGCTGGCGTGAAGTCCATGAGTTCTGTGTTGGCATCAACACTTAGTCTCAGAAATGGAGAATCCCACCCATGGTAATTTAGATGACATCTTAGTGATGGCAACTTCACACGAATAGCATCTGGCCAGTTTGGAAGAAGTCCTCAAAATGTTCAGAGATGCTGGCATCAGAATAAAAAGAGAAAAGTGCACATTTCAGGCCAGCCAGGTCATGGGTTTTGGATTTAAGGTGGACTTAAAAGGTTTGCACACTTTAGAGAACAAGGTAAAAGCTAAAGAAGTCCCAAAACCAAAAGATGTTGCAGAGTTGGAAGCATTTCTGGACATGATAATTTACTATGGCACTTCATCCCTAATTTGACAACCATGTTAACGCCACTACATCTCCTTTTTCATAAAGCACCAACACTGGTATTGGAAAGACCCACAAAAGCAAGCTTTCCATTAAGTCAAACAAGTCAACCAGTCATCCAGCTTGTTGGTCCATTTCAAACCGCGGGAAGGGGGTTCTTTGGTGGGGGCTGGGGGCACTGGTAGGGGGTGGTCCGTGGGTGGTGAGGCTGGTCAAAGGAGGCCATTATTTTGCAGGCCGGGTCCACGCACGGACGGCGCCATGTTGCACGGCACGTATCCGCAGCTAGAGCCGGGGACTCTACACTTCATGCCAGCTAGCCCCCCACCAGACGGAGGATTGGTGGAGGTTTTGCACTGTTTCCTCAGGCGTAAAACGCCACTGTTCCCGCGCCAAAGTCAGCACTTAGTCTCAAAATCAGAGAACCCAGCCCTATGTCCGGGGCATGTGTCTGCTCTTACGACCAAAACGTTGGTGAGGCCCTGCACCGATACTCCAACCGGTGAGGGTCAAGCAGCCGTGCCACATAAAGCCCCCAGTACAACATGGCGCCTGCTGCACGCGGATCCAGCCATCAAGATGGTGCCCCCTGTCATCCCCTCGCCACCCCCGGACCACCCCGCACCAGTCCTCCCAGCCCTCGCCGCAGCCCCCCCACAGCCAGCGGAGCATCAAATATTTCCATTGACAATACACTGAAGTATTGGAAGCTCCATTTGTGTCATTGATTTATCATAACATTTCAGTTTCACACAAATGTATTGCCAATCTGACAAGTTAAATTTGAAAGCATAAAGAAAAAGAAGTGCTGTTCAACTCATCAATCTCATTCCTCCCTCTCACTCTGTAAGAAAATGACCGGAATTCTCCAGTCGTTGAGATTCACTTTTCCTGTCGGCAGCGCGCTCCGGTCCATGGGTTTCACGGTGGCTACAATGGGAAATCCCATTGACCAGTGGCGGGAAGGTGGAATCATAGCACAGTAGCAGAGTGGTTAGAACTGTCGCTTCGCAACACCAGGGTCCCAGGTTTGTTTCCCGGCTTGGGTCACTGTCAGTGTGGTGTCTGCACGTTCTCCCCGTATCTGCGTGGGTTTCCTCCGGGTGTTCTGGTTTCCTCCCACAAGACCCGAAAGACATGCTTGTTAGGTAATTTGGACATTCTGAATTCCCCCTCTGTGTACCTGTACAAGCACCAGAATGTGGAGACTAGGGGCTTTGCACAGTAACTTCATTGCAGTGTTAATGTAAGCCTACTTGTGACAGTAAAGATTATTATATTATTATAGAATAGAATCATAGAATGCCTACAGTGCAGGAGGAGGCCATTCGGCCCACTGTGTCTGCAGTGACCCTCTGAAAGAGCACTCTACCTCGGCTCACTCCCCCGCCCTATCCCCACAACCTCATAACATGTGACCACTGCCACCAGCGAATGGTGTGCGGCCAAGAAACACACGGCTGGTGGACCGGAGAATCCTGCCCAATATTTCACGGTTAGAAAGAGTTAAATTAAAAATTATGAAAATCAGGATGTAGTGGTTAGGTGTTATCATGGGTTTTGCCAATGCACTCACTGGCTGGAAATTTGGGAGGCCATGCCAGTGGCACTGCTCCCAGGACCTACCTTCCCTGTCTCGGCCCTCACCACGATTTTATCAGTGGTGTGAGAGGCGTTGGATTGTCTACTCGCCTGTGGACAAGTTGAGGCCCATAAGTGACAAATTAGCACCCATTTAAGGGACTCCGCCTGGTGTCGGTGGGATTTTTCCTGCAGCGGGGAAGGCCAGTGCCAAATGTCCAGCCTACCACGTGAAACTTGGAAATCTGGTGGCTGGGCAAGAGGAGGTTGGCCTTTTGTTTTAGGCACCCTGTGCTAATCAGAGGGCCCCAATGTATTCTCACCCTCAATTACCTTCCCTACCGCCCCATCCACCCTGGCCCCCATTGCCCTTGTTGAGGCATGCAAACTAAGCTCTGGCGAGACTCCAGACTCATTTTCAAGACTGGCTCCATCGCATCACCTTTCCCTCTAGGACCGGTTGCAATCCCAGCAGTGGCCAGCACTCCTAGTGGCGCTGGTGGGGATTTGATTGGCCATCAGCTCAAGGAAGTGGTATTTCCACTCGATTGGGGGTAAAAGGCCTACCTCAAGCCTATTAAAAGCCCAAAATCTGTTAAATAGATTTAGGTTTAGCCGACACTCCTAGATGTTACACTGGTCGTGTGGATCCTGCTCCCAGCACAACATCCAGCCCAAAAATTTCAACATATTTCTCCTACAATGTTACAGACAGAAGGGGATGTTAATTTAAACAGCCCTGATTTCTCCTCATGTCACCGGTCAATTAACAGAAAGGTATTTTGATCTGTTGCCCCCTTTATGCGGTCGCATGTTTCCTAACCTCTCACTTTTGGTGTGATCCAATTTTCCATTAATAATCCCACAACAAACGTTTTAAAAATAAATTTAGAATAACCAATTTGTTTTTGCCAATTTTAGGGGCAATTTAGTGTGGCCAATCCACCTAACCTGCACATCTTTGGGTTGTGGGGTTGAAACCCACGCAGACATGGGGAGAATGTGAAAACTCTACACGGACAGTGATCCAGGGCCGGGATTCGAACCCGGGTCCTCAGCGCCGCAGTCAAAGTGCACCCCACAACAAACTTGAGATAGGATGAACTCAGAGGGTTAGTTTATCAGCACACACTCAAAATGCAGGAGGTTGGGGGATTGACACATTGTCCCTTGTGCATTCATATTGTAAAAGAAGGATAGAGAAAATAAAGATTTACACAACAAAGACCATACAAAAAATTATTGTTTCACGTGTTTCCATAGTCCAGAATCAAAGTGCAATAAGGCAGTCCTTCACAGAGGTCTGCAGGCTGAAAACGGATGCAGTGTGATTCACTTCTCTAGTGGAGTTGAATTCACTCAAGGTGATGGGCACACAGAGATGAATCAGTCTCGTAGGCAATGATGCACAAGCTTTAGTATAAATAGTGTAGATGGGCCAGGTATTCTATCTGGACAGAGCCCCTTTTCTATGCTGCTCCTTATAGATGGTAAAATGCCAGATTGAGTTTTCAGTACAGCAAGGCAATATAACTGATTCCACCAGCTAAAGGTTGATCCCGACACTCCAGTTGGACAAAGAATGGGCATCTCTTTGTCCGGGTCCCGCAGATTGTTAAATGTTCCAACCATTAAGACTTGAAAGGAAGGTTGTGGGATCCTGTGTCCTAAGCAAACAAATATGCCCTGGTTGGCTAGGCCTGGCATATGGAATGCAGATGGCCTTTGTACAGGTCTCTTTGAATTTGGTCTCTGCAGCCCACAGGAGGCATTAGTGCCTCTTCAAAGATACTGAGGTGTAGATTTTGACAATGCTGCCTTTTGTTTGAGTGTCACAGACAGACATAGCTTCAGCCATTTGAAAATGTCTTTGTCCAGTTCTTAAAACATTTCAGACATTAGCGATGAAAGCATTTACATACATTTTATAAAAATATAATGTGTGAAGCCATTGTCCCCTGCCAATAAATAATCCTTCAGGTCATCAAGCAGAACTCAGAATGGGTAAGCAACTTCATTTTTCCACCATTTCTACCTTGGTCCACTTGCTCCCCGAAACTATATTTTCCAGCTGCTCTGCCACACCCTGCCTCCACCAACATACTATGTTACAAAATAAAGCATCGGCCGACACTTTGACACTTTCTTATCAGGATTACCTTGCTGGTGGGAACATATTTAACATGATGTCAATTAGAACGTCTGGGTCATCATGTCTAAAGAAACCATTGATTTTTCAGGATCAGCACCATAAATAAAACCATTGCTGCAAAAGTACTCACTTGGTTCACTCATGACCCCTACCAATGCGGACTACACGTGACACCAGCCGCACAAACAGAGGTTATATCTGGGAGATTTTTCAACAGCCTAGTAATTCATTTGGATACAAAATAATCATGGCAAACAGGAGATTAGGATAAAAACAGTCCAGGTATTGCCTATGGACAAGGATATCTATGCACTTTACAAGACATTGATTAAGCCTCAGTGAGAACTGTCCAGTTTGGTCTCTTCACATGATGGCAGATATTGAAACAGTGGAATGGGAGCCGACAAAAGTCCATAAGATTTATTTCCATTTTAATACTCTTAGTTAACCAGCTGGATCTATCTGCTATAGAAAAGTGTGGACTACTGGGTGATTCAATTGATGTTTATAAAATGATTTTTTTCTTATTCATTCACTGGATATGAGCGGCACTGGCTCAGCCTGCATTTATTGCCCATCTCTAATTGCCCTTGTTTAGAGGGCATTTAAGAGTCAACCATATTGCTGTTGTCTAGAGTCTCATATAGGCCAGACCAGGATGGCAGATTTCCTTCCCGAAAGAACATTAGTGATCTAGATGATTTTTAAAAAAACAATCGACAATGATTTCATGGTCAGACTTTTAATCCCAGATTTTTATTTAATTCAAATTTCACCATCTGCCATGGTGGGATTCGAATCCAGATTCCCAGAGCATTACCCTGGGTTTGTTGATTAATCAGCCAGTGATATTACCACGACACCCACCATTTCCTCGAATGAAGCAAATAGATTATATTACTTCAACTGGATAGGTGAGGGAGGCTCAGAGGTATACATAGGCTTTAGAAGGGGAACATTAGGCTTGGATGTTAGGCAGAGAACAGTGGACCCACGGAACAGGTTGGTGCTGTATGCAAGTATCACTGAGTCACTATTCTTTCAAAAGGCAGCTGGATCTGTTTCTGAATCAAACAGTGATTACTTCAAAGAAAATAGTGGGCGCGATTCTCCACTCCCACGCCGGTTGGGAGAATCGCCTGGGCCGCCAAAATTTCCGGGGACGCCGGTCCGACGCCCTCCCGCGATTCTCCCAAACGGTGGGAACGGCCCGGTCGAGTTTCGCGGGCCGCAGGCCGGAGAATCGCCGGAGACAAAGAAAATGGCGATTCTCCGGCACCCCCGCTATTCTGAGGCCCGGATGGGCCGAGCGGCCAGGCCAAAACGGCAGGTTCCCCCCAGCGCCATCCACACCTGGTCGCTGCAGTCATGGGCGGTGTGTGAACGCTGGGGGGGTGGCCTGTGGGGGGGCGAGGGGGGATCCTGCACCGGGGGTACCTGAAATGTGGGGTGGCCCGCGATCGGTGCCCACCGATCGTCGGGCCGTCCTCTCTGAAGGAGGACCTCCTTCCTTCCGCGGCCCCGCAAGATCCGTCCGCCATCTTCTTGCGGGGCGGACTTAGAGAGGACGGCAACCATGCACGTCCGTTATGCGGCGAAGGCGCGTCATCTATGCGGCGCTGCTTTTAAGCGGGCGACAAGGCCTGGCGCGGGTAGATGACGCGGCCCCGATACTGGCCCATTGTCAGGGCCTGAATCGGTCGGGACCGGGGCCGTTCCGCGCCGTCGTGAACCTCGACGGCGTTCACGACGGCGCGGCCACTTCGGCGTGGGAGTGGAGAATCCCACCCAGTGTCTTTAATTTCAGTTAGTGTAAGCTCTTGGATGAGGATCGGTTACCTAGAGGGGCGAGAGAGAAATTTTCCAGAATTTTCCCCCCAATTCAATCTGGGGTTTCTCATCTCTCCCTGGAAATCATACGGTTCCAGGTGCGAAGGAAGTATCTGCATCATGATGTGTAAGGCCTACTCACTGTATAGGATAGGCTAGGTAGAACAGTAAGACTTTTCTGCCTGCTATTTTTATATGTTCTTTTATAAGGTCAGAGAAATTTCAACATTTTTACGAAGCAAGATTAATTGACTTTTTAAAATTACATGTTCTTGTGGGAGAGAATTTAATATTATTACTATTGAAGAAACACACAAGTTAGGATCGATCTCTTCAGAACAATAAGTGACTAAAACATATCTGAATTCCTTCCACCTGCAACACAGAGGGAACGGAATGCATTTCTGGTTATGACAAAGAGCAGATGCTTTTTACTCGATGTGGTGAATGCACTACATTATGTACACTGCTGCAGTCCATTTTACTTCAGTCAGATTGAATTTTAAAACATCCAAGGATTTGCCTTTCCTTTTGGAATGAAATACATCTCACTTTTCTCCAGCAGCACCTTTTGAATATTGAATAGATCAACAGTGGTAGAATAGTTCCCAATCATTCTAGTGCACTCCATATGCCTATCCAATAACCGCTTGAAAGTTCCTAAAGTGTCCGACTGCACTACCATAGTTGGGAGTGCGTTCCATGCCCCAACCACTCTCTGAGTAAACCTACCTCTGACATCCCTCCTATATATTCCACCATGCACCTTATAGTTATGGCCCCTTGTAACAGCTACATCCACCCGAGGAAAAAGTCGCTGAACGTCCACTCTATCTATCCATCTCATTATCTTATACACTTCAATTAAGCCACCTCTCATCCTCCTTTGCTCCAATGAGAAAAGCCCTAATTCCCTCAACCTTTCCTCATGAGACCTACCCTCCAATCCAGGCAGCATCCTGGTAAATTTCCTTTGCACCCTTTCCAATGTTTCCACCTCCTTCCTGTAATGAGGTGACCAGAACTGCACACAATACTCCAAATGTGGTCTAACCAAGGTCTTGTACACTTGCAGCATAACCTCACAGCTCTTAAACTCAATCCCCCTGTTAATAAATGCTAACACACTATAGGCTTTCTTCACGGCTCTATCCACTTGGGTGGCAACTTTCAGAGATCTATGGACATGAACTCCGAGATCTCTCTGCTCCTCCACATTCTTCAGAAACCTGTCGTTAACCCTGTAATCTGCATTCAAATTTGTCCGACCAAAATGAATCACCTCACACTTATCAGGGTTAAACTTCATCTGCCACTTTTCAGCCCAGCTCTGCTCTTTGCAGCCTACAAGAGGCCTCCACATTATCCACTACTCCACCAATCTTGGTGTCATCAGCAAATTTACTAACCCAACCTTCAACTCCATCATCCAAGCCATTGAGAAAAATCACAAATAGCAGAGGACCCAGCACTGATCCCTGTGGTACACCGCTGGTGACTGGGCTCCAGGATGAAACTTTACCATATACCACCACCCTCTGCCTTCTATGTGATAGCCAGTTACTGATCCAATTGGCCAAATTTCCCTATATGCCATGCCTCCTTACTTTCTGCATGAGCCGCCCATGGGGCACTTTATCAAACGCCTTACTAAAATCCATGTATACGACATCAACTGCTCTACCTTCATCTATGTACTTAGTTACCTCCTCAAAGAATACAATCAAACTTGTGAGGCAAGACTTACCCCTCACAAATCCGTGCTGACTATCCTGGATTAAGCTGTATCTTTCCAAATGATCATAAATCCTATCCCTCAGGACCCTTTCCAATAATTTACCTATGACCGAAGTGAGACTAACCAGCCTATAATTCCCAGGGTTATACGTATTCCCTTTCTTGAACAAGGGGACAACATTCGCCTCTCTCCAGTCTTCTGGCACTATTCCTGTAGACAGTGGGGACATAAAGATCAAAGCCAAAGGCTCTGCAATTTCATCCCTCACCTCCCAAAGAATCCTAGGATATATCCCATCACGCCCAGGGGACTTATCTATCCTCAGGCTTCTCAAAATTTCTAACACATCTTCCTTCCGAATATCTACCTCCTTCAGCCTACCAGCCTGTATCGCACTAGCCTCCTCAACAACATGGCCCCTCTCCTTTGTGAACACTGACAAAAAGTATTCATTTAGGGACTCTCCTAAGTCTTCAGACTCCATGCACACGTTCCCACTACTGTCCTTGACTGGCCCTAACTTCACCTTGGTCATTCTTTTATTCCTCACATAAGTGTAAAAAGCCTTGGGGTTTTCCTTGATCCTACCCGCCAAGGACTTCTCATGCCCCCTCCTAGCTCTCCTAAGCTCTTTCTTGAGCCCCTTCCTAGCTATCTTGTATCCCTCAAGTGCCCTAACTAAACCTTGTTTTCTCATCCTTACATAAACCCCCTTCTTCCTCTTGACAAGACATTCAACTTCTTTCATAAACCATGGTTCCCTCACTCGACCATTTCCTCCCTGCCTGACAGGGACATACATATCAAGGACACGCAGTATTTGCTCCTTGAACAAGCTCCACATCTCAATTGTGCCTATCCCTGACAGTTCCTGTTTCCATCTGATGCTCCCCAATTCTTGCCTAATCGCATCGTAATTACCCTTCCCCCAGTTATAAACCTTGCCCTGCCGTATGTTCCTATCCCTCTCCATTGCCATAGTGAAAGTCACCGAATTGTGGTCACTATCTCCAAAGTGCTCTCCCACAACCAAATCTAACACTTGGCCCGGTTCATTACCCAGTACCAAATTCAATGTGGCCCCGCCTCTTGTTGGTCTATCCACATATTGTATGAGGAAGCCTTCCTGCACACACTGGATAAAAACAGCCTTTGGCAACATCTTTGGGTTATGGGGATGAGACCCACGCAGACACGGGGAGAATGTGCAAACTACACACTGACAGTGACCCGGAGCTGGGATTGAACCGGGTGCATTTAAATCCAAATAGTGCCGCAATGGTGGTCTGAGCCAGGCCACCCTGATCCCAAGAGGGACACCCAAAGTCCATGGGCTTGGCACCAAGCTGCTCCCCGCTACTGCCCCTGGCCCAGGCAGCCAGCCCCAGCAATCCCGACAATTTCTGAAGATTTTTTAGAGTTTTATTTATCCTCGCATGCCCCCTCAACAACCATGGTGCCCAGGCCCCGCTTGTAAATACTTGTACTGATTCGCGGCCACCAGACCTCTGACGAAGAGGGGTGGAGCGATGCAGAATCGCAGAGGGGTGGAGCACAACATCTCCAACCCGTGGATGATATTTGAATTCATGGAAATAACGGTTTTGCCTGGATCCGCCGGCAAGCGGCGCAAGCTTCAATAACGCCGCCAGCGAGGGACTGGAGCACAGTGAAGAAATCGGCACGGGGCGCAAACCGTGATTTTATCATGTCACACTATTATCTGCCTGATCACAATTGTTGCTGCCAGCATCGTGCAGCAGAGAATTTAGCCCTAAGTGTGGGTGAAAAACAGTCTGGATTGCACCCAAACACCTGGCGGGAATCACCCCGTCAAACCCGCCCAAATGACAGAGGCCAGAATTCTCTGGCTGTTGGGATTCGTTTTTTCCCGCTGGTAGGGCACCCCCATCTGTGGGTTTCCTGATGGCATGGGTGGCTTCAATGGGAAATCCCATTGGCAAGCGGCGGGAAGAGAGAATCCCTTCCCTAGCGCCGCCGAGAAACACGCAGATGGCGGACTGGAGAATCCCGCCCTTTGCCATTGTTTGGAGAATTGTGTCCTCTGACTTCAATCTCGAGGATCATCAGTTTCTGATAAAGAGGGAATCATTTTGAAGCAGGACAAATGTGGACATGCTGACAGCATGCCTGAAATGCTGAGTGTCCAGCTAAAACATAAATGGTCAGCATGTATGGATAGTGATATGGGAATTTAAAAGTTGTACAAAGAAAATGGCTGGATATTTGTTCAGAGACACATATCCCCAAAATGTAAAGTATTCGTGAAGAAAATGAGAATGTATCCAAACACAGATAAAGGCTAAACTCATTGAGCCAAACGGATGTACTTTTAAATTACCTTTTAGAATTCAATTTGTTCTTGCCGAAAATAGATACAGACACATACACACATACACATACAAACACACACACACACATTACCTTTTTCTCTTGTGTGTCTGCTTAAAATATACTGGCATGATTAATCTTCAACTGTATCATCACAGCTCCAAGTATTTGACTTTTATTCCTCTGCAACTGTGGCAACTAATTGCACAGAACTGCGCCACACATATTGTTTGCTTGAAGCCCTTTTTATATTGGGTTTTTCCCTCAGAAGAAAATCCAGAGTTGAATCAGTGAAATGCTCGATAGAAATGTCCAAGTCAATATTTGTCCAGAATCACATAAACCTAGGGGTCCAATTCAAATCCTAGAAACATCTGCCTCAAGTTGGCAACTCATTAAACAAAATTAGATTTACCAAATAAAGGCTGTATTGTGTATTCAGTTGGGGGTTCTGATATTGGATTGGTTTCCAACTCTTTGTTAATGCTGTGAATATTGCAGCAAACCTTGGGTTACTTCTGAAAATTATCTTGACACGGCTGCACACCTCCAGGAACTGCGAAATACCCACAATCTAGCCAAATTTGCAATGCTTTGAAAGGTTGACAAATGTTGCAAAACTTGGGTTTCCAATTTATAAATCAGGACTAAACTTGAATTAAATTAAAGAGTTAAATTTAAGTCAAGCTGATTTATAAGAAGTATGTGTATTTATATTGGACTGGAGGCCCAAATTGAATGGCAGGTGTTCCACGGTCCGATGGTGGCCCCTCACCGTCACGGAGCAAAGGGCATTATACCTGGTCGGTGGGGTGGGAGAGTGGGCAGTGGAGGAGGTAGGCATGGCAAAACCAAGAGAGCACCCAATGAGTTGCGATGTCCCTACGACACGTGAGTCACATCTTCCCCCCACACCACCTCTACCCACGGTCTAACCATGCATCTTGTATTATGTCTTGCAGGGTCATCACCAGGTGACGAGGAACCAGACGGTGTCCCCCGTCCCCTGCCGCAACGTCGTGGCTCACTGGAGCACATGTACAGAGACGACACCGACTTGTCATCACTGCTGTCACCAGCACCCTCCCTCATCCCAGAGACACTCACCTCAGCTGGGGATTTTCATGAGGAGGCTCCTGGGGCACGATCTGCTGTGCCCTCCACATGCAGCAGTACATCAGGTGGAGGTAGAAAGCCAGAGGGGGCAGACAGTCGGAGGATGGCCTGATCCCAGGTACTAGCTGCCGTCCAGGCCGGTCTTACGCTTCTGGAGAGGACAGTCCCAGATGTTCCAGATGCAGGAGTGGAGCCAGGGATTACATGAGGGGGTGTCACCACCATAATAATGATCTTTATTGTCACAGGTAGGCTTACATTAACACTGAAAAGAAGTTACTGTGAAAACCCCCTAGTCGCCACATTCGGGCGCCTGTTCAGATACACCGAGGGAGAATTCAGAATGTCCAAATTACCTCACCTTTCGGGTCCTCAAGTCTTTCGGGACTTGTGGGGGGAAACCAGAGCTCCCGGAGTAAACCCACGCAGATGCATGGAGAACATGCAGACTCCGCACAGACAGTGACCCAAGCCGGGAATCGAACCTGGGAACCTGGCGCTGTGAAGCCATTGTTCTAACCACTATGCTACCGTGCAGCCCCTAGCCAGTGCCTGCAGGCACAGTTGGAGGAGTCCAAACACCTGCAGGAGCAAGAGGTGGTATTGACCAGGCGTACCACCCAGGCCAACAATGCAGGGTGGCTTCTGCGATGGATGCCTTGGGTGCAAAGGTTTCGATCATGGATCAGGATGTCCTAGGCCTGGGTCACAGTGTGCAAGTGGTGGCTGAGGCACAAGACAGGGCAGCCATGTCACAAGCAGCCATGTACCAGGGCCACATGGACATTGCTGCAGTGCTCCACAGCGTGGGCCAATCACAACGGGCCATGGTTCAGACGTCGAGAGCATTGACCTATGCTGGCTGACCTGAACAAATCTCACAGAGACGTGGCGCTGTCCCTGTGCTCCATGGCCGCAAGCATGGAGACTCTGGTCGAGCCGAGAGCGGGCCTCCAGGACTAGCAACTGGAGCTCACTCCAGCCAGCCCCCCCCCCCCCCAACCCAAGGAGAAACCCAGGGGCATTCGGGCACCCCGAGGGAGGAGGACGTAATGGGGCCTGGGTCTCACGCAGGGGAGGTGCCAGAACACTGCAGCAGCTCGGACTCCCCTCCCTCCCCCTCCTGTCCCTTGCGCATCCGATGGGTAGCGGGCAGAACAGGGTGTCGCCACACCACCTGTTACACCCAGAAGACACCTAGGTCCATCCAGGCCTGATCGCGACAGAGGACGGCCGCCAAAGTGGATCCAGGTCACAGGGCGGGATTCGCAGCAGGCCGCCACCACTTCTGATGGACCACCTGGGGGACCACCTAGAAGCAGTGTTAAGGTATGATTAGAAAGTTAGGCACCAGTTACATTGGCATAGGTGCAGCACATAGGATAGCGTTCAGGGTTAGGGCACAGTTATTTTCATAGCATTGTCACAAATAAACACCTTTTCACCAACATTCTGAACAGCCTCAGCCCTCTGTCCGTGGGATGATGCGGAGATGCCGGCATTGGACTGGGGTGGGCACAGTAAGAAGTCTTACAACATCAGTGAGGTGTGAGGGATGTGCTGGGCTGGGTGCAGTGGGTGTGCCAGATGGGGGTGGGTGGAGGGGGTATTGCGTGGGATGGGAAGGGGGAATTGTGGGAGGCCAGTGACGTGGGATACGGGTGTTGGCGGACGGCATGGACGAGGGTCCCCAGGCCAGTTGGGTATCCCCGGCGGCCATCCTAGGAGGCGGTGGGGGTCTGGGCCAATGATACAGGGCTGCCATGTGGTAGGGCTTACTCGGTGTTGTGCCAGGATAAAAGTGTTGTGCACGCTGACTGACTTTAAACTAAAGATTGGGGGGGGAAGGGAAAGTCAGGGAACCAAGAGGTGAAGTAATCAGTGGGAAGCGTAGCTGCTTAGGAATACAAAAAAGCACGAAAAGACAAAACTCAGGAGAGGTTACGATAGTCCCCATCCCACAAAATATGACACAGTGTATGGAAAGGCTCAGTAAACCAAGGTCCACCATACTAAGAAAACAAAAATGGACGGTCAATAGAGAATTAAAGGTGCTATATTTAAATGCGCGCAGTGTACGGAACAAGGTAGATGAGCTTGTGGCCCAGATTGTGACTGGCAGGTATGATGTGGTAGGCATCACAGAGACATGGTTGCAGGGGGTCCAGGACTGGCATTTAAATATCCAGGGATTCACAAACTATCGAAAAGACAGGGAGGTGGGCAGAGGGGGCGGGGTTGCCTTGTTAATTAGGAATGAAATTAAATCAATAGCACTAAATGACATAGGGTCAGATGATGTGGAGTCTGTGTGGGTAGAGTTGAGGAACCACAAAGGCAAAAAAAACATAATGGGAGTTATGTACAGGCCTCCTAACAGTGGTCAGGACCGGGGGCACAAAATGCACCACGAAATAGAAAGTGCATGTCAGAAAGGCAAGGTCACAGTGATCATGGGGGACTTCAATATGCAGGAGGACTGGGTAAATAATGCTGCCAGTGGACCCAAGGAAAGGGAATTCATTGAATGTTTACAGGAGGGCTTTTTGGAACAGCTTGTGATGGAGCCCACGAGGGAACAGGCCATTCTGGACTTAGTGTTATGTAATGAGCCAGACTTGATTAAAGATCTTAAAGTAAGGGAGCACTTAGGAGGCAGTGATCATAATATGGTAGAATTCAATCTCCAATTTGAAAGAAAGAAGGTAGAATCAGATGTAAAGGTGTTACAGTTAAATAAAGGTAACTACAGGGCCATGAGGGAGGAACTGACGAAAATCGACTGGGAGCAGAGCCTAGTGGGAAAGACAGTAGAACAGCAATGGCAGGAGTTTCTGGGAGTAATTGAGGACACAGTGCAGAGGTTCATCCCAAAGAAAAGAAAGGTTATCAGAGGGGGGATTAGGCAGCCATGGCTGACAAAGGAGGTTAGGGAATGCATCAAAGCAAAAGAGAAAGCCTAGAATGTGGCAAAGAGTAGTGGGAAGTCAGAAGATTTGGAAGGCTACAAAAACAAACAGAGGATAACAAAGAGAGAAATAAGGAAAGAGAGGATCAAATATAAAGGTAGGCTAGCCAGTAACATTAGGAATGATAGTAAAAGTTTATTTAAATACATTAAAAACAAACGGGAGGCAAAAGTTGACATTGGGCCGCTCCAAAATGACGCTGGTAATTTTGTGATGGGAGACAAGGAAATAGCTGAGGAACTAAATAAGTACTTTGCGTCAGTCTTCACAGTAGAAGACATGAGTAATATTCCACCAATTCCGGAGAGTCAGGGGGCAGAGTTGAATATGGTAGCCATCACAAAGGATAAAGTGCTAGAGAAACTAAGAGGTCTAAAAATTGATAAATCTCCGGGCCCAGATGGACTACATCCTAGAGTTCTAAAGGAGATAGCTGAAGAAATAGTGGAGGCGTTAGTTATGATCTTTCAAAAGTCACTGGAGTCCGGGAAAGTCCCAGAGGATTGGAAAATCGCTGTTGTAACCCCCCTGTTCAAGAAGGGAACAAGGAAAAAGATGGAAAATTATAGGCCAATTAGCCTAACCTCGGTTGTTGGCAAGATTCTAGAATCCATTGTTAAGGATGAGATTTCTAAATTCTTGGAAGTGCAGGGCCAGATTAGGACAAGTCAGCATGGATTTAGTAAGGGGAGGTCGTGCCTGACAAACCTGTTAAGAGTTCTTTGAAGTGATAACAAATAGGTTAGACCAAGGAGAGCCAATGGATGTTATCTATCTTGACTTCCAAAAGGCCTTTGGTAAGGTGCCTCACGGGAGACAGCTGAGTAAAATAAGGGCCCATGGTATTCGAGGCAAGGTACTAACATGGATTGACGATTGGCTGTCAGGCAGAAGGCAGAGAGTTAGGATAAAAAGTTCTTTTTCGGAATGGCAACCGGTGACGAGTGGTGTCCCGCAGGGTTCAGTGTTGGGGCCACAGCTGTTCTCTTTATATATTAACGATCTAGATAACGGGACTGGGGGCATTCTGGCTAGGTTTGCCGATGATACAAAGATAGGTGGAGGGGCAGGTAGTATGGAGGAGGTGGGGAGGCTGCAGAAAGATTTATACAGTTTAGGAGAGTGGTCCAAGAAATGGCTGATGAAATTCAACGTGGGCAAGTGCGAGGTCTTGCACTTTGGAAAAAAGAATAGAGGCATGGACTATTTTCTAAACGGTGACAAAATTCATAATGCTGAAGTGCAAAGGGACTTGGGAGTCCTAGTCCAGGATTCTCTAAAGGTAAACTTGCAGGTTGAGTCCGTAATTAAGAAAGCAAATGCAATGTTGTCATTCATCTCAAGAGGCTTGGAATATAAAAGCAGGGATGTACTTCTGAAGCTTTATAAAGCATTAGTTAGGCCCCATTTAGAATACTGTGAGCAATTTTGGGCCCCACACCTCAGGAAGGACATACTGGCACTGGAGCGGGTCCAGCGGAGATTCACACGGATGATCCCAGGAATGGTAGGCCTAACATACGATGAACGTCTGAGGATCCTGGGATTATATTCATTGGAGTTTAGGAGGTTGAGGGGAGATCTAATAGAAACTTATAAGATAATGAATGGCTTAGATAGGGTGGATGTAGGGAAGTTGTTTCCATTAGCAGGGGAGACTAGGACCCGGGGGCACAGCCTTAGAATAAAAGGGAGTCACTTTAGAACAGAGATGAGGAGAAATTTCTTCAGCCAGAGAGTGGTGGGTCTGTGGAATTCATTGCCACAGAGGGCGGTGGAGGCCGGGACGTTGAGTGTCTTTAAGACAGAAGTTGATAAATTCTTGATTTCTCGAGGAATTAAGGGCTATGGAGAGAGAGCGGGTAAATGGGGTTGAAATCAGCCATGATTGAATGGCGGAGTGGACTCGATGGGCCGAATGGCCTTACTTCCGCTCCTATGTCTTATGGTCTTATGGTCTTATGGACTGGATACCAGGTGCAGACGTGCACAATGTGCAGCTGGTGGTCACACACCAATTGCAATTGAGGGAGTGGTACCCCTTCCGATTGATGAAGGGTAACCCATCATGCACCGGTGCCCATAGAGGGACATCTGTCACGTCAATCATCCCTTGGACCTAGGGCATGCCTGTGATGGCATCGACTCCCGCTGGCAACCTGGTGGGTTCAGTGCAAGCCAAGGCCAGTGTATTGTGCCGCCCGGGCATACAGGACATCTGTTACGGTGGGGATGCATCTGTGCACTGAGGACTGGGAGATCCCTGACAGTCCCCGCACGGCACTTGGGAAGATCGCATGGCATAGAGGTTCAGGGCGACCATCAACTTGATGGCCACCGGAAGCGGCTGTCCTCTCCACATACCCCCGTGGTTCCAGATACTCCATGATCCAGCAGAGATGTCTCATGCCTCCCGCTCAGCCGCAGTCGACGGTGGCACATCCAGTCCGGCAGGCCCTCTCCTTCCCACTTCCTTCTTCTAAAAAAAATTAATTTAGAGTACCCAATTCATTTTTTTCCAATTATAGGGCAATTTACCGTGTTCAATCCACCTACCTTGCACACCTTTGGGTTGTGGGGGCGAAACCCACGTAAACACAGGGAGAATGTGCAAACTCCACACAGACAGTGACCCAGAGCCGGGATCGAACCTGGGACCTCAGCGCCGTGAGACTGCTGTTCTACCACTGCGCCACCGTGTTACCCTCCCACTTCCTTCTTGGCCTGTTGGGCGACCAGCTCTCCTTCATCACAGGCAGGCTGCTGCTCCTCTGGGGCAGGCTCCTGTTCTGCAGGGTTCTCCCTGAGGCATACCTGCTCGTACAGCCTCAGTGCATCCGCCAGGGCTGCGGCAGCCAGGCAGATGCCAATCACAACAAAATCCATTTTCTGCAGTGGGTAAAGGGCAGACATGTTTGCATGCTGAGTACTCCCGTGCCCAATCAGGTCCAACGCGTTAGACGGTGGACATAGCCTGCTCTGCAGCTCCTGCACCTACATGCCCCCTTCCCCCTCCCGATCCTAGCCCCATCTCCCGGCCATTACCCGTGACACTCTTCACTCCGGATCCCTGACCCTACTGGAGCCTATCACCAGGGGCCTCCTGCTATGCCACCCGTCCCTGCCAGTGTAACGCTCTGCGGCTTCTGGGTCCTCGTGTAGGGTCTACCATTGGTGCCCTCATTAGATGGGCCATGTGCTACCCTGCCAGAGGTTGCCAACTGGTTGCGGGCGGAGCACCGTGTGCCACTGACCGGAGCCATGCCTGGTGGCATGCATGCAGGGAAGGGACTGCGGATGGGGCTGGGCGAGGAGGTGGGCACTCATTCGACCGTAACTGGAGTGGGCCATGGATCCTCTGTGCGATACATGGTTGTTTAGGAGCAAACTGGGTGAGATCAGAGTGCGGAATGAGGGAGATCAGAGTGTGGGCTGGGGGAGATCAGAGAGCGGAATGAGGGAGATCAGAGAGCGGAATGAGGGAGATCAGAGAGCGGAATGAGGGAGATCAGAGTGCGGAATGAGGGAGATCAGAGTGCGGAATGAGGGAGATCAGAGTGCGGAATGAGGGAGATCAGAGTGCGGAATGAGGGAGATCAGAGTGCGGAATGAGGGAGATCAGAGTGCGGAATGAGGGAGATCAGAGAGCGGGCTGGAGGAGATCAGGGAGTGGAATGATGGAGATCAGGGGCAAAATTCTCCCCCAACGGCGCGATGTCCGCCGACTGGCGCCAAAAACGGCGCCAATCAGACGGGCATTGCGCCGACACAAAGGTGCGGAATGCTCCGCATCTTTGGGGGCCGAGCCCCAACATTGAGGGGCTAGGCCGGTGCCGGAGGGATTTCCGCCCTGCCAGCTGGCGGAAATGGCGTTTGTTGCCCCGCCAGCTGGCGGAAATGGCGTTGGTTGCCCCGCCAGCTGGCGCGGAAATGCGGCGCATGCGCGGGAGCGTCAGCGGCCGCCGACAGTTTCCCGCGCATGCGCAGTGGGGAGAGTCACTTCCTCCTCCGCCATAGTGGAGACTGTGGCGGAGGCGGAAGGGAAAGAGTGCCCCCACGGCACAGGTGGTACCACGCCAGCCGGTGCCGAAAGGACTTCGCCAGGCGACGCATGCGCGGTAGCACCAGCGGCCGCTCACGGCATCCCCGCGCATGTGCAGTGGAGGGGGTCTGTTCCGCTTCCGCCATAGTGGAGACCATGGCGAAGGTGGAAGAAAAAGAGTGCCCCCACAGCAGAGGCCCGCCCGCCGATCGGTGGGCCCCGATCGTGGGCCAGGCCACTGTAGGGGCACCCACCTGGGCCAGATCATCCCGCACCCCCCCAGGACCCCGGATCCCGCCCGCGCCGTCTGGCCCGGTACGGTAGGTGGTTCAATCCATGCCGGCTGGCGAGGGTTGGCAGCGGCGGGACTTCGGCCCATCGCGGGCCGGAGAATTGCCGGGGGAGCCCGCCGACCGGCGCGGCGCGATTCCCGCCCCCGTCGATTCTCTGGTGGCAGAGAATTCGGGACACGGCGGGGGCGGGATTCACACCAGCTCCCGGCAATTCTCCGACCAGGTGGGGGTCGGTGAATCCCGCCCATGGCTGGTTAAGTAGGAGCAGCTTTGAGGAGATTTCTGGTCAATTATCTGATTACTTTCCAGAAACATATTAAAAAGGTGAAAGTGAGGGGGAAACCTTATCATTCCCCGACCAGGGAAACTGCAAAATTACTAAGTTGAGAAGACGTATCCAAAAGTGATAAGATGATGCCAAATGTAATTGGCTGTGAAAAACCTCCAAATAGTTAGCAACAGGAAAGCCAAGGGGTGGGATTCTCCATTCCCCGAAGCCGATTTCGTAATCTTTAGGACTTTGACATTTTAAACCACCCTCAGCCCTCTCCCTTTCTTCATGGGAGGTTTGTAAGTAGCTTTGGTCGTCTCCATCTTTAGCTGCGCAATTCGTGACTCATCTAGGGTTGCTGTCAGCAAACAAGCTGATAACACAGAAGCAGTGCAGAGGTTGAGAGAGCTGATAGAGAGGCAATGCTGATATTAGCAGTATACATGTGAAAGCTGATGCCACTCTTCAGATAATTTCAGCAAAGAACAATGCTGAGAAATTTTAAAAAGGAGACAGACATCCACCCAATTCCAGAGGTGACGGAGTTGGTCTGAGAAGAGAAATAATTGCTGGGCATTTGTGGCTGATTGGATAAATAAGAATAAAACCAAACAAGAGCTGGAGGAGGTTAGCTCAGTCAACCATCTCAAAGCCTACAATGTGCACTGGAATGATGAAAAGAAACCGTGCGCTATAATCACAGACAATTTGGAGCTTGTCATTTTTGATTCTGATCAGCCCTGCAGGACTGCATCCCTGAATGGAACTGTGGAAAACTTTGGGAAGCCGAAAGAACATATTGATTGGATGATAGTTTGCCTGCACAGAGAATGACCAAGCATCTGTTTTTTGAAAGGAAAGCTATAGAGTCATAGGGCAGAATTTTCCCATATTTTTTCAGCGTCAGGCTCTGACTAAATACCGGCATGTAACTCACAAGCTGCACAGTCCAGTGTTTTGTCCAGATTTTCAGGTATTCTGAAAAAAGATCAGTGGGTGGGGTTAATGCTGTCATTCTGGAGGAGGGGCCTGAAATATCTAGCAAGGCCGACTGCAGACAGATCAGGGCACCATCTTCAAATGGCAACCCGACCTGTGCTGAAAATAAACACCCGAGTGCCCTCCCCACAGACACAGAGCACCCCCCCCCCCCCCCGCAACCCCCCCCGTTGACCAGCATTGATGGCTCTCCCCCTTCTACCCTCCCCCACACACCACCACACCAACACCGAGGCACCCCCACATCACAACGGCAACATGGGCCACGTCCCTCTCCCACCGGGGGCTATACTTACCTTGGCACCCCCAGCAGCATCCCTTGACTGTTTCCTGGCTTCACAAATCTGTTGTGAACCGTGCCAACGTGACGGCAAGTCAACGAGGTTTCAATATTCTGAGAAGGGGGATAATGTGGGGGGGAGGTTATTTAAACAGAGGAAAATGTATTAAAATGTTTTTAAATGAGGTCTTTCTGGACGGGAATCTCATTACATCAACGGCGAGGGGCGTAGAAAATTGGGAAACTTGACCTCACCAGCGGGAATTGCGTTTCCCGATTCTCATGAGATTTTGCGCCCGTATTGCCATTCTCGCTAATGGCAAACATGGGCGCCTCATCGCCCCATAGTTTTACAGCACAGAAAGAGACCCTTCACCCATCATGTCTGTGCTGGTCATCAAACACCTATCTATTCTGATCCCATTTTCTAGCACCTTATCCATATCCTTGTATGCTACGTTGTTTCAAGTGATCATCTAAATGCTTCTTTTGTGTCATTAGAGTTCCCGCCTCTACCACCGTTCAGGCAGGGAGTTCCAGATGCCCACCGCCTTCTGAGTGGAAATTGTTTTCCTCAAATCCCTTCTAAATCTCCTGCTCCTTACTTTAAATCTATGCCGCCTGATTATTGACCCCTCTACTAAGGGGAACATTTCTTCCTATCTATATCTCTCATAATTTTGTACACCTCGATGAGGTCCACCCTCAGCCTTCTCTGCTCTGAGGATAATAATCACAGTCTATCCAGCCTCTCTTCATAGCTGAAAGGTTCCAGCCCAGGGTCCCTCTGCACCCTTTCTAGTACAACCACATCCTTCCTACAGTGTGGCGGTCGGAACTGCACTCTTAACGAGTGTTTTATACTGCTCCAACATAACCTCTCTGCTCTTATATTCTAGGACTCAGCTAATAAATGCATGTATCCCATAGGCCTTCTTACCCACCTTTTATACATGTGAAATGAAAATTGCTTATTGTCACAAGTAGGCTTCAAATGAAGTTACTGTGAAAAGCCCTTAGTCGCCACATTCCGGCGCCTGTTCGGGGAGGCTGGTACGGGAATTGAACCGTGCTGCTGGCCTTGGTCTGCTTTCAAAGCCAGCGATTTAGCCCTGTGCTAAATAGCCCCGACTATGATCTACTATCTTTAGCGATCTGTGGACATGCACCCCAAGGTCCCTCTGGTCATCTCTACTTCCTGGCACCCTACTGTTCAATGTGTATTCCCTTGTCTTGTTAGTCCTCCCAAAATGCATCACTCCCATATTTCAAAGCTGAACCCCATTTACCACTGTTCTACCCATCTGATCAGTCCATCTGTCATCCTGTAATCTAAGGTTTTCCTCCTTGCTATTTGTCACACCACCCCATTTTCAAAGCCCCACATTCATATCTTGATTATTGATGTACACTACAAGAAAGGGAACCAGCACCAATCCCTGTGGTACACCACTGGACACAGGCTTTCAGTCACAAAAAACAATATTTGACCATCACCCTCTGCCTCCTGCCACTAAGTCATTTTTGGATCCAATTTGTCAAATTGCACTGGATTCCCTGATCAGTCTCTTCCCTCACAGGTATTGAATCCCTACAGTACAGAAGGAAGCCACTTGGCCCATAAAGTTTGCACCGACCCTTCGAAAGAGCACACTACCCATCTCCACCTACCCATCCACCCTGCCCTACACTCGTAACCCCATAACCTAACCTGCACATCCCTGGACACTAAGGCGCAATTTAGCATGGCCAATCCACCGAACCTGTACATCTTGGGACTGCGGGAGGAAACCGGAGCACCCGGAAAAAACCCACACAGACACGGGGGAATATACAGACTCCACACAGTCAGTGACCTAAGGCTGGAATTGAACCCGGGTCCCTGATGCAGTGAGGCAGCAGTGCTAACCACTGTACCACCGTGCTGCATGATCAGTCTCCCATGCGGGGCCTTGTCAAAACCCTTAATGAAGTCCAGGGAGACTATATCAACGCACTGCCCTCATCTGTATACCTAGTCGCCACCTCGAAAAATTCAACCAAACTTGTTAGGCATGGGCCGGGATTCACCAATCCCGCAGCCTTGTTCTGACACCGGCATGAAAAACGACGCCAACCACTCCGTCGTCAACAGTCCCTGATAATCAGGAATGCTCCCCTTCCTAGGAGGCTAGGTCAGCGCCGGAGTGGTCCCCGCAGCTCCAGCCAGCGCGGAACGGCCTGCGCGAGTTCCCGCATGCACGCTACGGCTGGCGTGATTCTGCGCATGCACGGAACGGCCGGGTGATTCCGCACATGCGCG
The DNA here is from genome assembly GCF_047496885.1 of Scyliorhinus torazame. NCBI lineage: Eukaryota > Metazoa > Chordata > Chondrichthyes > Carcharhiniformes > Scyliorhinidae > Scyliorhinus > Scyliorhinus torazame. Next base: position 277,911,512 of record NC_092711.1, on the reverse strand, counting down.
TGTGTTCCCCTCTCCACGCCGGCCACCGGGCAATATGGCGGAGCCCGACAGGGGCCTGGCAAGGAGGAACATAGGTCCCCGCTGAACCAGCCCAGCCCGCCGATCGGTAGGCCCCAATCGCAGGCCTGGCCACTGTGGAGGCCCCCCCCCAGGGTCAGATCCCCCCCTCTAGGACGGCTCCCGCAGACACACCTTCCAGGTCCCGCCGTGTGGGACCTGACTAACACACGCCGGCGGGACTCGGCCGAACTTGGCGGGCACTCGGCCCGTCAAGGCCTGGAGAATTGCCGGGGAGGACGCTCTCAACGGCCCCTGACCGGCACGGCGACGATCCTGCGGACGCCCGAAAATAGGCGACGGAGAATTGGCAAGCCTGCGTTGGGGCGGTGGGGTGCGATGCTCCGGGTCGGAGAATCCCGGCCATGATCTCCCCCTGACAAAGCCATGCTGACTATCCTTAATTAATCCTTGTTACTCCAAGTGGAGATTAATTCTGTCCATCAGAAGTTTTTCCAATAATTTCACCATTGATAGACTTACTGGCCTCTAATTCACCTGTTTTTTCCCTACTTCTCTTTTTGAATAATGGTACAACATTAGCTGTTCTCCAGTCCTCTGGCACCTTTCCTGTGACCAGAGAGGATTTGAAAATTAGTCTCAGAGCCCTGCAATCTCTTCCCTTTCCTCACATAGCAGCTGAGAATACATCTCATCTGGGCCTGGGGATTTATTCACTTTTAAGACTGCTAAAACCATAACCCCCCCTCCCTCTCAATGCTAGTCTGTTCAATTATATCATAGTCCCCCTCTCTGCTTTCTATATCTACATCGTCCATCTCCACAGTGAACATGGATGCAGAATACTCATTTAATACTTTACCTATGCCGATCGGCTCCATACAAAGGTTGCCACTTCGATCCCTAATGTGACCTAGTCTTTCCCTGGTTACCCTCTTGCCCTTAATATACTTGAGAAACACTTTGGCATTTTCCTTTATTTTGCTTACCAGTGTTTTTTAATTCCCCTTGTTCGCTCTCCTAATTTTTTTTCCGTACCCTCCCCTGCACTTTCTAGAATCCTCTGGAGCAGCCATGATTTTAAGCCCGCTGAATCAACCATAAGCTTCTTTATTTCCTTATCTAAGTCTGTATATCCCTTGACATCTAGGGTTCTCTGGACTTGTTGGTCTCACCCTTTACCTTTACAGTAACATGTTAGCCATGTGCTCTTGCTATTTCCTTTTTGAATGACCCCTCCACTGCTCTGATGTGGATCTTCCTACAAGTAGCTGCTCCGAGTCCATTTTGGTCAAATCCTGTCTTATCCTATTAAAATCAGCCTTCTCCAATTGAGAAACCTTAATTTCCAGTCCACCTTTATCTTTTTTTGCAACTACCTTAAATCTTACTGAGTTATGGTCACTATCACCGAAATGCTCCCCCATAGACACCTCTACCATCTGCCCGGCTTCATTTGCTAAAATTAGGTGAAGTACCTAATTCTTTTGTTGGTCTTTCTACCGTGTGGCTCAAAAATCTCTCCTGGATGTAGAATACTGCCTTTCGCACTTTGCCTATCTGGGGAAGTTGATTCCAGTACTATTATTACACTTCGCTGAGATTTGTCAACATATCTGTTCTTCTATCTCGACCTGACTGTTTGCAGCCTTAGTGCACATGGGATTGCCCCCTTTTCATTTTAAAGTTCCATTCATATGGCCTTAATTGAGAAGCCTGTTAAGATATCATCTCACTGCCATAATTGACTCCTTGATCAATAGTGCAACACCACCTCCTCCAGGAAACTAAAGTCTCCCTCCAGCACCGTCTCTTCAGCCACGCATTCATTTGCTCTATCCTTCTACTCCTATATTAACTAGCATGTGGCACCTTTGGCAATCCAGAGATGATGATAACTTTTGAGATCCTGCTTTTCAATCTGATACCTATCTCCCTAAAGTTTTGCTGCAGGACCTCATCTCTCTTTCTACTTACGTTGTTGATACCGATATGAACAACGACGTCTGACTGTTCACCCTCCCCCTTCAGAGTGCCCTGCAGCCGTTCAGTGACATCTTTGACCCGGGCACCAAGGAGGCAACACACCATCCTGGAGTCACGCCTGCAGCTGCAGAAATGCCTGTCTGCACCCCTCACTATTCAATCTCTTACCACTATTGCTCTTCCACTCTTACTCCTCTCCCCTTGTGCAGTGTGTCACCCACAGTGCCACAAACTGGATTCTGGCAGCACTCCCCAGAGGAACCGTCACTCTCACTGTTTTCCAACACAGAAAAATGGTTCTTGTGTGAGATGCACTCTGGGGATTTCCTGACTATCTATCTGCCTGCTGCCTTCACCTGACTGTGGTTTGGTGCAGACTCAATGTGCCGAATGGCCTCTTTCTGCATTGTAGGGATTCTATGATTCCATGATTCCATTATATGATTCTAGAACTCTTACCTTTTCTCAATATAGCTTTAAATTTGAGAAAAACAGCTTACCCACTACTTATCAATCTGCTCTCTCCCTTGTAGCCTGAACTCCTTCAGCAAGGCAAGACCAATCACTGAAGATGAAAAAGATAGAAAGCAAAAGAAAATAGCACTTTTCTCTGCTGCACCGAATTTCCAAGTGCTCCAAATTCCCAAATACAAACACTTACTCGAGCTGTGACTCACTCAGGATATATTCCCTCCCAACTTCTGGCATTGAAGGCAGTTCAGTGAAGGTTCCCTAGTTTGATCTTGGGTATGGAGGGATTTTCTTCTGGGAGGTTGATTAGGTTGGGCCTGTACTCATTGGCATTTTGGCGACCTTATTAAGACATACATGGGGCGGGATTCTCTCAGCCCAGGCCGGGCCTGAGAATCGCCGGGACGCGCGGCGCCACCCTGACGCAAGTCCCCCGATTCTTCGGAGGGCGGAGAATCGGCGCCATTGGCGCAGGGGCGGTCACCGCCCGCCATTTGGGGACCACTCTACGCAGCCCCCCCCCAGCGATTCTCGGCCCGGGATAGAACATAGAAAAATACAGCACAGAACAGGCCCTTCGGGCCACGATGTTGTGCCGAACCTTTGTCCTAGATTAATCATAGATTATCATTGAATTTACAGTGCAGAAGGAACCCATTCGGCCCATTGAGTCTGTACTGGCTCTTGGAAAGAGCACCCTACCCAAAGTCAACACCTCCACCCAAAACTAAGGGCAATTTTGGATACTAAGGGCAATTTATCATGGCCAATCCACCTAACCTGCACATCTGTGGAGTATGGGAGGAAACCGGAGCACCTGGAGGAAACCCACGCAGACATGGGGAGGATGTGCAGACTCCGCACAGACAGTGACCCAAGCCGGAATTGAACCTGGGACCCTGGAGCTGTGAAGCAATTGTGCTATCCACAATGCTACCGTGCTGCCCTTAAGAACAAATAAATCTACACTATATCATTTTACCGTAATCCATGTACCTATCCAATAGCTGCTTGAAGGTCCCGAATGTTTCCGACTCAACTACTTCCACAGGCAGTGCATTCCATGCCCCCAATATTCTCTGGGTAAAGAACCTACCTCTGACATCCCCCCTATATCTTCCACCATTCACCTTAAATTTATGTCCCCTTGTAATGGTTTGTTCCACTCAGGGAAAAAGTCTTTGACTGTCTACTCTATCTATTCACCTGATCATCTTATAAACCTCTATCAAGTTGCCCCTCATCCTTCTCCGTTCTAATGAGAAAAGGCCTAGCACCCTCAACCTTTCCTCATAAGACCTACTCTCCATTCCAGGCAACATCCTGGTAAATCTCCTTTGCACCTTTTCCAAAGCTTCCACATTCTTCCTAAAATGAGGCGACCAGAACTGTACACAGTACTCCAAATGTGGCCTTACCACAGTTTTGTACAGCTGCATCATCACCTCACGGCTCTTAAATTCAATCCCTCTGTTAATGAATACTAGCACACCATAGGCCTTCTTCACAGCTCTATCCACTTGAGTGGCAACTTTCAAAGATGTATGAACATAGACCCCAAGATCTCTCTGCTCCTCCACATTGCCAAGAACTCTACTGTTAACCCTGTATTCCGCATTCATATTTGTCCTTCCAAAATGGACAACCTCACACTTTTCAGGGTTAAACTCGATCTGCCATTTCTCAGCCCAGCTCTGCATCCTATCTATGTCTCTTTGCAGCCGACAACAGCCCTCCTCACTATCCACAACTCCACCAATCTTCGTATCGTCTGCAAATTTACTGACCCACCCTTCAACTCCCTCATCCAAGTCATTAATGAAAATCACAAACAGCAGAGGACCCAGAACGGATCCCTGTGGTACGCCACTGGTAACTGGGATCCAGGCTGAATATTTGCCATCCATCACCACTCTCTGAACTCTATCGGTTAGCTAGTTCGTTATCCAACTGCCCAAATTTCCCACTATCCCATGCCTCCTTACTTTCTGCAGAAGCCTCCCATGGGGAACCTTATCAAATGCCTTACTAAAATCCATGTACACAACATCCACTGCTTTACCTTCATCCACATGCTTGGTCACCTCCTCAAAGAATTCAATAAGACTTTTAAGGCAAGACCTACCCCTCACAAATCCGTGCTGACTATCCCTAATCAAGCAGTGTCTTTCCAGATGCACAGAAATCCTATCCTTCAGTACCCTTTCCATGACTTTACCTACCACCGAAGTAAGACTAACTGGCATGTAATTCCCAGGGTTATCCCTAGTCCCTTTTTTGAACAGGGGCACGACATTCGCCACTCTCCAATCCCCTGGTACCACCCCTGTTGACAGTGAGGATGAAAAGATCATTGCCAACGGCTCTGCAATTTCATCTCTTGCTTCCCATAGAATCCTTGGATATATCCCATCAGGCCCGGGGGACTTGTCTATCCTCAAGTTTTTCAAAATGCCCAACACATCTTCCTTCCTAACAAGTATTTCCTCGAGTCTGTTTCACACTGTCCTCTCCAACAATATGGCCCCTCTCATTTCTAAATACAGAAGAAAAGTACCAGTTCAAGAGTACTGGATGGGATGGGCCGAGCGGCCGCACAAAAAAAATCGAGTCCCGCTGGCGCCGTTCTAACTTGGTCTTACCAGGCGGGACTTCAGCGTGAATGGATCCGGGGGTGGCCTGGTGAGGGGTAAGGGAGGTCCGACCCGGGGGGGGCTCCACTGTGGCCTAGCCCGCGATCCGGGCCTACCGATTGGCGGGCCGGCCTCTCGGGCTGGAGGCCTCTTTTGTTCTGCACTGGCCCCTGTAGCCCTACGCCATGTTGCATTGGGGCCGGCGCGCATGCACGGCAATCACGCCGGTCCCACTGCGCATGCACGCTTTGCCGCCGGTCCCACTGCACATGCGCACACCCGCAACGCCCATCTGCCACCGTGATCGGCATGGGTCGCTCCTGTGCCCTGCTGGCCCCGTATAGGGGTCAGAATTGCTGCTCCTGAGGCCATGTTGACACCGTCGAGAAATGCGATGGCGTTTACGACGGCGTCAACACTTAGCCTCAGGATCAGAGAATCCCGCCCATGATTCTTGAGAGGTTGCTTCCCTTTGTGGAACAGCCAAGGACCAGAGGGCATCGTCTCAGACAAGGGGTTGCCCACTTAAAACAGTGATGAGGAGGAAGCTCTTCTCTCAATGTTAAGTGAATCTGTGGAATTCTTTACCACAGAGGGCTTATAGTTTGGGTCATTAAGTCTATTCAAGTTTGAGGTAGACAGATTTTTAATCAGTAAGGGAATCAAAGGTTATGGGGATAAGGCAGGAAAGTGAAGTTGAAGATTATCTGATCAGTCATGATTTCATTGAATAACAGAGCGGAATCAATGGGCCAAATGGCCTACTTCTGCCCCTATGTCTTCCGGTCTAATTGGTATTTACTTTTTTTTTCTTTTTTTAAATAAATTTAGAGTACCCAATTCACTTTTTCCAATTAAGGGGCAATTTAGCGTGGCCAATCAACCTACCCTGCACATCATTTGGGGGCAAAACCTACGCAAACACGGGGAGAATGTGCAAACTCCACACAAACTCCACCTGGGACTTTGGCGCCGAGAGACAGCAGTGCTAACCACTGCACCACTGTGCTGCCTGTTATTGTCATTTACAACGTCAGCTAGCATGGAGGTCAGAAAAGGGAAGTTTGGTAGTCAGCTTTCTCATTGAAATAAAGCTGTGATAGCAGGAGGTGATTCCTCTGAACAAGTGGGCTCAAACAGGACATCAGAGATAGGAATGATTGTGAAGAAAGGTGTAAGTTCATAATTAGGGTAACAGAATTCTTCGAAAGTTTAGCTTACTGGTAAAGGAGATGGGGGTGGGTGAATGCAGAGGGGGATTAGAAAATGTTCTCAATCTTAATTCTCCCAGTTTGCATACTTTTCCAGGTAAATGAGAAGATAAAACAATCATAGCCCCAAAGATAGCTTTACCAGGATTGTATCCATCTCAAAACAACTTAAGTAAAAAATCTATTTTATTTTAAGAGGAGGACATTATGAAATGAGATCGTCACTGATCATTGAAAGAAAAGGGTAATAATTAGGAATAACTTGAGTCAATTTGAATTACAATAAATTGACAAATCTTTGAAAAAAGTGTTGAATTCTTTGAACTAACGCAAGATGTTGTGTTCATGGAGAGACAGACTGCTAAGAAAGCTGGATTGGAGAAAAAAGGAATTTGTGAGCTGGAAAGAGAAATACCGCGGATGCTGCAAATCAGAAATAATAAACCAAAAATGCTAGAGCTACTTAGCAGGTTTGACAGCATCTGTAGAGAAAAGAACAGAGTTAATGTTTGTGTATAAAAACGTTATGATCTGAATTCAGTGTTGAGTCTGGAAGGCTGTAAAGTGCCAACTCCTCATTCATGGTCTGATAGGGGAGGGGGTGGCACAGTGGTATTGTCACTGGACTAGCAATGCAGAACAGGGATAATGTTCTGAAATGACCTGGGTTCGAATCCCCAAATGGCAGATGGTGATACTAGAATCCAATAAAATCTGGAATTAAATGTTGAATGAAGACCATGAAAACGATGTTGAGTGTCGTAAAAATCCATCTGCTTCACTAATGTCCTTTACGGAAGGAAATCTGCCATCCTTATCAGGTCTGGCCTACATGTGATTTCCAAACCACAGCAATATGGTTGCTTATAAATGCCCTCTGAAATGGCCTTGCAAGCCATTCAGTTCAAGGGATGTTAGGAATGGACAATAAATGCTGGCCCAGACAGCAACGCCCACATCCCATGAACGAATAAAAAGAAATGTTTGGTATTTGGAGAACACATTAATGGTCTAATGTTCATAATAGTAGCAGATTGAAGGATGGAATTCATAGAGGATGAAAATTAATGTCACAGATCTAAGCAGCGTTACTTGTGAACATTTGTTTCAAATGAAGGTGACAAGTAATACAAAGTATTACAAAGCGAGGGGAAAAATAATAACATTGAAATTATTTAAATGACATACTGAGGGAGTAAGTAAAATGTATTTGGGTTCAAGCTGTTCTTTTTTGGGGACTGTGTCAAAATCCATCCGAGCTTAATGGAACGTAAATACTTTCATTCTACAGGCTATAAATGGTCCTAAATAGTTTTGCCAGCCTTGTAAGAAGATAGATTACTGCTGTACAGTTTTGCTGTAACTTGACAAAACTTGAAAAATTACCTAGCTTCATACACCCGCATGCTTCGTAAGGCTAAACAGACCATTTAAAGTTAAGTAAAATGCTGAATGCTGAAGCTGTTTTCCAAAGATAAGGAAGGAACGAACCATTGGACCATTATGAAGAACAAGGCCAACTCCAGAAAATGGTGCATCAGCTTTTGAGGCCTATGAATAATTTAATGAACTATTGATAAGAGGGACTGGAAAAACAACTCGCGTTCAGCAAACCTCCACAACCAGCAGTGCAATAATGACCAGAAAATCTGTTATTTTAGTTATGTTGATTTAAGGATAAATATTCTCCAGGACATTGAAAATACCTTCTTTGCTTGTTCTTTAAAATAGTGCTGTTTGGGATTTTACATCCATCCAAAGAGTCAGTTGGGATCTTGGTTAAACATTTCATCCTCAGTGACTGATTCCTCAGTAGTGCACTGGAATGTCAGCCTTGATTTTTGTGCTCAAGCCCTGGAGAGAGAGTTGAACCAGAATCTTGTGATCCATAGGTGAGTCTGCTTCCAACTGAGCCATAGTTGAAAGGATAGATCTGTGCATGCTTCTGTTTAAACTGGTATTATTGTGTAACATTACTGTCGAAGGCCGATTGCATACAGTTGTTACATTTTAAGTGAAAGGAACCTATTGCAGCAATCTTCATCACAAATTGTTTTGTACCAAGCCTCCGGTGTATGTAAACCGTTTGACAAGGGATAGTCTTACAACTTCAAATCATTTCCTAATGGAAATGATCCACAGTTCAGAAGTGGCACTAATGGAGCCAAATTGGCAGTCGCGTTTGAGCTTGCTGGTGTGGCAAATTAAAAATGGTCACACTGATAAAGTAGCCCTGCTGAAGCAGGATGGAGGGCACTTTTATTGCACATCTAACTATGCTAAATATCACCTGCAAATGGTTGTTGATGACAGAGTGCTTAAAATAGCAAGCGTTGCATTTTTAAGCACTAGCATGTCTGACCTGATCATGCAAAATAATTCAAATAAAACAGTACTTAAAATGCCCTTCAAGGTGCCTGTCATGATATATGGACACACACATAATGATATACAGACAAGCAGCTAATGGACACAGAGAACAGGACATGACCAATAAGCCGGCAGGACACTCAGGTGTGGAATCTGACTTTAAAAGACACGAGGCACTCACACTCCGCCTCTTTCCACTGATGAACATCTCGAGAGTAGTCAAGGGTGTTGTTACAATCTCACACCTCCACCACGTGGCTAAGAGCTAGTCTGGTTCAGTCAGACAGAGTAACCACACTTAAGTTAGCAGAGAGTCGAACTCACAGAGAACTGTGCTAACTGTGCTATTCGTTCAATTAACCTGATTGAACTAACTTCAAGGTCTGGAGTATCGTTTTGATCTATGCTGCATCCAGTTGCAGCCAGTGTTATACCAGTGTACCTAACATGACAGTGCCCAGCATCAAAACTTCAATCTAAACCCTGAGATGACAGGCCCCACTGCAGCATTTCCTATACAAGAACTGGCTAACTTCAACTGCATCTGAAGAGAATCTTAAAATTAAGGAAAGTTGGTCATAAATCTCTATACTTAGAGCAGCACAGTGGTGCAGTGGTTAGCATTGCTGCCTCACGGCGCCGAGGTTCCAGGTTCGATCCCGGCTCTGGGTCACTCTCCGTGTGGAGTTTGCACATTCTCCCCATGTTTGTGTGGGTTTCGCCCCCACAACCCAAAGTGTAGGTGGATTGGCCAAGCTAAATTGCCTCTTAATTGGAAAAAAAAATGAATTGGGTACTCTAAATTTATAAATAAATAAATAAATCTCTATACTTGTACTATAGATTATGTTTTTAAAATAAAAGTAACTTTAAGTGCATCAGTGACACTATAAAGAGAATTAGCATTACATTGCACATGACACTCTAACTGGACATTAGCCGTATTTCATTGTTGAAAACAATGGGGAAGCTTTTTTTAAAGTTACAAAACAGGGCTTGAAAATTGTGCTTGCTGCTGCCAAGCTTGCTGGATCATCAGCATGTACAGCACCATTCCAACAGCCACTAGCTCAACTAATACTGTTTGAGATTTGGGAAACCAGCATGTAGTGTTCCTTGCCACTCACATACTCTGTTTTAACCCCCCTTGATGACTCGTTGCGTCCACCTCACAACTCACACCAAGGCCACAATAGCAGAATAGGCAATGACTTCACTGCACACGCTGCACAGACATCATTCAGAACCTGGTGAGCTGCAAATAATGGATTCCGTCATACGCGGCCAGGCCTCATGGTCACAATAGTTGTCCAGTGTTTAAACAATCTCATCTCAGAATATTCAGTGATCACAATGTTGATATTGTGAGAGAAGTGACTCAAAAGGAGGACATTATCGAACTCTGATGTGGGACCAAGATCCACGTCCTTAAAGGTTCATGACCATTGAAGCAACTAATATCAAATCTAGAAAACTTCCAAACAATGCAATTGAACATGTATTTACAAATGTCAGAAGCATATACAGTGGTTTTACATGTGTGCCACCTATGGGTCTTCAAGTTTTTTCGATTGCTATGCCCATGAGCAGCCTGACAGCCACAGCTGAGGCGGAGGCATCTGGATGACTGCTATTCCCTGTTGACTGTGCTGACTTTGGCAGGCACCCTTTGGTGGCATGAGGCCATGAAAGCCATACCTTGCTAAGCTGGCTCCCTTATCTACATAATGCCACACTCATCAGCACATTGAGCAACTGGAGAATGGAGGCATTCTCACTGGCTCACTGGGGGAGATTTTGGCATTGAGTCCCGATCCTCCCTGGCTAGTTGGGTGATTTCTTCATCAAAGGTGATTAGGACGCTAATGTCAAGCATGCTGCCACTGGTTTTGTCTCGCTCCATCTTGTGTGTGTTCATATCCATCATGACTGAACGATCGAGTGTCATCCCAATGGGTGGAATTTAAGGTCATGCAAGTGTATGACAGCTCCTGAGCCCTTCCCAGTAAGTGATTAAGAAGCACAATGTTCTGCAGTTGATAGAACATTGAGAGAATGAAGTGGCTGTCACTCATTCAGTGCACATGTCCAAATTGCTACAGCTCAAACGCCTGTCTGCCATTCCTGTACTCACACACTCATACTGCCTGATGCCCTGATGAACGTCACTTTGAAGTGAATAGATTATACCATTTACTCTGGTGGAGAGCAGCAGATTACCATTCAGCACTGCTGGCCGTAGAGGTAATAGAGGTTTCCAGACCACCTAACAGAACAGAGAGCATCGAAAGTAATCTAACTTCAGGCACAGAATAAAAGGGGACAACTACGAAAAGGAGGCGGTCAATGTAGGACTGAGAGTGGCATACCTAAATGTGTGCAGTATACGAATCACGGAAAACGAGCTTGTTGTGCACATTGAAATTGGCTGGTACAGTGTTGTGAGCATCACAGAGCCATGGCTACAAGGGGATCAATGTTGGGATCTAAATATCCAAGGATATGTGTCCTATCGAAAGGACAGGCAGAAGGGCAAAGGGGGCGGGGTTGCACTGTTAGTAAGGATGAAGTTAAATCGACAGCAAAAAACGATCTAAGCTCAGAGGTGGGATTCTGCGATCCTGAGGCTAAGTTTTGACGCCGTCGTAAACGCCATCGCGTTTCTCGACGGCGTCAACATGCCCTCAGGAGCAGAAATTCTGACCCCTACAGGGGGCCAGCACGGCACTCCGCCGATCCCCGGCATCAGATGGACGCCGTGGGGCTGCGCATGCGCAGTGGCACCGCCGGCAATGCGCGCATGCGCAGTGGGACCGGCGCAATTGCTGCGCATGTGCAGTGGCTCCCTTCTCCATGCCGGCCCCGACGCAACATGGCGTAGGGCTACAGGGCCCGGCACGGAACAAAAGAGGCCCCCAGCCCAAGAGGCCGGCATGCCGATCGGTAGGCCCCGATCGCGGGCCAGGCCACAGAGGAGGCCCCCCTGGGGTCGGACCCCCCTCCTCCCCAACCAGGCCGCCCCCGGATACACCACGCCGAGCCCCGCCGGGTAAGAGCAGGTGTGAACGGCGCCGGCGGGACTCGGCTTTTTTGGCATGGCCGCTCGACACATCCTGGGCGGAGAATCGTCGGGGATGCCCCATAGAGCGGCCCCCCGACCAGTGCCGCGCCGGCACCAATGGTACTGATTCTCCGCTCTCCAGAGAATCGCCGGACCGGCATCAGGGCGACGTGGCATGATTCGCGCCGATCCCGGCGATTCTCCGGCCCAGACCCGGGGTGAGAAAATCCCATCCAGAAGGTGTAGAATCTGTGTGGGTAGAGTTGAGGAATAACAAAGGAAAAAAGACCCTGATGGGAGTTATGTACAGGCCCCCTACCAGTAGTCAGGAAGTGTGACAGGAAATAAATCAGGAGATAGAAAAGTCATACAAGAAAGGCAATATTACAATAATCATGGGTGACTTCAATATGCAGTTGGACTGGGAAAATCAGGTTAGTAGCGGATTCCAAGAAAAGGTTTTTGTGGAATATCTATGAGATGGGTTTTTGGAGCAGTTTGTGACAGAGCCCACTAGGGAACTGGCAATTCTGGATTTTGTGATGTGTGACGAGATAGACTTGATGAGGGAACTTACGGTGAAAGAACCCTTAGGAGGCAGTGACCACAATATGATAGAATTCACCTTCTGAAGGGCAACTAGGGATGGGTAATAAATATTGGCTGAAGCAGCGATGCCCACATCCTGTAAATGAATTAAAAAGAACATGCAGTTTGGGAGGGAGAAGCTGAAATCAGATGCAATGGTATTACAGTTAAGCAAAGGTAACTACAAAGACATGAGGGAGGAGGAGGAGCTGGCCAGAGTTGATTGGAAGGGAAGCCTAGCAGGGGAGACCGTGGAACAGCTACGGCAGAAGTTTTTGGGGGTTATGCGGGACAGACGACAGAAATTTATCCCAAGGAGGTGGAAGCATGTTCAGGGGAGAATAAGATAACCATTGCTGACAAGGGAAATCAAGGACAGAATAAAAGCAAAGGAAAAACTATAAAAGGCGAGGGTTAATGGGAGGGTTAATGAGGTGCCTTTAAAAGCAAGCAGAGGACAACTAAAAAAGCAATAAGAGGGGAGAAGATGAAATATAAGTGTAAGCTAGCTAGTAGAAGATCGCAAGAGATTTTTCCAACATATAAAAGGTAAGAGGGAGGCAAGAATGGACATTGGACCACTGGAGAATGAGGCTGGAAAAGTAGTAATAGGGAAAGAAATAAATGGCAGACGAACTGAATAGGTACTTCGTATCAGTTTTCACAGTGGGAAACACCAGAACAGGCAGTGGTTTTGAAGCCTTATCACTGGACAAGTAATCCAGACACCCAGGGTAATGTCCTAGGGACCCAGGTTCAAATCCCACCAAGGCAGATGGTGAAATTTGAATACAATAACAAATCTGGGATTAAAAGTCTAATGATGACCATGGATCCATTCTCCATTGTCGTAAAAATCCTTCTGGTTCTCTAATGTATTTTAGGGAAATAAATCTGCCATCCTACCTGTGACTCTAGATCCACAGTAATGTGGATGACTCTTAAAATGGCACTCAGTTCAAGGGCAATTAGAGACGGGCAACAAATGCTGGCCTTACCTGCGATGCCCACATACCAGAACTTCCAGAGAGTCAGGGGGCAGAGGTGAGTGTAATGGCCATCACTAAGGATAAGTTGGTGAGGAAACTGAAAGGTCTGAAGGTGGATAAATCACATGGACTGGGTAGACTACACCCCAGGATTCTGAAGGAGATACCTGAAGAGATTGTGAAGGTATTGGTGGTGATCTTTCAGGAATCACTGGAGGCAGGGATGGTCCCTGGAAAATGGCTAACTTTCCACGCCAGTTTAAGAAGGGAGGGAGGCAGAAGATGGGTAATTATAGGCCAGTTAGACTGGCTTTGGTTGTTGGTACGATTTTAGAGTATATTATTAAGGATGAGATTCCAGGGTACTTGGAAGTGAATGGTAAAATCGGACTGAGTCGGCTGGATTTGTCAAGGGGAGGTCATACCTGACAAATCTGTTAGAATTCTTTGAGGTGGTAATAAGGAAATTAGATAAAGGTGAACCAGTGGACATAATCTATTTGGATTTCTAAAGGTCTTTGACAAGGTGCCGTACAGGAGGCTGCTAAATCAGGTAAGAGTCTTTGTTAGGGGCAAGGTACTAGCATGGTTGGAGGATTGACTGACTGACAGAAGGCTGTGAGTGGGAAAAAAGGGGCCTTTTTCAGGATGGCATCTGGTGTTCCGCAGGGGTCAGTGTTGGGACCACAACTTTTCACAATATACATTAACGATCAGGAACTGAGGGAATTATTGCTAAGTTTGCAGATGATACAAAGATATGTAACGGGACTGGTAGTGTTGAGGAAGCAGGGAGTCTGCAGAAGGGCTTAGACAGGCTAGAAGAGTGGGCAAAGAAGTGGCAGATGTAATACAATGAGGAAAAGTGTGATGTTATGCATTTTGGTAGCAAGAATAGAGGAATAGACTATTTTCTAAATGGGAAACGATTTTGGGAATCACAAGTACAAAGGGACTTAGGTTAATATGCAGTTGGGAAGGCAAATTCAATGTTAGCATTCACGTCGAGCGGGCAAGAATACAAGAGCAGGGATGTACTGCTGAGGCTGTATAAGGATCTGGTCAGACGCCATTTCGAATTCTGTGAGCAGTTTTGGGGAATCTAAGGAAGGATGTGCTGGCTTTGGAGAGGGTCCAGAGGAAGTTCACAAGAATGATCCCAGGAATGAAGGAGCGTATGGTATTATCATAACTATCAGCACTGCAAGTGTTAATGTAGTGTTGAGAGTAGCCACTAGAGGGAGCTACAGTTACAACTATATAAGGCAGTGATGCTAAGCCTTCGGGGGAAGTGTGTATGCAGGAGTTAGCTAGTGAAGGTCAGAAGAGCAGCTCATTTAAGTGAGTGCAGATCATAGTTTAAACCAGTGATGAGATTAGCTGTAGATGAGTGTAGTTTAGATGTTATTAGTTAACTGTGTATTCTTAAGGTGTACATGTCGAATCCAAGTTAGTAGTGCAAATAAATTTATAGCTTTGTTTAAGTTGAAGCTATCTTACGATCTTTGTTAACACTACGCCAACCATCCTGAAATAAATAATACAAAGAACACCACAGAGCAGTCATATGAGGTACAGTGGAGGACTCTGGGTCTGTACTCGATGGAGTTTAGAAGGATGAGTGGGGATCTTACTGAAACTTACAGAATATTGAGAGGCCTAGATAGAGTGGACGGGGAGAGGATGTTTTCACTCGGAGGAGAAACTAGAACCAGAGGGTGCAGCCTCAGACTGCAGGGACGATCCTTTAAAACAGAGATGGGGAAGAATTTCTTCAGCCAGAGGATGGTGAATCTGTGGAACTCTGCCGCAGAAGGCTGTGGAGGCCAATTCACTAAGTGTCGTTAAGACAGAGATAGATAGGTTCTTGATTAATAAGGGGATCTGAGGTTATGGGAAGAAGGCAGGAGAAATAGATGAGAAACATATCATCTATGATTGAATGATGGAGCAGACTCTATTACCTGAATAGTCTAATCCTGCCCCTATATTTTAAGGTCTTATGGTTATTTTATGGGCCACATTGGCATTAATGTCTGCTGCAATCTCCACCCTGGCCACAGTGGCCAGATAGGAGTGCCTTCTGCTGCCATACTTGAGAAAGAGAGCGTCCTGCCTTTCCTGAATGGCCTGCAGAAGAAACTGCATGGTTGTATCGCTAAACCTTGGGCCACACTTCTCTGTTCTGCAACATTCTGTTGAATGCAAAATCTGGAGCTTTTGGCTTGCAGTGAGTGAATGGCTGGTCAGGTTCCCTCTAGGTATGGTGCCAGGAATGTCAACCCTATGGAAGTAAGGGCTAGGACTGCGACTTTTTACCTACCCGCTGCATGATTCGTCATGCTCCTTTCACATGCTTATGTGATGAGCTGGACGATGCCTGATCACGAGTGCTTGGCGAGCCACCCTGCCCCCGAGCAGGAATCACCCTCATTTCTGCTCTCACCACTTATACTCCAGAATGGATTATTTCATTCTCTAACTCTGTTTCTAATTCTGACCTCAACTCCACTTTCCTCCCTGTTCCCCATAGCCCTTGACAGCTTTGTCGATCAAACATCTGTCCAACACCGCTTTGAATATATTCAACAACGCAGCCTCTACTGCTCACTGACGGAGAGAATTCCAATAATACATGTGATCCTCTGAGAGAAGAAATTCCTCCTCTATTTTAAACCCCCAAGCTTTAACCTTCTAGTTCAAGATTCCCTCATAGGACAAACATCCTCTCAGCATTTGATCAGGTTGCTCATACTCCCAGAATGACCAGCAGTCTACAGGGATCAGCATCAATCTCCCAGTGGCCAAAGAAAGCCTACTGGGAGATTTTAGAACAAATTTTACATCAACGCCATGAAGTCAATTTGGCTGGTTTGGTCATGATCACCATGCCCCCACCCCCCCAAACCAGGAAGGGATCACACGGTGCTGACTAGGAAATTTAATTTCCCTAATCCTGCATGACACGGGGTGATGGGGCAGAGGGAGTAAAACACAAATATTGCTGTAAAGGGTGAGAGTAGCAACAGGGTGCGGCTGTGACAGAGGGTAAGTAGCAATTCAGATCACTATAGAGTACTTCTGTAGCCTTAGGCTCCTATCCCAATAGTAATTTCCAGGTTACAATTGATAAAAATGTTGTAAGTTGCTGGTCATCAGAACCTGCTGGGCAATTTGTTCCATTGTACTATTTGCCTTGACAGACAGCATCCAGCTCTCAGCCTCCCAGTTAATTTTAAGAACATTTTGGATTTAACTGCTCATTAAACTTGCAGCAAAAAGTTACAATTCATACTTCGAACATTAATATTCTTTGTTACACCATCATGATTGTGAATTACCTTCTCGCAGAAAGGGAACAATTTAAACTGTCGAGTCTCGTTCATGCATGCTGTAAATTGTTGCTAGCAATTTTTTTTAAAGATTACATTTTAAACGTTGAATGCCATGAAATGCATAATGAGCTGCAGTGGCAGCCTGGGCTGGAACGGACTGCTAACACAGCATTCTGATTTCAGTTCCATTGGAGTAGCAGGATTCCAATTGGCAATGTCAATGCCTGTGGCAATTGTGGGTGCTCAGTTGGAACTGTATCAAAAGCAGGTCAGGTTCACAGTCCAGTCAAGGTTTGGCAAAAGGCTTTGTTACATATGGCCTTAAATCAACATTTTATAGAACATAGAACATAGAACATAGAACAATACAGCGCAGTACAGGCCCTTCGGCCCACGATGTTGCACCGAAACAAAAGCCATCTAACCTACACTATGCCATTATCATCCATATGTTTATCCAATAAACTTTTAAATGCCCTCAATGTTGGCGAGTTCACTACTGTAGCAGGTAGGGCATTCCACGGCCTCACTACTCTTTGCGTAAAGAACCTACCTCTGACCTCTGTCCTATATCTATTACCCCTCAGTTTAAAGTTATGTCCCCTCGTGCCAGCCATATCCATTCGCGGGAGAAGGCTCTCACTGTCCACCCTATCCAACCCCCTGATCATTTTGTATGCCTCTATTAAGTCTCCTCTTAACCTTCTTCTCTCCAACGAAAACAACCTCAAGTCCATCAGCCTTTCCTCATAAGATTTTCCCTCCATACCAGGCAACATCCTGGTAAATCTCCTCTGCACCCGCTCCAAAGCCTCCACGTCCTTCCTATAATGCGGTGACCAGAACTGTACGCAATACTCCAAATGCGGCCGTACCAGAGTTCTGTACAGCTGCAACATGACCTCCCGACTCCGGAACTCAATCCCTCTACCAATAAAGGCCAACACTCCATAGGCCTTCTTCACAACCCTATCAACCTGGGTGGCAACTTTCAGGGATCTATGTACATGGACACCTAGATCCCTCTGCTCATCCACACTTTCAAGAACTTTACCATTAGCCAAATATTCCGCATTCCTGTTATTCCTTCCAAAGTGAATCACCTCACACTTCTCTACATTAAACTCCATTTGCCACCTCTCAGCCCAGTTCTGCAGCTTATCTATATCCCTCTGTAACCTGCTACATCCTTCCACACTATCGACAACACCACCGACTTTAGTATCGTCTGCAAATTTACTCACCCACCCTTCTGCGCCTTCCTCTAGGTCATTGATAAAAATGACAAACAGCAACGGCCCCAGAACAGATCCTTGTGGTACTCCACTTGTGACTGTACTCCATTCTGAACATTTCCCATCAACCACCACCCTCTGTCTTCTTTCAGCTAGCCAATTTCTGTTGTTGCTGATGTTTCATGTATCTTTCCACCACCACTCCCATGCCCACAATTATTGTGCATCGGCAGCATTAAGAAGAGGTGGGGTAGGATTTTTATTTATGCATCTCTGTTCCAACAGAAAACACATTAACCTTGGACCTGTTCATGCCGTCAGTTTTCTATGATGTCACTTCCGCACCATCTCCTGGAATATATCCAATTAGTTGCATCAACATTCTGAATTTCCCTCAGAACCTTACATGTTTCAAGAAGGTCATGTCTCATTATTCTAAATTCCAATGAGTATGGACCCAGCCTGGTCAGCCTTTCCTCATGAGACATGTCTTCCACCCCTGTAAACAGCCTAGTGAACTTTCTCTGAACTGTTTTCAACACAAGTATGGCCCTCTTTAAATAAGTAGACTGGAATTGTACATTCTGCCCCCGATGTGGTCTCACCATTGCCTTGTACCATTGTAGCTCGAATTCTCTACTTTTATACTCCATTTCCCTTGCAGTAAAGGCCAACATCCCATTTGTGTTCCTAATTACTTGCTGTATCTGCATTCTAACATTTTGTGATTCATGTACAAGGAGACCCCCCTGTGTGCCACTCTATTCTACAGTTTCCCTCCATTTGAATAACATTCTGCTTTTCTATTTTTCCTGTCGAAGTGGTCAACCTCACACCTGGGACGGAATTCTCTCAGTCTGGGGCCGGGCCGGAGAATCCCCGCGACCAGGCCACGCTCCCCGACGCTGGCACATGATTTTCCGCAGAGTGGAGAATCAACGCCATTGGCACCGGCGTGGTTGGCGGGCGCCGGTCACGGGCCACTCTACGCGGCTGGCCCGCCTGGGATTCTCGGCCTGGGATGGGCCGAGCGGCCTTGGTTAACATGCTGAGGCCCACCGGCGCCATCCGCACCTGCTCGCAGCCGGCAGCAACTCTGCGTGCAAGGGTCGGGTGGCAGCCTGGGGGGGGGGGGGGGGGGGGGGGGGTGCTCCGACCCCGGGGGGGCCTCCGATGCGGCTTGGCCCACGATCGGGGCCCACCGTTTGGCGGGCCGGCCTCTCTGTCCCCTGGCCTCTTTTCCTACACGCCGGCCCGTTTAGCCCTGTGCCATGTTGCGTCGGGGCCGGTGCATTGAAGGAGACCATCGTGCATGCATTTGCGCCGGTGCCACTGCGCATTGCGCGGATCCCGTGGTGCACAGTTCACGCCGGAATCAGCAGCCGGAGCTGCGCAAACCGCTCCAGCGCCATGCTGGCCCCCTATAGTGGCCAGAATTACTGGCAGTGGCCCGTTCACGCCATCGTAAAACGCGACGGCGTTTACGACGACGTGGACACTCTACCGCGGGGTGGAAGAATCCCGCCCCTGATTCCACTTCTAATTCAATAGGTTTTGAATAAATTGATTTTAAATGACTGCCATCATCTTAAACATTGTGTTACAGCACAGAACCCAACACTGCCTAATGTTAAAAAAAACATTGTCCTAATTGCCATTTCTGATTTTTAAACTGGACCTTTCTGCGGAATGAAGGCAATTAACATGGGCTAACCCTCTGCCTGTGAGTCACCGGAGCAAAGGAATTCACTTCTCAGTTGCAGAAATGTCACACCTCATTATATCTGAGGAGCTTCTAACAGACCGTCTGGAACTGCACAGACCAGCTTTAAAGAGAGCTACACAAAGGCCATCTGGATTTAATAAACCAACCTTGTTAGCGGGACTCGTGAGGTGATGGAGACAGTGGGTGGCATTTTCTGCGCAATCCAATGTGGAGGCGGCTGCTATTGACCGGCGATGGAATCTTCTGGTCCTGCTGTTGTCACTCAGGTTTTCCATTGAATGCACCCCTCACCGCAGTGAAACGGGCAGCACGGTAGCACAAGTTGGGAGCACTGTGGCCTCACAGCGCCAGGGTTCTAGGTTTGATTCCCTGCTGGGTCACTGTCTGTGCGGAGTTTGCACATTCTCCCCATGTGTGCGTGGGTTTCCTCTGGGTGCTCCGGTTTCCTCCCACAGTCCAAAGACGTGCAGGTTAGGTGGATTGGCCATGTTAAATTGTCCTTAGTGACCATTAGGTGGGGTTATTGGGTTACAGGGATAGGGTAGAAGTGAGGGCTTATGTGGTTCGGTGCAGACTCGATGGGCCTAATGGCATCCTTCTGCACTGTATGTTCTATGACTATGACTAAACCTGTGGCAGGGATGCACCATCAGCAAGACTGAAACATCCCACTGATGTGAACTGCTGGAAAGGTTCGGCCAATTACTTCCCAAGCAGCAGACCCTCAACCAGTGACACCGCATTTCGACACATAGTGGTTGAGACACAAAGAAACCCACACAAATCAACACTGAGTTTGAATGGCTGAAGCAAATTACATTTGACCAAATGATCCATTCGTGTGGTATGCATGAGTTGATATTGTTGAGATTGCTTACCCTCCAATCTATGGATGTACTTGGAAGAGCAGAGAATCCTCACAGCCAGGGATACAACCGTCACAGCTGACCGCTACCGTCTCACCCATAGGCCTGGAAACCCCATCCCCTTTGCAAAAAACAAAGAACAAAAAAACGTACAGCACAGGAACAGGCCTTTCAGGCCTCCAAGCCTGTGCCGATCATGATACCCTAACGAACCATTGCCATGAGCATTGGAAAGATAAGCAGGTTGACACAGGCAGGAAATGCCCTCCACCCTCAAGAATGCAAATGAGCGTGTGAAAAATCCTCCGGCAGCTCGAAAGGTAACAATCGGAGACTGGTGTGTTCTCATTATAATAAAATAGGCCGCTTCAGATTTGTGTGTTGAAAACTGCAAGGAAAACCCCTGGATCTAATAGGGCTCCATTAGAGTAGTCCCCCAAAGGATGCCCCAATGGATAGTGTGGCAGAGCAAGCAGAGAGCCCCGCTGTGGTAACCTACCCCTTGGAGAGTATGTCACAATGTGTGTCCAAACCAAACAAGCTCCGAGAGGACTTACCTTTTAGGAACAATGTCGCCGCACCCTTCCCAAGATGTGAGCAAGTCTGGTGTATTGCCCGACAACACAGGGACACTCAGTCCTTAATGTTGGAGGGTAAACCTACCCCCACGAATCCACCCTGAAAGCTAGCACACTGATTAGTGGGAGTATCTGTGCTTGCACTCCTACATCGGGTCCATTGAGAGTGTGATCTAGTTTCATGGCAGTTTTGCCATCAGACTTTTGAATGGACCTACCTCGTATTAAGTTGATCTTTTCTCTACATCCCAGTTATGACTGTAACATTACATTCTGTAGTCTCTCCTTCCTTACCTATGTTCGGTATGCGTTGTCTGTATAGCATGCAAGAAACAACACTTTTCACTGTACACTAATGCATGTGACAATAATAAATCAAATCAAATCAAATCAGTCCCCATCACAGTAGGAACCCATAGAATCCATAGAACCCCTACAGTGCAGAAGGAGGCCAATTGGTCCATGAAGTCTGCCCTGACCATCCAAAAGAGCACCCTAGCTAGGCCTCGTTATGTCTTGGGAGCTTCTAACAGGCCACCTGGAATTGTACAGATCAACTTTAAGGAGAGCTACGTGGAGACCATTTGCATTTGATAAGCTGAGTTTGTTAGCAGTGTTGGTGGATCTGTGGATTGGTGGTATTTTCCGTGCAACCGCCGCGTATTTTTAGCAGTGGCGGAGATGGCCCATCGTTGGCTAGAGGCGGGATCTACTGGTCTGCCTTTGCCAATGGGGTTTCCAGTTCAACGCAGCCCTCGCTGCTGGAAACCTGAGGCAGCGGTGCACTGTTCGGATTGGAAAATCCCGTCTGCGTGAACGGCCACTAAATTCTGGCCAATAATTTACCACATAGCAGATCCTCAAATAGTGACACCTCATTTCGCCCTAAAATTACTGCACAAGTTTCAGTCCTGGGCACAAAGCTAAATTCCAGGCACTGGATGCACATCAAAATATGCTGGAATTCTGAAATAAAAACAGAAAATGATGGAAAATTGCAGCAGGTCTGACAGCATTTGTGGAGGGAGAAACAGAATTTATGTTTTGAATCCATCTGATTTTTCTTGAGGATTAAAGAGCGGGAGAACTGTAATGGATTTTATACTGTTTAAGAAGGGATGAAGCAGGTGGAGCAAAGTGATAGATGGGAGATAGAAGAGATTACATAAAAATGTGTAGGGCACAAGACAAAAGAAGTGCTAGCAGCGTGAAGGACCATAGAATGTAATGGTAAGTGGCATAAAGGTAAGATATCAGAATGCGTTACAGGGAGAACAAAGTTTGGTGCTCAGTGAAAGGAAAACTTAAGAACAAGTGCCAGATGATGTTACAATGGGGAAAACTGGATTTAAAAAAGGTGGTTAAGAAGGAGAAGAAAGGTCACAGTACAAAGTTGTTGAACTCAATGTTGAGTTCAGAAGGCTGTAACGTGCCTAATCGGTAGATTCATAGAATCCACACAATGCAGAAGGAGGAGATTCAGCTAATTGAGTCTGAACCAACCCTCCAAAGGAACACTCTACCCAGGCCCACACCCCCGCCCTATCCCCATAGCCCTGTGCATTGAGCATGACCAATCCAGCTCACTTGTACATCTTTGGATACTAAGGGTCAATTAGGCAGGGCCAATCCACCTAACCTTCACTGTGTGAGGAAACCACAGCACCCCCAGGAAACCCATGCAGACAGGGGGAGAATGTGCAAACTCCACACAGACAGTAACCCACGGCTGGAATCGAACCCAAGTCCCCGCGCTGTGAGGCACCAATGCTAGCCACTAGGCCAACCATGGACTTTATTTATCCAATTTGCATTGGGCTTCACTGGCACATTGCAGCAGGCCAAGAATGGGCATGTGGGCATGAGAACAAGGCGCTGAGTTGAAATGACAAGCAACAGCAAGATTGGGGACATGCTTGCCGGCTGAGCGAAGGTGTTCCACAAAGCAATCACCCAGTCTGCATTTTGTCTCCCCAATGTACAGGAGACTGCACTGGGAGCAGCCAGTACAATAGACTAAATTGAAGGAGCTGCAAGTGAAATGTTGGGGCCTTGGACGGTGTTACATCCTCTCTAAATTGCATGGGAAGTTGCCGGAGGGAAGAAGGTGAGGAATTGGGGGCGATAGTGTAATGGACCAGGGTGTTTTGGAGAGACCGGTCCCTGCGGAATACTGATATATTCCGGGGGGGGGGGGGGGGGGGGAGTTGTGTTTCATGGTGGCCTCACTTTGGAGTTGGTGGAATAAACATCCTTTGTTGAAGTCAATGTGGAAAAGTAGGATCACATAACCTAAGACTCTGGCTTGCTGTGTTGGTTAATGTTACTCTCCGAGCCGCATCTCTCAGTCTGCTGTTTAATATGTGACTGGCAGACCACACGGAAGCAAGCTCTGGCCAGGTTGGACAGATGGACCCCATCGAAACTGACTCTGCTGGGAAGAGTTTGTCTACCGCGGAAAGAACTGATTCAATCTCTGCATGTTGGTTTCATCTTTTGACTTCAACACCACCGGCAAGCAAACCTTACACCATCTGTCTTCAGCCAGTCAACCTCTGTGAAAGAATTTGGCCTTTGTCTTTGATTCTAGAACTGGAAATAACGTGAACCAATATTCATTTTCTCTGTGGTCCTTGTACTATATTAAACTCCTTTTCTCTAACCCTCACTTTATTGTGTGAAAATAGTCACACGTTTTTTCGCATCATAACCTGGTCCTCTGAGTTAACCGTGACTTGAGTTTGTTGGGGGTTATCAGTCAAAATTGAGTCACACAAAATGTGAGAGGTTGAGAAATATGCCATTGCTTCTGAAAAAAAAAATTCAAGTGCCTTCTTTTTACAGACAAGTGGTAAGAAAACAAAATCATTGATGTGATTCCCTCTTGTCCGCAAAAATGATCAATAAAATACATTTTCATTACATTTAGAAATATCACCTCAACAACCAAATTGCTATAATTATGAGATTGGGAAGGGTATTTCTTTCAGGACTGTAGCTTTAAATTTAGGATGAATGAAGCGGTTATGTGACCTGTGTGACAATCTACCTTACAGCAAGCCTGAGTGACTTGATTGTTAAAGGTCAAGGAGGGGCTTGGATTATTTCACTTCTGGAGCTGTGAGCTGGAGAAACTCAGAGAGCAGTGTGGGAAGGTGAGCGATTTTCTGAAACTGACATGGGCGGGATTCTCCGTTCCCTGACGCCGATTTCATAAGTGGCGATCGGGCGGAGAATCCCTGTTTACGATGGAATCAGGGGCGGCGCCTGATTTCGGATGCTCCGCTCCCTCCAAAACGGCATATCGAGGAGTACAGCGCAAGCCTTTAGGCCGGCCTCAGGACGTTTTCTGAAGACCCTCGCCCGATGCTCCGCCCCCGATGGGCTGAGTTCTCGACCGCCCGGGGGACGTGTGGTCTCAGTGGTCGGGAATCCGGCGTGGCAGCTGCAGACTATATCCGCCAACTGTCGGGCTGGAGCTGTGTTGCTAGCCGAGGGGGGCAGGGGGGGGGGGGGGGCTTCAGCGAGGACTGGAGAGATTGGTGTGGGGTGGCCCGGCGGTGGCCAGCGGGACACTATCTGGCAGGTCAGGTCCGTGCACAGCTGGCGCCATGTTGTACAGCATGACCGCTACAGGTTGTCGCCGTGCGAATATGTGGCCACGGACCAGACAATTATCCAGGTATTTATATCAGGAAGGCCATGCGTTTTACGTGGCATGGCTGCTTGCCCCTCACTGGTCGGAGGATCGGTGCTAGGGCTACGCTGATTTTTCCCACCTAAAACGTCATAGACCCTTGGACATAGGCTGGAAATCGGAGAATCCAGCCCAGAGTTCCCACTCTTAAAAAGAACCTGAAATGTCACATCACAGGAAGGCTGTGATTTGATTGGCTATTAGGGAAGCTGTGCTAAATTTGAAAATCTATTTAAATTACTAAATTGCTTTGAGACTGAGGTAATAAGGAGAAATGCAAAACATTTTTAAAAACAGTGAAATAAAATAGAGATGGAGGGTCAGGTGATGTGCTGTTCCTGCATGATGTGGGAGCTGGTGGACCCCATTGTGGATCCCAGTGACCACATCTGAAGTAAGTGTTGGTTGCTGGAGGATCTCTGGCTCAGAGTTGATAAGCTGGATTCTGAGCTACGGACGCTGTGACATATCAGGGAGGGGGAGAAGTACCTGGACACTGTGTTCCAGGAGGCAGCCATGCCCCTTAGATTAAATAAACTCGAATTGGGCCAGTGGTCAGGGACAAGAATGTGTGGCTGCAAGTGGAACAGGTAGAGGGATCCAGCAGGTACGGTTCCTTTGACGTTGTCCAACAGGTTTGGGATTCTTACTCCCTGTGTGGATGGGAATGGCGACTGTAGGGAGGATGAGAACATTGACCACAGCCCAGTGGTACTGGGGGCTATTCAAGTGGGGGGAGAAAAAAGAAATGTAGTCGTAATTGGGAATAGTATAGTTAGGGCCATTGACACTGTTCTCTGTGACCAGGATCGAGAATCCCGAAGGTTGAGTTGCCTGTCTGGTGCTCAGGTTCGGGATATCTCTTTTGGGTTGCAGAGGAACTTGGAGTGGGAGGGTAAAGATCCAATTGTCGTGGTCCACATCGGAACCAACGGCATACATAGAATATGGACAGAGGTTCTGCTAAGGAAGTAGATAGGAGCTAAATTAAAAAGCAGAGGCAAAAAGGCAATAATCTCTGCGTTACTACCTGATCCACAAGCTAATTGGCATAGGGTCAATGAGATTAAGGAGGTAAATGCGTGGCTCAAAGTTTGGTGTGGGAGGAATGGGTTTGAATTCATGGCAAATTGGCACCAGTACTGGGGAAGATGGGGCCTGTGCCAATGGGACGGTCTCCATCTGAATCATGCTGGGACCAAAGTCCTGGCAAATTGCATAACTAATAGATTAGATATGTTCTTGATTAATGATGTGATCAGGGGTTATGGGGAGAAGGCAGGAGAATGGGAATGAGAAAAATATCAGCCATGATTGAATGGTGGAGCAGACTCGATGGGCCTCATGGCCTAATTCTGCTGCTATGCTTTAGGGCCTAAGATGCCAGGAATTTACACATGGAGAAAATGACAGCTTTCTGAGTTCTTCAAGTTCCCGAAAAAGTGTTGAAGGTAAATTGTTGTGAACCATTCTGCTGCAAACTGTTCATTTAGTTCTAAGATTAAAGAGAATTGTGTACAAGGATATTAAATTTGCATTTCTACCTGAATGCAAGGTTAATGTACTTCAATTTGCCATGGGGAAGAGGGCAGCGAAGCCATTTTTGAGATCAGGTTCCAGGCTTTCCTACAAATCAATGAATATCTCAGAGTGATAGCAGTTTTTTTGTTATCAACGGAGAGAAGTTTTGCATGCTCCCACAATTGGATGTAGAAGATTTGCCCTGGCATGACCAGGGGAAAGAGGAATCATCAGACAGGCTTTACTGCTGGTTGTGGATTTAAGAAACTTCGTGAAAATTGAGGAAAGATCCTGAAACAGTCACCCGAAGTTACTACTTTAAACACGAGGATACAGAAACCCATTGGAAGCTAGGGGAAACTGTGGATTGCTTACTAAAAGGATTGTAATTCCGTGGAGTGTGTGATGAGTGTTAAGAATAAAAGGGGAAGGGTCCGCTCTGCGGTTTAAAGTGTATACCACCTACAGGAAGAAAATAGTATTTAGACAAGGGTGCTTTTCACCATGTGTTCTAATAAACGTTTTTAAAATGTGTTCTTGTCATGACGTTATTTCAGCCAGTAACTGGAAATTTGAATCCCTTTTTAAAAGTTATCGGGTCTCTATGGAAATCATAACACAATACCTAAAATGCCTTATACATAGAGGATACAGTGCAGAAGGAGGTCATTCAGCCCATCGAGTCTGCACCGGCCCACTTGAGCCCTCACTTCCACCCTATGCCCATAACTCAATTACCGCTCCCAACCTTTTTGGACACGAAGGGCAATTTATCATGGCCAATCCACCTAACCTGCACATCTTTGGACTGTGGGAGGAAATCGGAGCACCCGGAAGAAATCCACGCAGACATGGGGAGAACGTGCAAACTCCGCACAGACAGTGACCCAGCGGGGAATTGAACCTGGGACCCTGCCGCTGTGAAGCCACAGTGCTAGCCACATGCGCTACCATGCTGCCCACGTATCTTTCTCAACATTTTATACAGTATATTTTTGAACTTTGTCTCTTTCCCTTATTTAGATCCAATGCCAGTGTTGGCTTCTTTGTCTTATAAATTTGTTTCATTTACTTCACTAATAGTAGATGCCAGTACATCCCACCACAAACAATGTCAAGCTAATTGGTCTATAACTTCATGATTATGGGAATGACCTTTTGAAAAAAAATTGAAAATTAACTATGTTATAATCTTCTGAACTTTCTCAATTTAATTAACAGCAAATGGTTGCAGCAGCTCCCTCTACTTCTTCATTAATTGCTCTAACTATACAGATCCATCTTCTATATACCTGAAGCCTAATGAATATTCAAGTACTTCAAGGTTTTTAATGACCATTTTCTCACTGACTTCCGTGAACTCCTGCCTCGTAGCCTTCATTAGGGCATGAAATCTGTTGCAGCTAAGATATGTTATTGCACAGATCCATTCAGAAACAGCCATTTTCACTGCCTCCAATATTTCATTGGGGCAGTTTAGCACAGGGCTAAATCGCTGGCTTTGAAGGCAGGCCAGCAGCACGGTTCGATTCCCGTAACAGCCTCCCCGAACAGGCGCCGGAATGTGGCGACTAGGGGCTTTTCACAGTAACTTCATTTGAAGCCTACTTGTGACAATAAGCGATTTTCATTTCATTTCATTATGCAAGATTGCAGAAGATGGGCAACAAGTCATGTATATGTAACGAGTAGAGCAACTTTCACAGTCTGGTGTTGTGTTGTATCACATGCTTAAGCATCACCTAATAACTCATCAAGTTACAATACCCATGGAAAAACAAAAAAAACAGGTAACCAAATTTACCGAATGACCCCCAAATGAAGAAATTAGCAACAGGATTTCATTGTTATTTTTACATAAACAGTTCAGAACCAACACAAATTAAACATGAATTAACAGGCAAATTGTCCCTCAAACCAAATGGTAAATTTTACTTCAAATGGTCAATACAGCAAAGGTACAATTTCCACAAGTATTCCCTTCAGCTTGAATGGCATTACATGGCTACATGGATCCAGGGTATGCTGTTTTTCCTTCATGTAGGGTTGCTGAGAAGGTTTATATCCAACAACAGCTTTCACCTCCTAATTTCAAGAGTACAATTATCATCAATGAAGCATATTTCTGTTGTGTTATGCTTCTTCATGTAGCATAAGCTGCTTCCTTGATGCATGCTCTGACAAAGGAAGGTTCAGACTTGGAGATAGGCTTAACACATTTATTGAATAGTTAACAATTCTCCTACTTGAGTTTGACTCTCCTGCTGGTCTTGCTATAGTAACTCAATCTAACTAACCAGTCTGCTCAAATCCATGCGGTGGGTGTGATGCTTCCTGATCTGCCCCTGTCTCTCTGAGTGTCGCCGATGGAAAGAGAAAGAGCATGTGTGCCCTGTCCTTTTATATGGGTAGCCCCCTTGTGGGTAGTGTCACCTCTGGGTGTGTCTTGACTGCCCATTGGTTGTGTCCTATCTTACTGACCTATTGATTGAATGTCTGTGTGCCATGATGTCTCTGGTGCTCCCTCTAGTGTTTACCTAGTCATAGTGTATCTACATTAACCCCTTGTGTATTCACAGTGATGCATATCACCACAATTTCTACAAATGTTTTCTCCCTTGAGTCCTGATAGTCCTGATGGTGTCACTTTCTAAAGTTTCTTTTCAACCAACCAATAACACCTGGGTTCACCGTTTGGCTACTTTTGAGAAAACTTTCAGCTCTTTAGCATCTCTGAGCTATTCACACAGTCTTTCAGGTTTTTGACCTTTTTAAGTCAGTTCTGCATTAAAGCCTTCAGATCTGCTGCCTTTAGCTCTCCTTTATGCCTGTTAGCACTACTTCTTTCTTTGCTTCCTTCCTGTTTGTACTGCTTCTAGAACCAAGCTCACCAGATCACATGGGCCAGAATTGTTACAGTGGAGCAGGAGGCCATTTGGCCCATCGTGTCTGCACCAGCTCTCCAAACTAGCATCATGACTAAGTGCCAATCGTTGCTGAAAGGGTTAAAAAATCATACAAGCTACAAGTTACACAAGCCGCGAGCTGCTAAATCCTCAAAGACAGAAAACTCGTGATGAGAAACCAGTTGTTTCAGCTCAGACTGTCTACAGATTCCATTCAAATACCCTTGCCATATTAATTATAGTGAGGCCGTAATCACACAGCTCGCACATAAAAAATGAGTTCATCATTATGCAGCTGCAGATCATGTGTGTCCACTCACACACAGGACAATGGAAAGGGAATATGGTACACCACTGGTCAGGCATATTTTTATCTCACTTGTATCTAAAAGTTGTTGGATAAAGTAGAGATTAAAACATGCTTGGTGGCATTATAATTAAGTATAGTTGCCCAAATTGGGATTGAATAATTATATTTATATATCATACATTATGTAATCTCAATTATTAATTGTGAATAGATATATATAATCCTGAAACAAATGTACTCTTTTGATTGGTGTATGCTAATTTCCTTTAATCAAACAGAAAGGTATAATTCTCTGTGCAATCCTTGAATCGGGGTTCTCTGGTCTGTGCAGCTAGTTGGAGCACTGGGGCCCATGCTATGGCTCAAAATAAAGGCCTTGTTTGAAACTCCAAGAATCTTCATCTGTTTTCTTCAAGAATCATAGAATCCCTACAGTGCAGAAGGAGGCCATTTGGCCCACCGAGTCTGCACCGATCCACTCCACCTTGTACCTGTAATCCCATAATTTAACTTATACATCCCTGGACATTAAGGGCAACTTATCATGGCCAATCCACCTAACCTGCACATCTTTGGATACACTATAGCAAACATTCTGTATTTTTCTCCCAACACCTGCCTTTTTTCCCACACCCCTGAACATTGTTTTTATTCAAGTAATCATATGATGCTCTCTTGAATGCCTTGATCGAACCTGCTTCCACCACACTTCCAGAGAGTGCATTCCAGACCCGAAAGACTCATTGTGTGGAAATGTTTTTTCTCTCTTCACATTTGCTTCTTTTGCAAATCAATGGTAATCTGTGCCCTCTCATTCCTGATACTTTTACGAATGGGAACAGTTTTTCCCCATAGAACCTTTTTATCTCCAAGGAGAACAGTTCCAGCCCCTCCAATCTATCCTCACTGCTGAAGTATCTCATCCCTGGAAGCATTCTTATGAACCTTCTCCACACTCTCTCAAATGTGTTCAGATCCTTCGTAGAGTGTGGTCAATGGTGCGTCATGATGACTGACTAAAAGTTATTACTGGGCAATGTAAGGGAGTATAAGTCCTTACTACCACAGGCTCAGCACGATGCAGCGTTGGGCCCATTGGTAGCTTACAACTATACTTTTCAGCCCCGGCCTGGGTCACAAATTTTGAATCTGGATACATTGTCGCCTACCTCTAAGCAAGAGCGTCCACCACCACTAGTATCCCAGGAGATCATTCTAGCCCTAAACCTCGTAGACACTCTGCCAGGGTTTTCAGGGCACATCCGCAGCTGGACCTAAAGAGACCCTATTCTTTCGAAGGTCGAACAAATGATACTGTCAGGCTGGCGTTATGAGAAGTCTGAAAGCTAAGGCCCTACTGAAGCATGGTTCTCTGCGGATTAGGGGTGGTCGTCTTGCCTCAGGCCAGGGGGCCCCTCCTTCAAAAGCTACACAGTGCCTAACCAAGGCAGACAAAGATGAAGATGTTGGCATGCAGTTCAATCTAGTGGCCAGGCATACGCAAAGTCATGAAGAACTAGTACAACAGTGTCACCCTTGCCAAATGCAGCAATCTTTGCTGCATTCTGCCACCTATCAACCCTGGGAATGGCCAGGTCGCCGGTGGTCCAGGTTGATTATGCAGACCCATTCCTTGGCAAGATGTTTTTGGTGCTGGTAGATCCCCACTCAAAGTCGCTATCAGTTCAAATGATAGGGACCACTACCTTGGCGGCCACGGAAGATGCCTTGAACAAAGTGTTTACTATTCATGGGCTATCAAGTCAATTAATTTGGATAATAGCACCCCCTTCATCGGCGATGATTTCCAGCGTTTTGTGAGAGCAAATGGAATACGACATGCGAGGTCAGCCCCTTTCAACCCAACATCAAACAGTCTGGCTGAAAGGGCCATTCAGACTTTCAAGAATCCCATGAAAAAGCAATTGTACAACTCAACTCATTTAACCATGGGGGTCACACCAGTTGAGCTGCTCATGGGCTGTTGGTTAAGGATCCGATTGGATCTTATATTTCAAAATTTGTCAGGGAGGGTGGAGGCACACCAGACCCCCCGAGGAGTCAGTGGTCAGAGCAAAGAGATGATAGGTCGTTCCAGGTGGGAGACCCGGATTTGATTCCAACTTTCACCTCAGGTTCGTCTAGATTAGAAGGATGACTTGTGGCCCAGTCAGAGCCGTTGTCTTATGTGGTTGATGTTAACTGAAAGACCATCAAAAAGCACAATGACCACCTGAGGACTCAAGGGATGGCACCCCCTGACATACAGTCAACAAGTCCAGCAAGCATCGTGAATACTCCTGTAACTCAGTCCAGCCAACGGGAGACAGGACACCCGCTTCTGTTCAAGCTGTTGTGCCTGTTGAAGCCATTGAGGTTAATTCGCCTGTTGTCGAAGTGGGCCCCCTGAGGTGGCATCGACTGTGAACTGCCCAATCGCCTAAAAGAGTGCCAAACCTGTGGCAGGGTTACAGAGATCCAGGAGGACCTAAATCTCTGGACCATTGGTTTTTAATGGACTCTCTTTACTTGGTTGTCACTGTTAACCATTGTAACTTTTGTACGTAGCTTTGGGGTAATGTGACTTGAGGGAGAAAGGTATGGTGGAGTGGCCCATTAAGGGTCTGTGCTACACAGATTATGTGACTGGCTTGGGGTCAATCACGCAGGAGCACGCAAACCCTGGCCAATTGGATGTTCGCACGAGGCCCTGCGAGCAGAACCTCAGGCAGAATGGACCAGGGAGCTGAAGTGTGAAAACCTGTTATACAGTGTTCTGTGCCTGTTGTCTAACTGCCTTTGTCTTTCATCATTAAACTCCTTTGTTTATTACTAGAAGCCTCCAGTATATATCTCGAGCCACCCCAGGTAGGCAGGGCCACGGGTTTAAAGATTGCGGTTGTAAATAAACCCACTGAGCTATTTGGGAGGTACTTCCAGGATTTTGACCCACTGACAGTGGAAGTAACGGCAAAATGTCTCCAAGTCAGCATAATATGTGGCTTGGAGGGGAATTTGCGGATGGTGATGTTCCCATGCATCTGCTGCCCTTGTCCTTCTAGCTGCAGTGTATCTTGTGTATTGTGCACACTGCTGCCACTGTGTGCCGGTTGTGGAGGAAGTAAATGTTGAACATGGTAGATAGGGTTTCAATCATGTGAGTTGCTTTGTCCTCGATGATGTCCAACTTCTTGAGTGTTGTTGGAGCCGCACTCATCCAGGCACGGGGAGAGTATTCCATATCACTCCTGAATTGTGCCTTGTAGATGGTGAATAGGCTTTGGGGAGTCAGACGTTCAGTTACTCAGCACAGATTTCCTTGCCTCTGACCTACTCTTGTAGCAGTATTTATATGGCTGATCCAGTTCACTTTGTGGTCAATAGTAACCCCCCAGGACATTGAAACAGTAGAGGAGGATTTAGCGATTTTAATGCCAATAAATGTCAAGGGTAGATGGTCATTGTCTGGGATTTGCACGCACCAAATATTACTTGTCACTTATCAGCCCAAGACTGAATGTTGGAATTTTGACGAGGTTAAAGGTGTTATATAAATACAAGTTGTGTTGTTTACTCTTCATCGCTGTTTTCATATTTATTGGTTGCCATTGTGTCCTTTATTCTGAGACAATGGTATCCTCAACAGTCAGTGCTGCAGTAAACTATTCATTTGCATTAACAAGAACAGAAAGATTTATGTACTCATTATTTTTACAAGCCAAGAGCTTTCCATAGAACCTGATCATTGGTATCTTCACAAGTACCATCAGCAATTAATCTATGAAGTGATCATCTTGTGTGTCGCATCTATAAACATGAATGACAAGCAATTTACAATTTTGAAATAACAACAGAAAATGCTGGAAATTCTCAACAAGTTGAGCAACATTTGTGCTGAGAAACAGATCCTGAAACATTGGGCGGGGTTCTCCCACGATGCCAATCCCATTGCACCGGGCGCACGGCAGGAGAAGCCAAAAAATGGATTTAGCACTGGGCGCCGAGCCGTTTGCGATGCACCCGACCCATGGCATTCGGTGCCATTAGGCTAATTAAATATGCACAATTTAATCAAGGCCGTAGTCCCTGGCTCCTGGTATTCACCAGCCGCACTGGTCATGCTTCACACTGATGCATATTCGTACTGGTCTCCAAAAACGGAGACCAAACATCATGGCCGTGCCGGGGGGCTTGGAGGCCATTGGTGCCCATGTGTGGTTGAGGACAATGCAGGGCTGTGCCCTTGAAATCCGGACAGTATCAATCAATCTCCCTGGCAGTGTCAACCTGGGGCAGTGCATGGGTGCCAGGTTAGCACTGCCAAGGGTTGGAGCTTGAGAGGGGCCATTCCCATGAAAGTGGGTTATAGAGGGTTAAGGGGTGAAGGGGAGAGGTATGCAGTGAGTAATAAAGGGTGGAGTGTGTAGGAGGCCTGAAAAGGGGGGACATTAAATGTCGAGGGGCCCTCGGCAACCCCACAGTGAGGTATGCTCACTTGGGGGTTGGGTATGGGGCCGCATCACCATCATAAGACTGAGTGGTGTGTGGTGGTTCACATGGACTTTTAGTGATGAGGAGAGGTTCGGATATTGCCCATGTCTGCAGAGAAATCACAATGTTCGTGGGTTTGACTTCTGGGCATCCTTTAAAAATGCGCACCAATCTCTGAGAAGCCAGTCTTGCTGGTGTCTTTATTTCCCCACTGCAGAATGAGGCACGATCAATTTGACTGGAGATGAAGTTGAATCCAAACTGAGGTTTTATTAGTCTCAGATGTGTGGCCTCCCACAGCAGCTGATGAAATGGCTGCGAGCTGGAGGCCACGCATATTTATAACCCGGCTCCTGGGCGGAGCTAGCGTGCCGGGCCCAGGTGAACCTCTAGTGCCGGTTCTACCGTAC
Organism: Scyliorhinus torazame; assembly: GCF_047496885.1. NCBI lineage: Eukaryota > Metazoa > Chordata > Chondrichthyes > Carcharhiniformes > Scyliorhinidae > Scyliorhinus > Scyliorhinus torazame. The sequence continues at coordinate 277,877,110 of NC_092711.1, read as the reverse complement.
AACCCCTAATATCAGAACACAGTGGTTTACCACATCCACTCCCTGTTAAAATTGAGTCCTGCGGGGGGTGGTGGATAACTACATACAATTAGCAATCTTTAATATTTACAGAGCAGTAAAAAAAATGTCTCTGGCCATCCGGCGGGCCGGTCAGAGGTTCAGCTGGTCCGGCGCCTTGATGGTCCTTTGAGATCGACGAAGTGGAACCGGCGATGTTGGTGCTGTCGTGGTCGAAGTTGGACTCTGGGAGCGTGCTGAAATCCTCTTCATCAACGGGGGTGGGCAGGGGAAGGACGGACGGTCTTGGGGGGGGGGGGGGGGGGCAGCGGGGGAGGGGAGCGTGGCGCCGGGGGTACCTGGAGTGGTGTGGGGGTGGAACCTGCAGGTGCCAGGTCCCTGAGGGAGACGGTATCCTGGCGGCCGTCGGGGAACGCCACGTAGGCGTACTGTGGGTTTGCGTGGAGCAGGTGCACCCTTTCCACCATTGGATCCGCCTTGTGGAGCCGCACATGTTTACGGAGAAGCACGGTTCCCGGAGCTGTGAGCCACGTTGGGAGCGATACCCCGGATCTGGACTTCCTGGGGAAGGCAAAAAGACGTTCATGCGGTGTACTGTTAGTAGCAGTGCAGAGTAATGAGCGAATAGAATGTAGTGCATCAGGGAGGACCTCTTACCAGCGGGAGGCTGGGAGAGTTCTGGACTGTAGGGCCAGCTGGACAGCCCTCCATTCCGTCCCATTCTCCTTTTCTACCTGTCCGTTTCCCGGGGGTTGTAGCTCGTTGTTCTGCTGGAGGCGATACCCCTGCTGAGCAGGAACTGACGTAGCTCATCACTCATGAATGAGGATCCCCTGTCACTGTGGATGTAGGCAGGGAAGTCGAACAGAGTGAAGATAGAATTAAGGGCTTTAATGACGGTGGCAGACGTCATGTCGGGGCATGGAATGGCGAAGGGAAACCGGGAGTATTCACCGATCACACTGAGGAAATATGTGTGTCAATTGGAGGAGGGGAGGGGCCCTTTGAAATCCACGCTGAGGCGTTCAAAGGGACGTGAGGCCTTCACCAGGTGCGCGCGGTCTGGCCGTTAGAAGTGCGGCTTGCACTCCGCACAGACCTAGCAGTCCTCGGTGATCATCCTTACTTCCTCGACAGAGTAGGGCAAATTTTGTGCCTTAATGAAGTGGTACAACCGAGTGACCACTGGGTGACAAAGGCTGTCGTGCAGGGTCCGGAGTCGGTCTACTTGTGCGCTGGCACATGTACCTCGGGATGGACATCTGGGGGCTCGTTGAGTTAGCCAGGGTGATACTTAATCTCGTAATTATAGGTGGAGAGCTCGATTCTCCACCGCAAGATTTTATCATTTTTGATCTTGCCCCGCTGTGTGTTGTTGAACATGAAGGCTACCGATCGTTGGTCAGTGAGGAGAGTGAATCTCCTGCCGGCCAGGTAATGCCTCCAATGTCGCACAGCCTCAGCGATAGCCTGGGCCTCCTTTTCGATGGATGAGTGCCGACTTTCGGAGGCATGGAGGGTGCGGGAAAAGAATGCCACGGGCCTGCCTGCCTGGTTGAGGGTGGCGGCAAGGGCGACGTCCGATGCGTCGCTTTCTACTTGGAAAGGAAGTGTTTCGTCTACAGCGTGCATTCCAGCTTTGGCAATATCAGCTCTGATCCAGGCGAAAGCCTGTTGGGCCTCAGCCGTCAGGGGGAAATGAGTGGACTGTATGAGTGGGCGGGCCTTGTCCGCATAGTTTGGGACCCACTGTGCGTAATATGAGAAGAACCCCAGGCAGCGTTTGAGGGCCTTGGTGCAGTGGGGGAGGGGAGCTCCATGAGGGGGCGCATGCAGTCGGGATCGGGCCCCAGAACTCCATTCTGGACTACGTAGCCGAGGATGGCTAAGCGGTTTGTATGGAACACACACTTCTCCTTGTTATACGTGAGGTTGAGGAGAGTGGCGGTGCGGAGAAATTTAGCGAGGTTGGCGTCGTGGTCCTGCTGATCATGGCCGCAGATGGTCACATTGTCTAGATACAGAAATGTGGCCCGCAAGCCGTACGGTTCGACCATTCGGTCCTTCTCCCTTTGGAAGACCGAAACCCCATTGGTGACACCGAAGGGAACCCTAAGGAAGTGATATAGCCGGCCGTCTGCCTTGAAGGCGGTGTATGGCCGGTCCAATTTACGGATGGGGAGCTGGTGGTAAGCTGATTTCAGGTCCACCATTGAGAAGGCCCGGTACTGTGCAATCTGGTTAACCATGTCAGATATGCGTGGGAGGGGGTATGCGTCGAGCTGCGTGGGAGGGGGTATGCGTCGAGCTGCGTGGGAGGGGGTACGCGTCGAGCTGCGTGTACCTGTTGATGGTCTGGCTGTAGTCCATGACTATTCGGTTTTTCTCCCCAGACTTAACCACTAGCACTTGAGCTCCCCAGGGGCTGTTGCAGGCCTCGATGACTCCCTCCCGAAGCAACCGCTGGACCTCGGACCTGATGAAGGCCTTATCCTGGGTGCTGTACTGTCTGCTCCTGGTGGCGACGGGTTTGCAATCTGGAGTTAGATTGGCAAAGAGGGAAGGAGGATCGACCTTAAGGGTCGCAAAGCCGCACACAGTGAGGGGTGGTAAGGTCCCGCCGAATTTAAGGGTCAGGCACTGGAGGTTGCACTGAAAGTCTAGGCCCCGGTTAAGTGCAGCGCAGAGGTTAGGGAGGATGTAGAGGCGAAAACCATGGAACTCTACGCCTTGGACTGTGAGTGTGACCGTGCAGTACCCCCGGATCGCTACGCGATGGGATCCGGAGGCCAGGGAGATACTTTGATTGGTAGGGTGTTCCTTAAGAGAGCAGCGCCTTACTGTAATCGGCTGTACAAAGCTCTCGGTGCTCCCGGAGTCCAGTAGGCAGGAGGTCACATGGCCGTTGACTTTCACGCTGGTGGATGCATTGGTCAGAGTATATGGTCGGGACTGGTCAATTGCCATGGATGCGAGCCGTGGTTGCTCGTCGGGTAGTGAGGCGGCTGTTGAGTTGGGGTCCTGAATGCCGTTGGTATCCATGTGCTGCGGGGTGGACAAGATGGCGGTACCCGGAGGTCCTGGGGATTACAAAATGGCGGTGCCCATGGAACGCATGTTGCGGGGGTGGAGCAAGATGGCGTATCCATGAAACGCACGTGTTGTGCGGGGGAGAAGATGGCGGCGCCCATTGCTCGCACATGGCCTGGGGAGGAGAGGAGGATAGCGGCGCCCATTGTCCGTGACTGGGTGGGGGGCGACCGCGGCCGCTGAGCGGGCCTGGCACACTGCTGCGTAGTGGCGCTTCTTCCCGCAGGCCTTACAAAGGGCAGCGCAGGCCGGGCAGCGTTGGCGGGGGTGTCTTTGCTGGCCGCAAAAGTTGCATCGGGGCCCCACGCAGATCACTGGCTGGCGCGTAGCGCAGGCCTATTGGGTGGGTGGTGCCCCCGCTGGGGCGGCTGCCTGTGGGGCCCATGAAGCATAGGAGTAGTGGGCCACGCGGTTGGGGGCGTAGGACTGGACATTGCGCAGGGCGACCGTCATGGAAAGCGCTAGTGTTTTAGTCTCTGCGAGGTCGCGCGTGGCCCCTTCTAGGAGCCGCTGCCTGATAACATCAGGCCCAAGCCCAGTTACAAAAGCGTCCCGCATAAGGATATCTGAGTGCTCCTTAGCTGTAACGTCCTTGCAGTCACAGTCCCGCACTAGTGGGATCAGGGCCCTCCAGAAGTCCTCGATTGACTCACCAGGTAGTTGAGTATGTGTTGCGAGCTCGTGTCTGGCGAAGAGCGTGTTCGTCTTCTGTTCATAATTTTCTTTGAGTCGAGTCATGTCATCAGCGTAATTGGGCGCATCCTGGATCAGCGGGAAGACTTTGGAGCTGAGTCTGGAGTACAAGATTTGAATCTTCTGAGCCTCTGGAACAGGGGTCGGCGCTGCGTTGATATACGCTTCAAAACAAGCTAGCCAGTGCTGGAAGTCCTTTCTGGCATCGCTTGCGTGTGGATCCAGCTGCAGGCGATCTGGTTTAATCCGGAGGTCCATCTTCTGAATCTGATACTAATAAATTGAGGCACGATCAATTTGACTGGAGACGAAGTTGAATCCAAACTGAGGCTTTATTATTATCAGATGTGTGGCCTCCCACAGCAGCTGCCGAAATGGCTGCGAGCTGGAGGTCACGCATATTTATAACCCGGCTCCTGGGTGGAGCTAGCATGCAGGGGCCCAAGTGAACCTGTAGTGCCGGTTCTACCCCTAATATCAGAACACAGAGGTTTACCACACAGAAAAAATTCTAAGTGTGGAATTTTCCAGTGACAAACTCGCCAGGCTACAAAAAATGACTAAGTGTGGGTAAATACCGGTCTGGATCGCGTCCAAACACCTACCGGAAATCATCCCACCAAACCCACCCAAAATGACACTTAGTCATTTTGGGGGAGAATCTTTATTTAATAATAATCTTTATTATTGCCACAAGTAGGCTTACATTAACACTGCAATGAAGTTACTGTGAAAAGCCCCCAGTCGCCACTTTCCGGCAACTGTTCGGATGCACTGAGGGAGAATTCAGAATGTCCAATTCACCTAACAGCATGTCTTTCGGGACTTGTGGGAGGAAACCGGAGCACCCGGAGGAAACCCACGCAGATGCGGGCAGAACGTGCAGACTCTCACACAGACAGTACCGAAATCGTGCCCAGTAACACTGCTTCTCTGCCCATAGACGCTGCCTGGCTGGTTGAGTGTTTCCAATATTTTTGTTTTTAGATTTCCAGCATTTTGTTTTGTATTCGCAATTTTGTTTAATTCAAAACTTTTTATGTGACCAGTGCTTTTAATGGTGCCCAGCCCAGTAATTTGTCTGTAAACATTTCCTTGGTGTTGCAGATGGTCACCTTTTTATGACCTAAAAGATTTTCGTAACAGCATTCAACATTCTGAATAAGCCTTTGATTCATTATTTGCATTAAGGACACAATGTTTGGAGGAAGAAAAATTAACTTAATGGTTGGCCATCTGTTTAACTTGCTTTCATTGATACTTTTCCAGACTGTTGATAGTTTGAAATTCGCTAGTTTTAGTGTGACTATCATTTTGTAGTTTTAATTAATATGGTCTTCAACATTTTCTGCTAAAATTGATGGAAGCCATTTGAATAGAAATTAAACCAGTATTATTGGAAACCAGCCAGATCAGTTCAATAGGCAGCCTTAATTGTGAGGCAATTAAAGAATTAGTAATTCTTTAGTAGAAATGTTAGAAAGGCTGGAAATGTAAATTGAAACACAAATGCTTACAAGTTTTAGAATTATAAACATATTATTATCACTTGATTATTAATACAGGCTCTCAAAGTGCTGTGGGAATAAGATTATTGTGTGTTCCTCAAGCCACAGAGTAAAGGCATAATACAAATGTTAACCTAGTCTTGGAGGAGGATTGCTTGTCTAAGGGTCCTTGACTCCAAATGACAGACACCTATGTTAACCAATTAGTGGCGGAGACACAAATCTCTCTCAAGATAAGAGGTATAATTTGAGAAGAGCCATTGTCTTAAAGCTGACACAATGTGCATAAATAGCCAAAAACCAATGGGATAATCTTTACTTTATTATTTACAAGTTATAGACCAATTTGCCATTTTTCCAACAATTGGCTAAATTGAGCTTCTAATATTTTTTGGTAGTAAAAAACGGTTCTGAGAAGCCATTTTTGGGAGAAAGACAGGGACAGATGCAAAGAAAAGATTAGAGGTAGAAAGAGAACAACGTGTTAAGAGATGCTTTTGGAGTTGTCATTTCACATCTTAATATGGGAAGGGTGGTGAGAACTCTGTTTAATTATTAAAGTTAAACTTTCTCTTCTTACTTACTGTTAATTGCTGTTAATTGACACTTTGCTTGATATTTTTCTGCCATTTTACCTTTTTAAGACTAATAAAGTTTGTGAATTCATAATTTGAAGTGTTCTTACATGCCTTACGGTTAGGTTTCTGGGTGGGATTTACCGGCTGTTCAAGCCAGTGGGACATTCCAGCCTCACGCTGGTGCAAGGGTTTCCCGGCAACTAGGGGTGCAGTCCACGGGAAATTCTGTTGACAATGGCGGGACCGGAAGATCCCGCTGATGAGCCGCCTCTGCCGCCGCAAAATACGCGGCGGGATGATGGGTAAAATCCACCCATCATTACCTTATGTGATTTAACATCGAAGGGATTATTGCAAACCCCATAAATTTTAGTAAGAAGTCGAACAACACCAGGTTAAAGTCCAACAGGTTGTGTTTTGATGTCACTAGCATTCGGAGCGCTGCTCACCCCAGTCCAACGCCGGCATCTCCACATCATAAATTTTAGTTAAGATAAATAAATCAGAAAAATAAACAAATTATTAGATGGTCTCATCATGAATATTTGACTGAGCTTCAAGCATGCATAATGGGCACAGAATTGTTTCCACAGTTTCCAAGGGCAATATTAACTTTGACATCTTTATTATCTTGTCATAACCAGTTTTCCTTTGACAAAGTTTTTCAATGCTTCTTTATTTGAAAAAGATGAAGTAATGTGAAGTGAATTACAGCTTTTCTCAAAGGGGCTTTCAATGTCTGTATTTGATTGACAGCCTTTTGAGAAGGTAAGATGGCCAATGTTTTCAAAGAGAATAGTGAATGCATAATTGCGTTTTGCTTGGTTCTCAACTCAAGACTAGGCTTCCCCCATGGTGCACGGCTCCTCTGAACGAAATCTCCTAACAAAACAGGACCAACTCCATCAAAATGGAAGGGGAATTGAAATGTCCTTCTCCACATGGAACTGGGAAGGGTGGGACTGGCACGTTTGGACTCACTTGATTCTTTATATCATGCCAGCAAACGTTGCTGGAAATGGAAGTGGGGGCAGGAAACCGAGAATTAGATTCCACCTGCCATTGTTAAAGGCCTTTGGATATGACTCGACTCAACAAAAATCCAGAATTATGTCTTCTTATTTGGGAGTTTTCAGTTTTTTAAATCTGGGATGCACAGATTTATTACTCCTTCATATTGTTTTTTAATACTTCAGGTAGATATCAAATGAATGAATAGGATATTGTCCTTTGCAAAGAACACTGAGCAGGCTACTTTTCTAGATATTTCATTCAGAATTGCTTTGTACAGTATTTATCTTCGAGCATTTTGAAATCAAGTGCGCTGTTAATTTCAGTTTTTGCATCCATCTTAAGTAACAGACTGTGATCACACATGCACATGGCTCATTTATAGGCCTATAAATCCTATTGCTTCCTTGACACATGTCACATATAAAGATAAGAGTCTGGCTACATGAGTTATAATTAAGGAAGGCCTTTACTTGTGTAGGGCTTTAAAAAAATTGTTGAAATAAACACGCCAGAATCTATATCGACATATATCTTGCTTGATCTCATTTTACAGCGAAGGGACTGGGTCACCACATTAGTCCTGCATCAAGAACACAATAGAAATGCAAACTTCTATTTTTGACTGAGTGAAAGGTACAAATGAGTAGTAAAAATTAAACAAAAACATTTCAATTTTGTCACAACGAGTAATCCTAAGAAATCCAACATAAAAAGTTGTTTGATCTTGAACCTACATTCATTTAAGGCCGTGAAAAGGGTGGGATACTTTGACTTTATAATTAGGAAGCTTAAAGTTCCTCTTTGAATAGATTATTTTTCCTTTGAGGCATCTTGATTATATATTTTTAAGTAATAAACTGCTACAACTCTGGCAGGTCTGTAGATCTTAAACAATTTTGTTCAATTTATCTGGAAAGTTCATAGAAGCTTGGTTCATCTTGCTTATTAATGATTTGTTTTCTGTTATTGAAGCTTAAATAACTTATTGAGACTCCCTCTAATTGGGAACTCCAGTCTACTTTAATTCAAGGTTGCTTAATTAAAATTATCTAATGCTATATTTTTCAGAGCACTGAGTTCTCATTTTGCAATGTTATTAATGTTTCCTAATTCAGGTTATTGAATAATTCTTTTCAGTGCAAAAGGATGTTGAAAGATTAGAAATAGACCCAAATTGTTAATTTCAGTCGAAGACCACAAGTGACTGGTTTGAAAAATGGGTGGAAAAAATATCAGATTTGTGGAGGAGTGGTTGGGGTTACCTGGCTCAATTAATTGAGTTCTCAATTTAGTAGCAGAACCTGCATGGATTGAAATCCAACAGCATTCATTCAGCCTTTCATCCTTCAGAGATGAATAAAACCAGCATTCTGATTTATGATATGGTCAGAAAATAGGAAACTGCCGAGTCCAAGCAATGCTTGTGTCAATGTTCATATTTTTCCTGACTATTCAACAACGAAGATGAGGGTCAGGCACAGAACTAATTGAGACCAATCTCAGCTGTGAATTTTAGTTTGGTGTTTGGCCTCTTAGTTATGTCACCCTTAAAACTTGGGCACATTGCTGATGCAGGAGTTTTATTCTGTCCCTCTCCTGGGAATATATAGCACTGTTACTTGATTGACTTAATTGGAAAACCTTCCATTCCAAAGCACTAACAGTCCTCATTATATTAAGCACAAAAATTACTAATTGTATGAGGTCGAGGATACGGCGATGTACAATTTAAATTAAATGATAGATATGAATGCTAAAATTGATCGTGGGATTTCTTTGCAACAATTTAGATGCAGCCTGCATTTTGGGCACCATTCATTTACTGCACACCGACAGGGAAAGTTAGAAGATCAGGCTTTACTGTTGCTTAAAGGTGGCCAGTACTTATGAAACCCAAAGCACATGTGGGCTGTGGACGGCAGGGAAGCTTAAAAATTGTGAGGAAGATGCCCAGATGAGGCACCTTGGTCCTCTGATGATGCACTGGAGACAGTACTTCAGGCAATGAATAGAGGCAGATCCTGTTTCCTCAGAGAAGCTCCTCTACTGCCAGTGGGAAAGCTGTTGCAGAGGAGATCAATGGAAGGTAAAGCTACAAATTCCACTCTCCTACCTATTGCTTACATCTCTAGCCTTTCAGTGCTAATGTCATCCCCATTGTGTTAACCACTCTATCGCCTTTCCTCGAACTCACACAGAATTCGCACAATCACCAGTTCTCAGAAACCTTACTTTATGCATCTCGCATCATACACACTGACCGAGATTCTCTGATCTGGGTTCGCCTCACCGGTGAGAATGGAGAATTTAGCACTCATCCACAACTCCATTCACCGCAGCGGGACTGGAGAATCCCGCCAGCGTGAACGGACAGGGAATTCCGATCACTGAATACCAACTATTCAACAAGGACCATAAGACCATAAGACATAGGAGCGGAAGTACGGCCATTCGGCCCATCGAGTCCACTCCACCATTCAATCATGGCTGATTTCAACTCCATTTACCCGCTCTCTCTTAATTCCTCGAGAAATCAAGAATTTATCAACTTCTGTCTTAAAGACACTCAACATCCCGGCCTCCACCGCCCTCCTGGGCAATGAATTCCACAGACCCACCACTCTCTGACTGAAGACATTTCTCCTCATCTCTGTTCTAAAGTGACTCCCTTTTATTCTAAGGCTGTGCCCCCGGGTCCTAGTCTCCCCTGCTAATGGAAACAACTTCCCTACATCCACCCTATCTAAGCCATTCATTATAGAACATAGAACATAGAACATAGAACAATACAGCGCAGTACAGGCCCTTCGGCCCACGATGTTGCACCGAAACAAAAGCCATCTAACCTACACTATGCCATTATCATCCATATGTTTATCCAATAAACTTTTAAATGCCCTCAATGTTGGCGAGTTCACTACTGTAGCAGGTAGGGCATTCCACGGCCTCACTACTCTTTGCGTAAAGAACCTACCTCTGACCTCTGTCCTATATCTATTACCCCTCAGTTTAAAGTTATGTCCCCTCGTGCCAGCCATTTCCATCCGCGGGAGAAGGCTCTCACTGTCCACCCTATCCAACCCCCTGATCATTTTGTATGCCTCTATTAAGTCTCCTCTTAACCTTCTTCTCTCCAACGAAAACAACCTCAAGTCCATCAGCCTTTCCTCATAAGATTTTCCCTCCATACCAGGCAACATCCTGGTAAATCTCCTCTGCACCCGCTCCAAAGCCTCCACGTCCTTCCTATAATGCGGTGACCAGAACTGTACGCAATACTCCAAATGCGGCCGTACCAGAGTTCTGTACAGCTGCAACATGACCTCCTGACTCCGGAACTCAATCCCTCTACCAATAAAGGCCAACACTCCATAGGCCTTCTTCACAACCCTATCAACCTGGGTGGCAACTTTCAGGGATCTATGTACATGGACACCTAGATCCCTCTGCTCATCCACACTTTCAAGAACTTTACCATTAGCCAAATATTCCGCATTCCTGTTATTCCTTCCAAAGTGAATCACCTCACACTTCTCTACATTAAACTCCATTTGCCACCTCTCAGCCCAGCTCTGCAGCTTATCTATATTCCTCTGTAACCTGCTACATCCTTCCACACTATCAACAACACCACCGACTTTAGTATCGTCTGCAAATTTACTCACCCACCCTTCTGCGCCTTCCTCTAGGTCATTGATAAAAATGACAATCAGCAACGGCCCCAGAACAGATCCTTGTGGTACTCCACTTGTGACTGTACTCCATTCTGAACATTTCCCATCAACCACAACCCTCTGTCTTCTTTCAGCTAGCCAATTTCTGATCCACATCTCTAAATCACCCTCAATCCCCAGCCTCCGTATTTTCTGCAATAGCCTACCGTGGGGAACCTTATCAAACGCTTTGCTGAAATCCATATACACCACATCAACTGCTCTACCCTCATCTACCTGTTCAGTCACCTTCTCAAAGAACTCAATAAGGTTTGTGAGGCATGACCTACCCTTCACAAAGCCATGCTGACTATCCCTGATCATATTATTCCTATCTAGATGATTATAAATCTTGTCTCTTATAATCCCCTCCAAGACTTTACCCACTACAGACGTGAGGCTCACCGGTCTATAGTTGCCGGGGTTGTCTCTGCTCCCCTTTTTGAACAAAGGGACCACATTTGCAGTCCTCTGGCACTATTCCTGTAGCCAATGATGACATAAAAATCAAAGCCAAAGGTCCAGCAATCTCTTCCCTGGCCTCCCAGAGAATCCTAGGATAAATCCCATCAGGTCCCGGGGACTTATCTATTTTCAGCCTGTCCAGAATTGCCAACACCTCTTCCCTACGTACCTCAATGCCATCTATTCTATTAGCCTGGGGCTCAGCATTCTCCTCCACAACATTATCTTTTTCCTGAGTGAATACTGACGAAAAATATTCATTTAGTATCTCGCCTATCTCTTCAGACTCCACACACAATTTCCCATCCCTGTCCTTGACTGGTCCTACTCTTTCCCTAGTCATTCGCTTATTCCTGACATACCTATAGAAAGCTTTTGGGTTTTCCTTGATCCTTCCTGCCAAATACTTCTCATGTCCCCTCCTTGCTCGTCTTAGCTCTCTCTTTAGATCCTTCCTCGCTACCTTGTAACTATCCATCGCCCCAACCGAAACTTCACACCTCATCTTCACATAGGCCTCCTTCTTCCTCTTAACAAGAGATTCCACTTCCTTGGTAAACCACGGTTCCTTCGCTCGACGCCTTCCTCCCTGCCTGACCGGTACATACTTATCAAGAACACGCAGTAGCTGATCCTTGAACAAGCCCCACTTATCCAGTGTGCCCAACACTTGCAGCCTACTTCTCCACCTTATCCCCCAGCAAGTCACGTCTAATGGCATCATAATTGCCCTTCCCCCAGCTATAACTCTTGCCCTGCGGTGTATACTTATCCCTTTCCATCATTAACGTAAACGCCACCGAATTGTGGTCACTGTCCCCAAAGTGCTCTCCTACCTCCAAATCCAACACCTGGACTGGTTCATTACCCAAAACCAAATCCAACGTGGCCTCGCCTCTTGTTGGCCTGTCAACATATTGTTTCAGGAAACCCTCCTGCACACATTGTAAAAAAAACGACCCATCTATTGTACTCGAACTATATCTTTTCCAGTCAATATTTGGAAAGTTAAAATCTCCCATAATAACTACCCTGTTACTTTCGCTCTTATCCAGAATCATCTTCGCCATCCTTTCCTCTACATCCCTAGAACTATTAGGAGGCCTATAAAAAAACTCCCAACAGGGTGGCCTCTCCTTTCCTGTTTCTAACTTCAGCCCATACTACCTCGGAAGAAGAGTCCCCATCTAGCATCCTCTCCGCCACCGTAATACTGCTCTTGACTAGCAGCGCCACACCTCCCCCTCTTTTGCCTCCTTCTCTAAGCTTACTAAAACACCTAAACCCCGGAACCTGCAACATTCATTCCTGTCCCTGCTCTATCCATGTCTCCGAAATGGCCACAACATCGAAGTCCCAGGTACCAACCCATGCTGCCAGTTCCCCTACCTTGTTTTGTATACTCCTGGCATTGAAGTAGACACACTTCAAACCACCTACCTGAACACTGGCCCCCTCCTGCGATGTCAAATCTGTGCTCCTGACCTCTATACTCTCATTCTCCCTTACCCTAAAACTACAATCCAGGTTCCCATGCCCCTGCTGCATTAGTTTAAACCCCCCCAAAGAGCACTAACAAATCTCCCCCCCAGGATATTTGTGCCCCTCAGGTTCAGATGTAGACCATCCTGTCTGTAGAGGTCCCACCTTCCCCAGAAAGAGCCCCAATTATCTTGCAAGTTTCTATTAGATCTCCCCTCAACCTCCTAAACTCCAATGAATATAATCCCAGGATCCTCAGACGTTCACCGTATGTTAGGCCTACCATTCCTGGGATCATCCATGTGAATCTCCACTGGAACCGCTCCACTGCCAGTATGTCCTTCCTGAGGTGTGGGGCCCAAAATTGCTCACAGTATTCTAAATGGGGCCTAACTAATGCCTTATAAAGCTTCAAAAGTACATCCCTGCTTTTATATTCCAAGCCTCTTGAGATAAATGACAACATTGCATTTGCTTTCTTAATTACGGACTCAACCTGCAAGTTTACCTTTAGAGAATCCTGGACTAGGACTCCCAAGTCCCTTTGCACTTCAGCATTATGAATTTTGTCACCGTTTAGAAAATAGTCCATGCCTCTATTCTTTTTTCCAAAGTGCAAGACCTCGCACTTGCCCACGTTGAATTTCATCAGCCATTTCTTGGACCACTCTCCTAAACTGTCTAAATCTTTCTGCAGCCTCCCCACCTCCTCCATACTACCTGCCCCTCCACCTATCTTTGTATCATCGGCAAACCTAGCCAGAATGCCCCCAGTCCCGTCATCTAGATCGTTAATATATAAAGAGAACAGCTGTGGCCCCAACACTGAACCCTGCGGGACACCACTCGTCACCGGTTGCCATTCCGAAAAAGAACTTTTTATCCTAACTCTCTGCCTTCTGCCTGACAGCCAATCGTCAATCCATGTTAGTACCTTGCCTCGAATACCATGGGCCCTTATTTTACTCAGCAGTCTCCCGTGAGGCACCTTATCAAAGGCCTTTTGGAAGTCAAGATAGATAACATCCATTGGCTCTCCTTGGTCTAACCTATTTGTTATCTCTTCAAAGAACTCTAACAGGTTTGTCAGGCACGACCTCCCCTTACTAAATCCGTGCTGACTTGTCCTAATCCGACCCTGCACTTCCAAGAATTTAGAAATCTCATTCTTAACAATGGATTCTAGAATCTTGCCAACAACCGAGGTTAGGCTAATTGGCCTATAATTTTCCATCTTTTCCTTGTTCCCTTCTTGAACAGGGAGGTTACAACAGCAATTTTCCTATCCTCTGGGACTTTCCCTGACTCCAGTGACTTTTGAAAGATCATAACTAACGCCTCCACTATTTCTTCAGCTATCTCCTTTAGAACTCTAGGATGTAGCCCATCTGGGGCCAGAGATTTATCAATTTTTAGACCTCTTAGTTTCTCTAGCACTTTCTCCTTTGTGATGGCTACCATATTCAACTCTGCCCCCTGACTCTCCTGAATTGTTCGGATATTACTCATGTCTTCTACTGTGAAGACTGACGCAAAGTACTTATTTAGCTCCTTAGCTATTTCCTTGTCTCCCATCACTAGATTACCAGCGTCATTTTGGAGCGGCCCAATGTCTACTTTTGCCTCCCGTTTGTTTTTAATGTATTTAAAGAAACTTTTACTATCATTCCTAATGTTACTGGCTAGCCTACCTTCATAATTGATCCTCTCTTTCCTTATTTCTCTCTTTGTTATCCTCTGTTTGTTTTTGTAGCCTTCCCAATCTTCTGACTTTCCACTACTCTTTGCCACATTATAGGCGTTCTCTTTTGCTTTGATGCATTCCCTAACTTCCTTTGTCAGCCATGGCTGCCTAATCCCCCCTCTGATAACCTTTCTTTTCTTTGGGATGAACCTCTGTACTGTGTCCTCAATTACTCCCAGAAACTCCTGCCATTGCTGTTCTACTGTCTTTCCCACTAGGCTCTGCTCCCAGTTGATTTTCATCAGTTCCTCCCTCATGCCCCTGTAGTTACCTTTATTTAACTGTAACACCTTTACATCTGATTCTACCTTCTTTCTTTCAAATTGGAGATTGAATTCTACCATATTATGATCACTCCCTCCTAAGTGTTCCCTTACTTTAAGATCTTTACTCAAGTCTGCCTCATTACACAACACTAAGTCCAGAATGGCCTGTCCCCTTGTGGGCTCCATCACAAGCTGTTCCAAAAAGCCCTCCTGTAAACATTCAATGAATTCTCTTTCCTTGGGTCCACTGGCAGCATTATTTATCCAGTCCACCTGCATATTGAAGTCCCCCATGATCACTGTGACCTTGCCTTTCTGACATGCACTTTCTATTTCGTGGTGCATTTTGTGCCCCTGGTCCTGACCACTGTTAGCAGGCCTGTACATAACTCCCATTATGTTTTTTTTGCCTTTGTGGTTCCTCAACTCTACCCACACAGACTCCACATCATCTGACTCTATGTCATTTAGTGCTATTGATTTAATTTCATTCCTAATTAACAAGGCAACCCCGCCCCCTCTGCCCACCTCTCTGTCTTTTCGATAGGTTGTGAATCCCTGGATGTTTAAATGCCAGTCCTGAACCCCCTGCAACCACGTCTCTGTGATGCCTACCACATCATACCTGCCAGTCGCAATCTGGGCCACAAGCTCATCTACCTTGTTCCATACACTGCGCTCATTTAAATATAGCACCTTTAATTCTCTATTGACCGTCCCTTTTTGTTTTCTTAGTGTGGTGGACCTTGGTTTACTGAGCCTTTCCATACACTGTGTCATATTTTGTGGGATGGGGACTATCGTAACCTCTCCTGAGTTCTGTCTTTTTGTGCATTTTGTATTCCTAAGCAGCTACGCTTCCCACTGAATACTTCACCTCTTGGTTCCCTGACTTTCCCTTCCCCCAAATCTCTAGTTTAAAGTCCTATTGACCACCCTATTTACTCTTTTCGCCAGAACACTGGTCCCAGCTCGGTTCAGGTGGAGACCATCCCAACGGTATAGGTCCCCCCTGTCCCAAAACTGATGCCAGTGTCTCATGAAAAGGAACCCCTCTTTCCCACATCACTCTTTCAGCCACGTGTTAACTTCCCTTATTCTTGCCTCCCTATGCCAATTTGCACATGGCTCGGGAAGTAATCCGGGGATTATGACCCTTGAGGACCTGTTTTTTAATTTGAATCCTAGCTCTTTATAATCTCGAAACAGGTTCTCTTTTCTAGACTTGCCTATGGTGTTGGTACCGACATGGACCACAACAACTGGATCCTCCCCCTCCCTCTCCAGTATCCTTTCAAGCTGGTCAGAGATGTCCCGCACCCTAGCACTGGGCAGGCAACATACCATGCGGTACTCTTTGTCCTGCTCACAAAGGATACTATCTATCCCCCTGATAATAGAATCCCCTACAACTACAACTTGCCTATTTACTCCCTCCCCTTGAATGACCTGCTGAACCATGGTGCCTTGGTCAGCGGTCTCATCCGTCCTGCAGCCCTGTTCGCCATCCACACAGGGAGCAAGTGCCTCATACCTGTTGGACAGGGTCAAGGGCTGAGGCTCCTGAGTTCCTGACTGCTGGTTCCCTTTACCTGCCTAACTTGCAGTCACACCCTGCTGTCCCTGGCTACTGGCAGGATTTAAACTACTTACTCTGACAGGTGTGACTGCCTCCTGAAACACAGTGTCCAGGTAAGTCTCCCCCTCCCGGATGTGCCTCAGTGTTTGAAGCTCAGACTCCAGCTCATCAACTCTGAGCCGGAGCTCTTCGAGCAGCCAACACTTACTGCAGATGTGACCGCGGCAGCTCGCAATGGGATCTGCCAGCTCCCACATCAAGCAGCTCAAGCACATCACCTGACCAGCCATCACTAATTAATTAATTAGTTTAATTTAAGTTTACGAGTTTAGCTGTGTTTTTTTTTAAATTTGGGGCAGATTTGCTTTCAACCAATCAGATCACAGCTTCCCTCTGATGTCAATTTTGGAAAAAAAAACTGGAAAACAGGAAGTTACCGTTAGGTTTTTATACTCACAGAGACTGCTCCTCCTCCTCCGAACGGCTCCCAAAAGGCATATTCTTGCTGACCACTCTAATGCAGATGATATTGACAGATAAATATGCGCACATATTGAAGATATAGGGCGGGTTTCTCTGTTTCTGAGAAAGTGTTGACTCCGACGCAGAATTTGTGGACTGTCAGGACAGCAAAACTGGCACCGAATCTGGTTCGATTCAGCAACTGTGGAGGGGCTGGCAGCAGCGCCATGTGGAATACAATCCATTCCAATGAAAAATGGTGCGGGATTCGCCAGGTCCGTGATTGACACTCAGGAGGCTGACAAGCTGCAGCTGCATATACACATTACAATCCCCACACATAATCACAGCCAACAAGATGGCATTGGTTGTGCTGGAGCGCGCCCATACAGCTTATGGGTTAGCTGTGGCCAAAGGGCACCCAGCAGGGTGGCCTGGGGGAATACCTATACGATCTGTGTTCACAGTGGGTTGTTAGTGGCGTGTGCTAGCTGCATGGTTGCTTTGCTGGCTGCGGCAATGGTGTTCCGTGCCTGTCCACCCCGATCTCACAGCCCACCCCCCGCAACTCCCCCCGGCCCTGGAGAAGCCCCCAGCCAGCGGCACAACTGTCAGCAAACCATGGCAATGTTGCATACTTTCTTTACCCCCTCTCTCTCCCTCTGCAGCCACACGCCGGTTTCACAATTTTTAAAAGCCCCGGAGGAAACCGGGCCGGGCCCGCTAATGACATGCCAACGGCGTTTACTGTATTTGTTCCAGACTGCATTGACGCCGCTGTCGAGGTGACAGAGAAGAGAGATTTGGCGTCAAATCAGCGCCCGCCACGATTTTAGCGTCAAAACCGAATCTATCACGTTTCAAGCATCCTGCCCATAAGCTTTATGCCTGAAAAATGGATATATCAACCAGTTCCTGAGGCATGGCATCTAACTGAGTCTTCGATCATTATTAAGTACTGAGATTTCAATCCATGGAATTAGAAAGTATAACAATAATTCAAATATTAAACTAAAACACAGCAATTTATATTTATTGAGGGAAGACAATTCACTAACTTGAAATATGGCATTCATTGTTGTATACATCATTATAAAATATTTAGATGAACTGTATTATTCAAATCAAGCTAATAATTCAAAACCCTGGTTGCTTGTTTTAATGGATTATTTTTTTGGTAATTATGGAAAATTATCTCAGATTCAATCAAGCGGTTATCAAAGGAGCCTTTTCGAAAAATGTATCAACAATTTCACAAGAGTTATATGAATGCCTTGGATGACAGAGGAGTATAGCAATTAGGAAACTGTTGAAGTTCTGTAAGTCAATATAAAACCCCTACAATGACTTCTGAAAAAAATCTGGATATCAGAGCAGCAAGATGTATGCAACCATATTGTAATACTTTTGAATATAAGGGCTTTTATTTCCATAATTCCTATCTTGTCAGTTGAATCTCAAATTAATTCATATACAGTGAATTACTCTGAAGAGTTTGTCATCATGCACAAAGTAAATCCCACGAATAATACAACAGTTGACCAATTCATCTACTTTTGGGGGTATTGGCAGAATGCTGGTCAGGATAGAGAAGTTGTCTCTGCACTAATCACCATGGGATTTTATCCTTCACCTGAATCAAGCCATTAGGGTAAATTAAAATACTATTGATGCTGGAAATGCTCAACTGGTCTGGCAACATCCGTGCTAATAAAAGTAAGAGTCAATGGGGAGTATTTCATGGAGGCAATGGAACCCCTGTGCCACCTTCTTCAGAAGACACACCGCACATGTGATGCTCAGGAACCTAACAATCCAGCAACTAGCTTTCCTCAGGATCAAGGACATCGGGAAGGAAGGGGCTAGTGGGAACCCTGCCCGTTTAAAGCTGCCAGCCAATCAGAGTTTGGCAACTCTATTGAACAGCGGCGCCACTAGGGAGGTGGTGGCTACTGCCTGTATGACACCCACCAAGGCCTTGGGCTGGATTCTCCGATCCCCGATGGCGAAATTGCGTTCGGCGACGGGGCGACCCGCTTTTGCGATTCTCTGCCCCTTGAAAAGTGGCATGCTCTAGGTGTATGCCGCGTAACGTAGCCACGGCCTCCGTACATTGGCTGAGACCCGCCCCGCGATGCTCCATCCCCAACCGGCCGAGTTCCTGACCGCGTGGGACATGTGTGGCCTCCCCTGTCGGGAACCCAGTGTGTCAGCTGCAGACTCAGCCCAGCACTGCCACAGTTGGGGGGGGGGAGGGGGGCGATCCATGGGCAGGGCGGTTTTATTCGGGGTTGGAGGCACTGTGGGGTGGGGCGATCCTGGACGCGCGAGCCGGCCGAAGGGAGGGACTATTTTTGCGGTCCGGGTCTGCGGACTGTGTCCGCCATGAAGCACAGCGTGGCAATGCTCCGTGCTGTATCGGCAGTTAGAGCTGGGAGCTCTATGCTGCCTGGCTGCTAGTGACCACCCCCCCCCCCCCCCCCCCGCAACTCCTGGAGCAGGAAATCAGAGTCCGTTTTGCACTGGTTTTCCTGGCGTAAAACATCACCGATTTCACTCCGGCGTGGGGACTTAGTCTCGCAAACGGAGAAACCAACCCCTGGTTTAAGTCCTATCTTCCTGGTCACAGGTGAGTGATGGTGGAAGGAGGATCATAGGGTGAGGGTTGTGGGGAGGGGTGTGAAGGTGGTTGGCAACAGATGCAGAGTGTTCGTACTCAGCAGCCCACCCTTCCTGATACCAGGTCCCTCAATCAGGCACTGAGTGCTTTTGAACAACAAGTGCCCACGGAAGCCTGTAAGCAATTCCACACAGGTTTGCTTGTCATGCTCTTCACATGGCATGTCACTTGCCTGGTCCTGGATTAATTCCAGCAGTGACAGGATGAGACCCTTAAATGGGCATCAATTGCCCACTTACGGGCCTCAATACAAGGTGGAATGCTATCTACAGGCTTTCCCATCACAAAGTTAATTGGTTGGAGATAGGAAGGTCGCAGTGTCCCCACGCATCGCCCTCCCACCCGATAACATGTTCCCCGCCACCACCAAAGACACCATGGGGCAGGCCATTACATACTGCCCAACATTATTGATTATGACCTGAAATAAGAACATAAGAACTAGGAGCAGGAGTAAGCCATCTGGCCCCTCGAGCCTGCTCCGCCATGCAATGAGATCATGGCTGATCTTTTTTGGACTCAGCTGCACTTTCTGGCCCGAACACCAGAACCCTTAATCCCTTTATTCTTCAAAAAACGATCTATCTTTATCTTAAAAACATTTAATGAAGGAGCCTCAACTGCTTCACTGGGCAAGGAATTCCATAGAGTCACAATCCTTTGGGTGAAGAAGTTCCTCCTAAACTCAGTCCTAAATCTACTTCCCCTTATTTTGAGGCTATGCCCCCTAGTTCTGCTTTCACCCACCAGTGGAAACAACCTGCCTGCATCTATCCTACCTATTCCCTTCATAATTTTATATGTTTCTATAAAATCTTCCCGCATCCTTCTAAATTCCAACGAGTACAGTCCCAGTCTACTCAACCTCTCCTCGTAATCTAACCCCTTCAGATCTGGGATTAACCTAGTGAATCTCCTCTGCACACCCTCCAGAACCAGAACGTCCTTTCTCAGGTAAGGAGACCAAAACTGAACACAATACTCCAGGTATGGCCTCACTAAAACCTTATACAATTGCAGCAAAACCTCCCTAGTCTTAAACGCCATCCCTCTGGCAATGAAGGGCAAAATTCCATTTGCCTTCTTAATCACCTGTTGCACCTGTAAACCAACTTTTTGTGACTCATGCACTAGCACACCCAGGTCTCTCTGCACAGCAGCATATTTTAATATTTTATCATTTAAATAATAATCCCTTTTGCTATTATTCCTATCAAAATGGATAACCTCACATTTGTCAACATTGTATTCCATCTGCCAGACCCTAGCCCATTCACTTAACCAACCAAATCCCTCTGCAGACTTCCAGTATCCTTTGCACTTTTTGCTTTAGAACTCATCTTAGTGACAACTGCAAACTTGGACACATTGCACTTGGTCCCCAACTCCAAATCATCTATGTAAATTGTGAACAATTGTGGGCCCAACACTGATCCCTGAGGGACACCACTAGCTACTGATTGCCAACCAGAGAAACACCCGTTAATCCCCACTCTTTGGTTTCTATTAATTAACCAATCCTCTATCCATGCTACTACTTTACCCTTAATGCCATGCATTTTATCTTATGCAGCAATCTTTTGTGTGGCACCTTGTCAAAATGCTTTCTGGAAGTCCAGATATACCACATCCATTGGCTTCCCGTTATCTACCGCACTGGTAATGCCGTCAGACAATTCCACTAAATTAGGTAGGCACGACCTGCCCTTTATGAACCCATGCTGCGTCTGCCCAATGGGACAATTTCCATCCAGATGCCTTGCTATTTCTTCTTTGATGATAGATTCCAGCATCTTCCCTAGTACCGATGTCAAGCTAACTGGCCTATAATTACCCGCTTTCTACCTACCTCCTTTTTAAAACAGTGCTGTTACGTTTGCTAATTTCCAATCCGCCGGTACCACCCCAGAGTCTAGTGAATTTTGGTAAATTATCACTAGTGCATTTGTAATTTCCCTAGCCATCTCTTTTAGCACTCTGGGATCCATTCCATCAGGGCCAGGAGACGTGTTTACCTTTAGCCCCATTAGCTTGCCCATCACTACTTCCTTAGTGATCACAATCATCTCAAGGTCCTCACCTGTCATAGCCTCATTTCCATCAGTCACTGGCATGTTATTTGTATCTTCCACTGTGAAGACCGACCCAAAAAACCTGTTCAGTTCCTCAGCCATTTCCTCATCTCCCATTATTAAATCTTCCTTCTCATCCTCTAAAGGACCAATATTTACCTTAGCCACTCTTTTTTGTTTTATATATTTGTAGAAACTTTTACTGTCTGTTTTTATATTCTGAGCAAGTTTACTCTCATAATCTATCTTACTCTTTATAGCTTTTTTAGTAGCTTTCTGGACCCCTAAAGATTTCCCAGTCCTCTAGTCTCCCACTAATCTTTGCCACTTTGAATGCTTTTTCCTTCAATTTGATACTCTCCCTTATTTCCTTAGATATCCACGGTCGATTTTCTCTCTTTCTACCGTCCTTCCTTTTTGTTGGTATAAACCTTTGCTGAGCACTGTGAAAAATCACTTGGAAGGTTCTCCACTGTTCCTCAACTGTTCCACCATAAAGTCTTTGCTCCCAGTCTACCTTTGCAAGCTCTTCTCTCATCCCATTGTAATCTCCTTTGTTTAAGCACAAAACACTGGTGTTTGATTTTACCTTCTCACCCTCCATCTGTATTTTAAATTCCACCATATTATGATCTCTCCTTCCGAGAGGATCCCTAACTATGAGATCATTAATCAATCCTGTCTCATTACACAGGACCAGATCTAGGACCGCTTGTTCCCTCGTAGGTTCCATTACATACTGTTCTAGGAAACTATCGTGGATACATTCTATAAACTCCTCCTCAAGGCTGCCTTGACCGACCTGGTTAAACTAATCGACATGTAGATTAAAATCCCCCATGATAACTGCTGTACCATTTCTACATGCATCAGTTATTTCTTTGTAATGTTAACTCTGTTCCTTTCTCCGCAGGTCTCATTTTAATAATTTCATTTATTGGACTAGCTCATTGACAATGACACAAATAGTAATGAGATGTAGGACCAGGTAAGTCTTTCGATTTTCAAATTCGCTGTACTACAGGCCCTCCCAATTGAAAAATTGCATAAAGATCCCTGACATGGATCTCTGCATCTTCTTTTATTCCTTGATTGTGATCTCTGATTTAATTTTGAAGTAATATAGGAAGCAAATGCCAGTTTATGGGTGGATGTCAATAAATGGGTGCATACTAATATGATTGCCTATTATTTCCGCTAATTACAGAATGATTTATTTAACTATTGAAATAAAGTGGGATATTCAAGGTTGCTCGACACTGAGCTCCAAAAATAAGTCTGCCTAAATGTATTAGTACTGAGATTACAGTATCATTACCCGACTGCTAAAAGCATAATTAGTTTTCCTACTTGTCTATTAGAATCATAGAAATTATAGTGCCATTCAGCCCATCGAGTCCGCACCGCTCCCCGGAAATAGCACCCCACTTAAGCCCACATTTCGAACCTACCCCGCAACCCAGTAACCCCACCTAACCTGCACATATTTGGACACTAAGGGCAATTTAACAGGGCCAATCCACCTAACCTGCACATCGTTGGATTGTGGGAGGAAACTGGAGCACCCGGAGGAAACCCACGCAGACATGGGGAGAACATGCAGACTCCGCACAGACAGTGACCCAAGCCGGGAATCGAACCTGGGACCCTGAAGCTGTGAAGCAACTGTGCTAACCACTGTGCTACCATGCTGCCCTGCAAACAATTCCACACAAGTTTGCTTGTCCTGCTCTCCACATAGCATGTCACCTGCCTGGCCCTGGATTAATTCCAGCAGTGACAGGATGAGACCCTTAAATGGGCATCAATTGTTAACTTAAGGGCCTTAATGAATGCTGCAGTGCTGGAATTTTCTTCTTCTTCTACCATTCAACAGCAAGGTGAATTCCCTCATATATATGCTTTTTGGAGGAAGAACAGTTAAGGTTGAGTTAGAAAGATTTTTGATAGACAGGGAATCAAGGGTTACTGGGGGCAGACAGGAAAGTGCTTTTGAGGCAACAATCAGATCAGCCATGATCTTACCAAATGGTGGAGCAGGTTTGAAGAGCCATCTTGCCTTAGCCTGCTCCTGAGTCCTGTGTTCTTCTGTTTCTATATAGCAGGACCAATAAGAAAATTGTGCGCAGGCAAATTGGTATTTGAAGTGATCAGCACCCAGTACCCCAGAATATGCAGGCAAGAAAAAACAGACTTCCAGTTGATCCATGACAGAAGAGGCATAAAAATATTGTGGAAACATGATGCCAGCTTCCATAGCAGAGCAGCACCCAAACTCCAGCACAATGACTGCGAGAGAGATTTATGTTCAACATTAATGCAGCAGGACTCTGTGCTTCAGTACAACCTTATTGTTATTGCAAACTTCATAGTTTTACCCTGTGAGGAGGCATTACGGTGGAGTCTGTGAAAAAGTAGAGCTTCCAAGTGCAACAAGGGGGTCAACCAGCTATACCAATGTGATGAGCCAATGACCGAGAAGCCTTTGCAGCCATAGAAACTCAGGTAACCTTCTCCTAACTTGAGACCAACCTTGCCTGCATCTTCTCCCTGACCTCTGCGTATGTGTCTTCAACTGCCTTACCCTCCCTCTCCAGAAAAACTTGGAAATCTGCCATTCATGTCATTTGATGAAATTAGCTTCCAAATCGTGTCTTGATATGTTAACCAACTTTAGGAAGCATTAAAAGAGCTAATGAGATCCCCTTACTCTCCAGGCAGGGTGAAGCTAATGTTCAGAGAGCAGCCGTATGAATGTGTACATATGTACGAGAGGAGAGAGAAAAATTGGATGAGTAAAGGAAAAATATGGAAGACAACTTAGAAAAGGAAGGATGGAGAATTCGAACATGGGGAAATTAATAAGAGATGAAGAGAGGGATTGAGACGGCAGGAGGAGAAAGTGAGCGAGCTACAGGTTGAGAGTGAAAGAGGAAGAGACAAGTCAAAGTAAATATGAAAGAGACTGCAAGTAGAAATGAGGAAAATAACATTAAGAGAGAAGTAATGAGTGGAAGACGGGGTGGGGGAGCTATTGAGAGAAAGAGAGCCAGAACATACATCTATATTTCATGTAAGTAGTTCCACAAAAAGCATGAATCAAAATGACAATGGTGGCGTTGGACAAATTCAGCAACTGGCATCTCGTATTCTTCATTTGATTCTTCTGCTACTGAAAAGTAGTTGCTTGGAAATTTCTTTGGATAACTTGCTCATGAGCCCAGTCCCAATGATAAGGAATAAAAAAGGAAATAATCAACCATGATAAAACAATCTTTGTTCTATGTTGACCCATTTACACGCTATTTGGTAATTGGAAGAATTTAATGGTTTATTTCTGAGTGTACATTAGAACTAATACTGTCTTTAACTGTATGCTGAAGGTTTGTATCTTAAAATCATTTCATCTTTCTGAAAGACGAAAGTTTTCTTAATTTTTAAATTAAATAGACGTTATAAGTTCATTTCTCAAATATGTGGCCTCAAGAGGGAGCCTACACATATTCACTTCACAGTGAGAATATTATTACTGTTATGCTATGATGTGCATGCATTTTTCCAGATACGCATCGTAAACTACTGTCAATCATTGCACACCTTGAGAAGGTGTATTAGTCCCATAATTTGTGGCCAGTCTGCAAACAGCAATGGTCAAGGTCAGACATATGCCTTACACTCTCCCACTGAACGTTATCTACATATGGTCTTATCTTCAAATAAAGGGATAAAGAACCCACATTCTTGTTTCACCAATATTTTTTTAAATGTTGTTCAATTAAAGGACAATTTAGTGTGGCCAATCCACCTACCCTGCACATCTTTGGGTTGTGGGGGTGAACCGATGCAGACAATTTGCAAATTCCACAGGGACAGTGACCCAGGGCTGGGATCGAGCCTAGGTCCTCGGCGCCGTGCGCCACCATGCCACTACCTGTTTCCTGTTTCACCAATCCCTGTGTATTGTTGGTACATTTACATTGAAGAGCAGCACAATCTAACAATTGTAACACATGTAAAACTTCTGGCTCGTTCGCAACATACAAAATGCTTTTGAGATTTGAAAAGTTTCCCACCACCATGGCTGCTAATATTACATTCAGGGAGGGTTATAAAATTAAAGGTGGGAGAAGAGGCATTGACAAGAGGAATGAGAGTGAGAGGAGCATGAAAGAGAAAAATGAGATCGGAGACAGTTTAAATGAAATTGGGAGTACAAAGCATGATTTCACCAATGAGACTACCCTAGAGCAAAATTGCCTGTTGCATTTCCCTCAAATCCTGTCAGGATCAATATCTTTTAACAGGGTCCTTCTTTCATGACTTACTTGTCCTTTCCATTTTTAAAAATATATTGCACAATGTAGGCCCACTATTTATTTATTTTGAATCACTGCTGTTTCAAAGTTAGACACTACTTAATGTGAAGGTAAAGGTGGTAATGATAAAAAAAGGTTTATTTTTTGCTGCCTGTTCAAAGTAATGCTAGGTTACGCAAAATTTCATATTTGACCTGTATCTTTAAAGGAACAAGTACTTTGAAGCTTGATGTTTCTATTTAGATCTACTTCATCACAGTATTTTGATCAGAATTCATTACCTTCATATCAAGAAATAACAGCTCAAAAGAAAATAATATGCAAAGCAGGATTTTAGTAAAAGTGACTTCGACCTACAAGATCAAAACAGCCAGGAGAGAGATGAAAGATATCTCTTCAAAGCAAATCTGCATCACTCAGATGAATTTAGTTCATATCAAGTATACGGTGATTAACACATATTATGTTTCCTTACAATTTTTAAAATTTTTGCTTGAGAATATTCAGGATTTGAATGCAGAGCAATTTATTTTTTAAATAGTAAATAAGGAGGCCGAGTTCAATCAATTCCCATGGTCAATCTGAAAGGTTGAAATAATTAATAACAGCTGAAGAAAAATGTTGCTCATCAAATATCAACAGTTTAGATCCACGCATCACCAGTGGAATTAGGAACTGTTGTTAGTAACTGGCCCGTCATGAGGACAAAGCACACATGAGATTCATCCAAGGTTGAGAGACCTATGTGACCATTGTCCTGTCATCAGGAACAGGTTTGCCTGCTCGGAATGTCTAACAACTCCTGCCAGCCTCTCCCCCAGGAACTACTTCAGAATCTGTGTCCACCACCACCTAGAATAGCAAGAGGAGTGGATGTCTGTCACACACACTCACTACAGAAGACTGTTACCCAAGAGAACTGAACAGCCAATTGGCAAACGTCAAGCAGCCTATAATGATTGAAATCTCCGAACCTGCTACACACTTACAGGTCATTAACTTCACATAATGGACTTCATTTCTCCCTGCATAACATAATTTCAGGAAATCTTGACGCTGTATATAATTGGGTATCTGCAGAGCCCACATCTCCCTCTATCACAACCTTCTAAGCAGACACACATTTAAAAAATCTTGGACGGGGTTCGGACACGGCGTTTCTCGACGGCATCGACATGACCTCACGTTTAGCAATTCTAGCCCGTACAGGGGGCCAGCATGGCACTGGAGTGGCCACTGGCGCAGTGGCACCGGCGGCAATGCATGATGCATGCATGTGCAGTGGCACCGACGCTAACGCGCGCATGCGCAGTGGCTCCCCTCTCCGCGCCGGCCACGTCGCAACATGGCGTAGGGCTAAAGGGGCCGGCGCAGAAGAAAGGAGGCCCCCAGTTCGAGAGGCCGGACTGCCAATTGGTGGGCCCCGATCGTGGACCATGCCACAACGGAGAGCACCCCCCCCTCCCACCGCCCACAGGCCGCACCCAGACCCTTCCACGCCGAGGTCCCGCCGGCTGAGAGCAGATTAGAACGGCGCTGGCAGGACTCGGGCTTTTTGCAATGGCCGCTCGGCCCCTCCTGGGCCGAGAATCGGCGGGGGGGGCCGTGTAGAGCAGCCCCTGACCGGCGCCGTGCCTACCACGCTGGTGCCAATGGCACCGATTCTCCGCTCTGAGGAGACTCGCGTTTCTGCATCAGGGAGGCGAGGTGCGATTCGCGCCGGTCGCGGGGATTCTCCGGCCCGGCACCGGGCTGAAAGAATCCCGCCGTTTATTCTTTCATGGGCGATGGGCATTGCTGGCAAGACCAACATTCATTGTCCATCCCTTTCTGTAGTGATCCTTACATGGGTACATACAGAAGGGGCTGATGGGTAATGGAAAGACCACCAGGGGGCAGCACTGACGTGTATAAAAGTGGGACGCAGACAGCCCTCCCCCTCTTTGGCTGATTTGACAGTGAGGAGAACAGGAACAGAAATTTAGCTCAGGGCTGCTGGTGTGGTCAGGCCTAGTTGCAGAGCTTAGAAAAGTTGTACCTTTTTTTACTAGTGCAGTTCTTTAAGTAAGAGCTCATGCAGTTATTTAAGTTGCGTTGCTCAATAAATCTTCTCTCAAACCTCTGGATGTCTTTGAGCCTTCTTCCAGAGCATCTACTGTAACTGAGTTGAGTAGCACAGATTAACCCCTCTACAGGTAACAAAACACTTACTGCCTTCTTAGCCATGCCGAGGGCAGTTAAGAGTTAACCACATTGCTGTAGGTTAGAGTCACATGGAGGCCAGATTCTCTGATCCCACCGGCAGCACATCCCCTCCTGTGGGTTTGTTAATGGCATGGGTGGCCTCAATGAAAATCCCATTGGCAATGGCGGGACCAAAGAATCGTGCCACCAGCAAATGGAGTGCCGCCAAGAAACACGCACCTGGGAGACCGGAGAATCACACCCATTATCATCACGCCACCGTTCCTCATTAACATCCAACATTAACACACACCCTAATCTCCCACACTATAACCCAAATATCTAACATTCCCGTTCAGCCATTACGAATAGGATATTATCAGTTGTTGTTTTGAAAGAAGGCATCATTGCCTGGGTGGATTCATTCCTAAGATTATGCATCCTCCACATGCACCAATGTGATTGTGTATATGTTGCTTTGATAAGAAGATTATCTGTTGTAAACTGGAGTCTGCGATGATATGTTGACAGGGATTACACTTCCTCAGGCGTATTTAGTGCAAAGAAAATCTGAACAGTTTGCAATGGTTCCAACTAGTTCCACAGTAGATAATAATAATAAAAATAATAATCTTTATTAGTGTCACAAGTAGGCTTACATTAACTGTGCAGTGAAGTTACTGTGAAAATTCCTGTTTTTGTTGCACATCGATCCTGGCATGGCCAGAGACAATTAGCTGGTTTTGAATACATGTTTTTGCCCCCCAACCATGTTAAAGCTGATTGAGATTGTATCATTGCAGCCCATCATCAACTTTATGATTTCACTTTACTTCATTTTTTCGGATAATCACTCGGTGAAGCAGATTGTAACAGTTATGGGGCTATTCAAAATCAAGAATACTCCCTTGAGAATCACCCGCACTTGAGTTAAAAAAAAGCCACCTCCTGCAGACACCTGTTTTGGATCTGAGTAAATAATGAACTTCTTCTTCTTCCAGGAAGATAATCATCAATTCTTCAAGATTGCATTTGAAACAATAATTAACTAGGCTATAATTACCTGGATATTATAAGGTGCAGAGGCAGTATCTCTTCAAAAATCTCTCTCCTCACTTAGGAGGAGATAGAGAGAGGTTCTTTAACTGTGTGAGAAGTCATATTTTTGCTAAGTTATTTACAAATTTATTGAAGAACCGAAATATGCAAATCTGTGACTATGAGCGTGATTTAAACACCCCTTTGCGACTGGCGCAGATCTGGGCGGGCCAGGTAAATAGCGGGAAGTCCAAAATTGAGATTGGCGTCGGGCGTGAACCAATTTGCTATCTAACTGGCCCACTCCCGATGACGAGTTCCGGATCTCACCCCAAAATGGTGAGCATATTATTGAAGTACAATGCAGCTGCCTCCCGGGAATTACCCGACTCCCCAGCGAAAAATCACACGGGTGTCATTTCGTACCCCTTTAAAAAAAATTGAAGCTGCTGCAATGGCTGCTGAGGGGGATTGAGGAGGTGAGTAGCCATTTCTATTTTCTGACATGCAGCTCAAAAGCACTGGAGCTCGGGGGAGGGAACACTCAGGGGGTAAAGGGTTCTCAGTCAGGTGTCAACCTCTGGGCCAGGAGGGTGAGGGGCTTTGCGTCTGTGAGGCCTTCAAGCCATCCATAAATGTTGTGGAGACCAATAATAGTGGCAACCACAGCCGCAGCCTATCAATTCTACTAAACATTTCCTTGAGAGAGCCCTGCTGTGGCTTCAATGCTGAGAGTCAATATCACTCCCTTTGACTGTGAATAGCCTCTAGCTTCACAGCTGAAGGCAATTGCAAATGAGGAATATGCCTTTTTCGTTGTGAGAATACATTACACTCCTCAATTCTCAAGTGCCACCTCAATGGCACACATGCCATGTCTCAGAGGATGATTAGGGCATTGCATTTCAAGCCACCTTTGATGCCTGAACAGTGTGCTTGAACTCTATGAACGTCAGCACCATAGAAGCCAATAATCAAACACAAAAGAGCAGGGCTTCAGCATTGTTGATCTTCTCTCAGCCGAACGGTAAGTGTGGGGATCAGGGGAGGGTAGCTGAGCACAGTCCCCCTAATGTTCCCGGCAGAGGTCTGGAGTATTTGGTCCAGGGGCTCCTGATGTGGCCAGGGGTGAGCATGCAGAGCAAGTTATGCCAGCACAACTGGCTTGCAGGACCACACTCTGAGAGAAGGCAGGACAAGTAACTGGCTTGTGAAATCTGAGGGTCCCAAGATGGAAGCCCTAACTGATTGTCGGCCTCTCTCCTTCTCCAATTCCTTCCTGATCACAAAATATTTGCTGTGTTGGTCCCGCAGCGGCTGCCCTCGCATTGCTGGTGGCAGCTGAGATGGCAAGATGCCGGAGAAGGCAACAGCGACGATGGAGGCTGGAGGTGGTACCCCATGTGCAGGGGGCTGCCACGCACCCTGAAGACCCGGCCGCCAATCAGGCTGAGGAAGAACTCAGAGGGCGTGGCCAGCAATAGCCCAAGGTGTACAGTTGTCGCTGGTCTTTCAGTAAGATGACGGACACCATGTGCCGCAGAAGACTCCGTCTCAGGAAAGAGAACTGTGCCATGTCCTCGTGGACTTGGCTGCTGAAGAGGAGGTGGATACCCGCTCCCGGTGGCCATGAAGGTCATGCAGCCCTCAACCTTTATGTCACGGGTTCTTTCCAGGGCTTGAGCCGGGACTCATGCGGCATTTCGCAATCTACAGCCCACATTGCATCCAGGATGGATGCCCTGAAGTCCTGATAATCAGACTTTATCACGTTTGAGCTGGACCAGGCCCACCAAGGTGCCCGGACTGCAGGATCTGCTGCCATCGCCGGGGTGCCCCAGGACCAAGGGGCACATATGTCATCCTGCGAGCACCAGGGCATCAGGGACTGCATTTTATTAGCAGGAAGGGGTCCCACTCTCTGAATGTTCAGATTGTTCACAACCACTTCCTCCATATCATGTACATGTGTGCACGCTATCCAGGAATCGTGCATGACAGCTACATCCAGAGATCCACAGCTTATTCGAGGACCACCCCAGGATGACGGGTTGACTCTTGGGGAACAAGAGGTTCTGGCTGATGATGCCAGTGTGGAGGCCTGAGACCAATGCGGAGACCCGTTATAATGTGGCGCATGTTGCCAGCCGGCTGTCATTTAGCGGTGCATTGGACTGCTGAAAATGCGGTTCTGCTGCCAGGACTTGTC